>NC_045614.1:45316477-45619507 GCF_009829155.1 Mustela erminea
ATTCCAACCATTGATCAAATACCAGGATCTCCAAATGCTAGAGAGGAGATTCCCTTTCATGCTAGGTAATAATATTCTCATGAATAAGAGATGGTTAGGAAGCATATTTTTAAGAGGCTTTTTCCCATGGTCTTATTTTATGTGTTTTAAGTATTTAATGTGTATGTAACGTATCTATATTTAATGGATTGAAACTGCTAAATAATTAAGTAGGTGCTCAGTGATTTACTCACTGGCTGGGAGAATAACATAGACTTTTACCTTGAGGTTAGTCTATTAGAGTAGGCCTGGTTTTGAGTACATCAAATAGAACTGTCCTTCCTTGTGACTGACCTATCACCATTGATAGCTTAGTGTTCCTCAAGGCATCTGTGCCCAGGCTTTTTCTCCTGTCTTAACCTACATCGTGGAAGAGGTTGACTGTGTGATGTACTCCTACAGCACTCCTGGGAGGCTATACAATTCTCTGGGTGATGCCATCATTCCATCCTTCTCTCCTACTCATGAAAGTGTATTGGAATTAGGGTAAATAGAGTCTGTTAATCATGGGGGACTTGGATCTTCTATACAACCTAATTTTTAAAAATAAAAGTGTCTTGTTGGTAAAAATTTAAATTTTCTACTGCAACATTTCTACTCATCTTTAGTGTTGGTGTCCCCTCAGATGATCATTGGTGATGGGGACTGCTGGTTGAATCACCAACCTTGAGATATTTTTGATGGTCCAATTAGAATACTACTGCTGTATATATAATCATAAGGTAAGGACAGAGCACAACTAAGGCCCCAAAAGCAGAAGCAGGGATTAAGGTACCTCTGAACCATTATAGGAGAATTCTCTAAGGAAAAGCCTATAAAAGAAAGCAAGTTTGGGAGCTGAGCAAGGTCATGGTCTAGCCTATCTCTCATCCTGGAGGGGGGTATCCAGATCATAACTGCATCTCAGAGTTGTTACCACCTGAAGCAAGGAACATAGACTTTTCTAAAACTTCTGTTTATCAGTCCATCTTTGGGCTGCCCCTTAGGTGGTATTGGCAGTGGGTGTTGGGGTGGTGATGTGGGTGCAGATGAAGCAAAACCTCCCGATTTGCCAGGAAAGAGGGCAGCTGGAGGTGGTAAGCAGCCAACGCTCAGAGCTGATAGGGCCAGAAAAAAGAATGTGTGTGAGGGTGCCAACAGCGTTCTTACAGAGGACAAGGACTTGTACCAGACCAAGCAAGGTACTTTGTTACTTTGTCTGGTTTACCTGGACCATGATGGGGAGTATGACTAGTTTACTAGACTAAGTTTGATTTTGAAATGGAAGGAACTATCCCAAAGACCAAGTGAGTCTTTCAGCTATGACCTGACTTTACCAGGACTGTATAATGGAACAGAAATAGCTTCTGCCCGGAGGAGTTTCTGTTTGATGCTTCTGTGTTGTGAGGGTTCTCCTGGCCCATGTGGTAGAGGACATCTGACCCTGGAAGGACGCTCAAATACCATTAAGGAACTGATGGTCCAATTAAAGTGAGGTGCAGGCTTGAGCAATTATTTGGTTAATTTGGCATTTATCCAGATGATTGGCTCTCAAATGAGGAAAACATTAAGGCTAAACTAAAAGTTATTTCACAGGGGCTTTCACAAGTGCTCATCTGCATCTCAGTCTGATTTCTCAACTGCCTCGTTGAGCCAGATTACAAAATAATCAAATGTGCTGAGTGTGATCAGCATCCATTGAGAGGACAAGGGCCTTTCTTACTCTGATGTAGTCGTCTAGGCAGGAGCTTGACTAAAATTGTCCTGAAAAAGGAAAGCTATGCTTGGATCTCAAATTCCACTTTGATATGTATATTTTTTTAAGATTTTATTTATTTATTAGTGAGAGAGAGACAGAGACAGAGAGACGAGTGAGAGAGAGAACAGGAGCAGGTTAAGGGGCGGAGGGAAAAGCAGACTGCCTGCTGAGCAAGGGAGCCCAATGCGGGACTAGATCCTAGGACTCTAGGATCATGACCTGAGTTGAAGGCAGACCCTTAACCACCTAGGCGCCGTCCCCCACTTTGATATTTTTAACAAGTCACTAAGCCTTCCTTTATCTGTAAAATGAGTAAGCCATTATTCAGCTTACTACCAAAACTAAGAGATCCCATGTGAAAGCTTTTTTAAAGCCTAGAAGTGTTTGTAGCAAAACAAGAAGTGTTTTGTTGTTGTTAACTAGTATCCATATTAAAATCTCATAGACAGCCTCCAAAGCACCAGCAAACCCCATTTCTGTGATTCTCAGATTTTGCTGATGACAATCATTTGGGGAGGTTTTCAATATTCCTGATGCCTTACCATCTTCCATTATCAGCTAATTGAATTTCTGGGCCTGGGACCCAGGTGTGAATCCAGTGAACAGCATGGTTTGGGAACTATTGCTCTAATTGATCAGATCAGAAGGCCGTTGTTTTTTGAAGGTATTCTCAACCTTTACCATGCATCAGAATCACGCAGAGGACTTATTCAAACACAGATTACTGAGTCCTACCCCCAGAATTTCTGATATAGTCGCTGGGGTGGGGCCTAGAGAGCTGCATTTCAAACAAATTCCTGGGTGATGCTGGTGCAGAGGGTCCATGATCACACTTTTGAGAACCACTATCCTAAAACAGGAAATTTATCCCAGGTTGTGTGCGAGTGTGTCTGTGTGTGTTTAAGTTGAATACAATCTACCTAGCAAATCTTCGGATTTGGATCAAGACTCTGAATCTAAAATCCTCTTTAGAAGAGAAGTATCAGGCATCAGACCTTCTCACCATGGCTGAAGGGCCCATTTCACCAAGATGGTGAGTAGGATTAGGCATACAGAGAGGTCTCACAGGCTGCCTTGTGAGGACTGGGCTAAGATGTTGGTTGGCATGGCTCTGATGGCTTAAAGCCAACTGAAGGAGAGGTGCCTGGCTGGCTCAGTCAGTAGAGCACGTGACTCTTGATCTCCAGATTGTAAGTTCAGGCCCTATGTTGGACATAGAGTTCACTTTAAAAAAGCCAACTGAAGGGAGACACTGAAATCTGAGGGGTAAGTACTATGATAATTTCTTACATGAGTTCACCCAAGGAAATGTCTTCACTGAGCTAGAATTTAAAATGTAGTTCAGGAATGCACCCCAAGGTATCACTGAGCAGTGATACCATTTACTATCCTACAACTAAAATCTCTCAGTCTTCTGTAAAACTACTGTGAAGGATTACTCATTCACAAGTCTACAGTTTTGTTTTGTTTTGTTTTTTGGGTTTTCTTGGGCTGGGAGGAAGGGCCGGAGAGAGAGGGGGAACCATAAGCAGTCCACACCCACTTGTGGGCCCTGATTCAGGGCTTGATCTCATGATCCTGAGTTCATGACCCAAGCTGAAATTAAGAGTCAGGAGTTGGTGCAGCATGCCCGGGTGGCCCAGTAGGTTAAGTGTCTGCCTTCAGTTCAGGTCATGATCCCAGGGTCCTAGGATTGAGTCCCGCATCAGGCTTCCTGCTCAGCAGGAAGTATGCTTCTCCCTCTCCCTCTCCTCCTGCCCCTTCTGCCACTTGTGAATTCTCTCTTGCTCTCAAATAAATAAAATATCCTTAAAAAAACAAAAACGAGTTGGTCGCTTAACTGACTGAGCCACCCAAGCACCCCCAGAAGTCCACCATTCTTTACCTGCAGAGATATCCAATAAATTCTCTTACATTGAAAAATGAAGAAGAAAGTTTGAATGTTTTAGCAAACTTACTTATTTCCTTTTACCCACCAGTGAGAAAAAAGCTCTTTTTCCTTCTGCATACCTTATTGATATGTCTGCTTTGGCTTCCAAAACTTCACTCTATTGTACCAAATCTAGTAAGATTGTTTCCTGCCCTTCCAATATTTGACTTTTGCCATCTTCTAAAAGCATATGTTACTTTTTATCTTTTATGATTATCTACACAAAACTTTCTGATAGTCAATCAATGAAATGAAGTAATGATTTTTTCCCTTCTACCACTTTCTAGCAACAAACAGATTGTATTTTGGTAGTCCAGAACATATTAGAATTGGCATTCAAGAAGATTTAACTGATTTTCTAACTTCCATGCATGTATACATTACTTATGAATCTTGTTAAATTTAGATTCTAATTTCGAATCCTAGAAAGAGCCTGAGATTCTGCATTTAACAAGCTCCCAGATGATCACCAATGCTTCTGCTCTGGGGTTCACATCTTCAGTGGCAAAAATTATAAAAATGTAAATTCTCAGGTCCCTCTCCTGGTAGGTAGAGTTCAAGAGTGTATATATACACTTAATAAGCTCCTCTAGGTGATTCCTGTGATCAGTTCACTTCAGGTGCCACAGGTCTGGAATCTGCTTTGTAAATCCCTTTGTTACCCAATCTTAAGCTATCAGAGGAGAGTAGCTTTCTAACTTACAAAAGCCAGTGGGAGTTGGAGAGCAGAATAATGACTAGGCTGTTCTCTTTTTATCACCACTGTACATACAGTTAATCCATGTTTCCATTGTTGAACCTAGTATTGACAGAAGCTCTGTCAATCATGTGAGACGATTTCTACCAGAAATAAAGCATTTGCCCGAGTGACATTCCAGCTTTTTTTTTTCAACATTACCAGACAGTGGTTCTTCTAGGTTCCTGAAGAAATTAATTTTATACTTAATGTGAGGCAGGCATGAAGCTTTTTGAATGTGGTTGAAAGTGAATGAAGCACAAAGGCAAAATCTGTGTTCTCTTTCCATGTTAAAAACACTTCAGTAAGGAGTTTTGGAAGGAACATGATAAGCGAGAAATCATTCACTGCTGGATAATGTAAACGTTGCTTATCCACACTAAAGGTTTCTCTTGAGCCTGTGTGTCTAGGGCAGGGCAAGACTCACAGAGTCTAAGGTAACAAAATGAAACAATCAAAGGAAATGCAAGGGTGTCGAAATTCCTGTCTTCCTGGCCCTAGGTTGGTTGGTTGAGAGTGCCTGGGGAGAAAGAGGAGACCATGATACTGCTTCAGAGAAAGGCTCAAAACTGGGGAAAGCTGAACTCCCAGGGCCCACTTGACCCATTACCATCCCGTAAGTGTGTTTGGGGAGAAGCGAGGAAGGGAAGTTATGTGCTGGAGCTAGCTACATAGTCTATACATAGACTCAGCTATCAGCAGTAGCTGAGTCTATGTATCCTTCAGCTCCCTATGACTTCTTGTTGGTAACTTGAAATTGGCCATCATAGAAGTATTTACACCACAGAAATTGGGGAGCACTAAAAGATAAGTTCCTTGGTGTAATGTTTTGAGAGCCATTTCTTAATCTAACTTCACACCAGTAGTTTCAGAGTGGTTTAAGAGTATAAACAGCCGAGATAATTTTTCTTGGGCAATTCTACTTCATTATACTAAGTCCCAATTCCAGAAAGGATGGAGTATCCTGTAAATCTGAGAAGCCATCTACAACCCCCCTTGGAGGAAAGAAAGGGATGTGGATCCAGGCAAAGCATCATGAGAAGAGACTTCTCTATTTTGAACTGAACTCTGAATTTTCTCCTACAACATACATTTATTCAACAAATACCAATTAAATACCTACTTTGTGCCCAACATTGGGCTCGATAAGGATTATATAGATCCATAATACATAGTCTCTGCCTTCAAGACACTGATGATCTAAGGATTGCTAATAACAAATGCTACCACGTCTTCTTAACCACTGCAATACTATGATTCTTTCTACCACATTCAAATGACTCTCTTTTGTTCACTCAACAAACATTTCTATCTCCTAACAAAATTACAATCAATTAAGGCATTACAGTACTATACACTACTTGTCTAACGAAGGACAGGCATCTCTATAAGGGTTTAGGACATTGTGCATAATATAATAAAATATCACTAATTTGGACTTATACAAGGAGGTCAGAGTGATTACAGATATTTAAAAATGCATACTGTCTTAAATAGGGTAGCTCAAAGGTAGTTAACAAGGATTTAGCAGCTGAGGCTCTTAAAACATGTAAGAATGACTTCTAATCAACATGTTAATCACTGTATGTAAGATATAATCTCCAAAATGGCTTTAAAATGTCTTGCTTGGAATAAGAAAAAAATTTTCCACCCAAGTCTCCACAATTAATTTTTGGCTTTTCAAGCCTTTTATAAAAAGAAAAAAGGCTAAGCCTGATCCTAGTTGTTGGCAGAGAAACTGTTGAGAGATCTTGAAATGGTTCCTGTGCTCAAAAGTATTTGTCAGTTACCATAGTGCCTGAAATGCCAACATTAAGAAACTATTTTCACTTATAACTGAATGGATGAGATACCACTACTCAGCAATAAAAAAGAACTAACTGTTGATACACACAACTGAGATGGATCTCAAGAGCATTGGGCAGAGTAAAAAATATATATATATATCTGAAAAGGTCACATACTATGCAATTCTATATATAAAATATTCTCCCCAAATGACAAAACTATAGAGATGGAGAATAGATTAGTGGTTTCTCGACATTAGGGAGAATTCAGCAAGAGGGAGCTGGATGTGGCTATAAAAGGTGCCTGAGAAAAATCTTTGTTATGATGGAATACTTCTGTGTCTTGATTTCAGTGGTAGTTATTCAAGTCTGCATAGGTGATAAAATAACACAGAACTAAAGACCCACATTGTACCAACAATCATTTTCCTTATTTTGATGTTGTAGAATGCTCACATAGGGTATAATCAGTCGTTAGGAGAAAGTAAATGAAATATACAGGACCTCTCTACCTTTGTGACTGTACATCTATAATTATTTCAAAATTAAAAAAAAATTCCAACCACCATACGTTTATTTGGCTCTAAAAAGCACTCTTCTATTTCAGCATAAAGTCCCCTCATACTGGTGGTGGCGGTAGTGGAGATAACAGAGAGGAGAAGCAGAAAGGAAGCAAATACTGGGCTACGTACTTAATATACAATACACTTATCATTTCATCTATTCTTCAAAACAACCTCATGACTATAAATATTATGACTTTTCTTTTACAATAACCTTCACAAAGGAGCAGGAATCCATAAACATAAGAACGGTAGGAGGAGACCCAGGTAAGCAGGACAGTCAATATATTCAACCAAAACAACCAAGGCACAGGTATGAGGAACTTAAAAGGGACACATCATGCTGATAGTAGAAGAGAGAAATCTTTCTTCAGAGTTTGTTGAGTCTTCTTATGAATGTTGTCCTTGCCTAGAGAGGGCTGATTTTGAATCCACCATTCTGAAAGGATGACCTAGAAAGAAGATTCCCACTGTAAGCAGCCTTCTAGTTATCTACCCAGCAAGCCAGAAAAATCTTGGGGTTTTAAACTCTGATACCAGCATTTTCTCTGTAGCGGTGAAAACATTTGAATGGATGAATTCACTCTAGGTTTATTTTTATGGAATGATGAGGTGATAGTTAATGATAATAAAGTTTAAAACAGTCAAGACTTCTGAAATTCCAGAAGGGCCAAACGGAATAGTCTCCACCCACTGGCAATGTTGTTAATGATGTTTCTACAGACTAAGTGCAGGAGAACTGTATGCAGAATTATCCTTTCCTCTTCAATAATGAAAAGCACATTCATACATTTCCCAAATGTTACTCCCTTTGCACATCTAGTCAAGGAGTTATCACCCTTGCTCTCTCTTGAGAAATGACACTAAGTCACAAAACTTTTGTTTTCAAGTGTTCTGTTAGCTACTTTAAATACCCTTGACATGTGACTAAGAGTCATTTAATTCAGTAAAACCAATCAGTTGAGAATTACAGAGAGAACTTTTTCTAGCTGGATGCTTATTATAGATCATGTAATGTTAATGAATTAAAGATCGTTGATAAATAATAAAAAGTTGCATTTTCCAAATGAAAGAGGTCCTGTAACCTGACTCATTCCAACACTGAGAGAGCAGTGCCCTCTAGTAGTTGATGTAAGAAATATTATCCCCTAAGTGCATTAGATTTAGCAAATGAGGATCCCCCAGTATCTGAGCAACTCTCAGATTCAAGTGGGTAATTTAACAATTGGTTTTACCTTTTCTGAGCTATTAAGAACCTACTGAAGTTTCACCTTCAATGTGTACTAAATTTTTAAGTGCCAGCAAAGGTTGGGTTCTAATAGTGCTCTACTGAGGACCTTACCAGTAACTTTTAAAACCTAATTTCTCTGTGAATGTCAAATTTAACGGACTCCTTTCACTTAAATACAAGGTACAGAGAGGAAAAAAAACATCATTCCATACACTTAAGGGCATCTTAGGTGCAACAGATGATCACAAAATGGCAGAATGTTAACAACCCATTAATGGGTCAAGTATTCACAAACTGATGAAGGTTTGACAATTTTGCCCTAGAAAGCACTGCAGCTTAATGTGGAAGCTGATAGATTTGCAGGGTTAAATAACAGTAGAGGTAAAGTAAGCAAATTAAGTAAACAAAGGGAAGAGATTTGAATTTGTAATTCTATTGTTATTAATGAAAGATATTCAAAGCCACTCTTACCACTAGGATATCCACAAGATAATATGCACCTAAACAGTACAGTGAAAATGCTTCTGAAACTGGAAGGTGTGTTTTCTGTCTTCTGTGAGGCTGATATCATGCTATTTCAAATCTCGTAAAAGCAATATATAGTTTTTTGACAAATACACCCATGTGTTGTGCACAGTTTGATTTATGTAAACTCATTTCAAATGCAATTTCAGAATTCCTCCTGAACAGATGAAAAATGTCTGCCTAAAGTGATAAAAATGTGTGTGTAGAAAGATACAGTTTTAAGAAGGGATTTTTATATGATACAGCTTTGTAACTCTATTTCACAAAATACTCTTTTTCAAAAACTTCTAGAAATTTGATTTTTTTTTTTTACATTAATGTGTCAGTTCAGGTGTTTAAGATGAGAGTGAAGCTGTTGTGCTATAGAATCCTTTCTGTGTTGCATATTAGCATGTATGGGAATGGTAAATGGGGGAATAATGACAGTAGAACATAAATGCTGGCTTTGTTCATGTATTTCATACATGGCAGCAATCAAACACAGAGCCCACTGATTCAAGTCAACACAGTATCCAAGGCAAAACCATGTTGCCCACCATTCCCCTCACCTACATTCCTCCTCTTGGCTTTTGACTAGGTAACATGATAGTGCTGATAGCATGGTTCTCCTAAGGCTTCCCGCAGATTTTGCTTTGTTACAAAGTCTTTCCAGTTTTACTTGTTTGCTTGAGTTGAGCGATCTCAACTCTTCCTCTGTCTTTCATCCAGCTGTCTTCACACACACGTACAATTCACACACATATGTTCTGCATTTTTTGTAGTATTTATTAGGAATTTCACTTGTCCTTTTAATCATGCTAATACATTTATTCAAGGGGTGGCCAGGTGTTTCTTTAATAGTGTGGTGTTACATAAATATTGAGTAGGTCTATCCTGACCCTATCTTTTTCATAATCCTATAATTTTTATTATGTGATTTTGCAGATCATACTAGGAATACATTTATCTCATTACAGCAGAAACATCAGTAACAACTTGCAGGTTACTTATTAATTGTACTTATCATTATAGAATTATACTCCAAGTTATAGACTGCCCTCATGAATCCAAGGTGCACAAATGGAGATATCAACGGCCTACTAAACTCATCTACTTAATTTCACCTTTGCATAGTAAAACCAGCTCCAGTCATACATTGCATCACCCCTTTAAAAAATAGGCTTTCCACTTTTATTTCCTTCTAGACAATTACTGAAAATATTTCCACAACAAAAGCACTTAATAAAACTTTAACTTTCTTTCACTGAAGCTTATTTTTGTCATTTTTAAAAAATATATATATCACTAGTACCTGGTTTGGTTGCAATTAAGAAATTGACTCCCATTCTCCCTACTCACATACATATATTCTCACTCTCTGTCCTCATTTAAGTAATTTGTGGTATTTAAATTTCACAGTCGGCGTGATCTAAAATCTTAGATTCTAGTAGGTCAAACTGCTGAGAGTCCGGGATTTTAAATATAGCGAAATTAAGATTCCAAGAGGTGAATCCCTCCTCAAAAGAGATCTTAGATCACATTAATTTAATTAACCCAGAAGGAAATGGAGATTTTTTTTCAGAAAGGCATCTTTTAAATTCCTTCTGAGAGGATACAAATGTGTATCTATTGTTTTAGGAAAGCAATAATTCTTTGACATTATTTTTGTATAACCATCTGAGTTATAAAATGAATTTAGAACACTCATAGTGAGCATGGAATTGAGTTTTCTAAGAGCAAGCCCAGTTTATCCTGCATGAGCCAAGCATTGCATTAGGCAACAGTAGCGGAAAGCTGGAGAAAGCCCTTGTTTTTAAGTAGACTCTCAGAGGGTGATGATAGAGACATTTCAGCATGTTCTCATGGAGACATGCACAGAGTGCTAAGGGATGGAGCAGAGGCAGAACCTGTTATCAAAGAAGGAATGCTTTAACCTCCGTAATCAGAAAAATGCCTTGTGGATTATCTTGTTTATCTTTTCTTATGCTTCCCTGAAATTTTTAAATTTTTATTCATTTGAACATGAAATAATTTTTTGAGTCTCTGAATAGAGTGATGGAATGTTCTGTATCTTGATCTTCTTAGTGTAGTATGCCCAATTCATCAAGCTGTACACTTGAAACTGGGGCATTTTACACATATAAATTAACCTTGATTTTTAATAAACCCATCAAAATGTACAGTGCTACTCTTTTTACTTTAGAAAAAATTTAACCTCTTCCCTTTGATGCCCAAGGCAACAGTAAATACACTGTAGAAAGAAAAAGACTAAAGCATGATCTAGTGGGGTTTTTTTTCCTTCCATAATAATTATTTTATTTTCTGTATTCTCTTCCAGCTGTGGGTCCGGATTTTTCGAGAACCCTCTTAAAAAGAGTAACTCTTGTGAAAGTGGGAGGTGAAGTTGTCATTGAGTGTAAGCCAAAAGCTTCTCCTAAACCTGTCTACACCTGGAAGAAAGGAAGGGACATATTAAGAGAAAATGAAAGGTATTATCTTGAGATATTTTTAATAATTGATTAATCTATAATAATTTATTTGTCTGTTATTAATAGTTCTAGAGGGAGAAATTTACCATCTGCTGTTGATGGACTAACTGTTAATCAAAGATCTGAAGTTTTGGAAGAGCGTGGAATTAAAATTAGCTGGTCTCTCTAATCCTTCTTGTTATATTAAGATTCTCTAAAACCCTCCCTGCAAAGAGAGATTTCATGATCCCTGTTGACTGTCAGAGCTGCTCAAAGGTGAGCAGCTGGAAAAACCTTCCTTTAATTTTAGCCTAAAAATTATTTGTTGATTCACCCACTTTTCTCCATATTACTTGTTTTCCTAAAACAAAGAAATCCAGTGTGTCTTTGCTGTGACAACTTCTCAAATATTTGGCAATGGCTATTATGTCTCAATAGCTTCTCCTTTTTTTTTTTTTGAGGCTAAATATTACTAATTCCAAAACTCATTCTGCATATAACATAGTTGTGATTATTTTAGTGACATCTTTTTGAAACAAGTTATTTTTTCTTTCTGACATATAAACTCTTGTGTATTTCCTTTTATATGTGAATTACACTTAGAATGCCTGCTGTTTATACAGTGTAAATATATATATGGGTTGTTTGGGGTTTTAGGTCAAATTACACCAAATGGCAGGTACCTGTAAGACCTTTTCTTGGCTGTCACCCCTCTAAAACATCCCCCATCCCTTTCTGTAATCTACTCAATCTGTTGGAAAATGGTAATTATGCATGAGTCTATGTCAGAGCATTTACTAGCTGTATACATAATGATTTTAATTGATGCTAAAGGTCAAGTACTTGAGGTTCCGAAGTGGAAGCCAGTAAAAATGTATCAGTATCTACCCTTTACACCTGTACACCTTTGGATTTGCATACGCAAATTAGATCTTTACGCTGATGATGTTGTGCTTATTAATGATTTTTGCAAACAAACTTGATACGGTTTATAGATGGTGTATTCATACACATATTAAATTCATAATATATATCCTTCCTGATTGCTATTATATAAAGGAAGCAATGTATTTCACTGAATATTGGCATGGTGTTCAAATTTAAAGACATACTTGGAGCTTGAGAGGACAGGTTCTTATTTTGTGACCTGAGGGTTTATTTCCTGTTTTACCTCAGTATTTCCCCAAAGGTGGTATGTAAGATTACTTTTAATAATTATGCATTTACTTTGTTTATTAAAATACAGTTGAAATATGACTAATATGTACCACATATAATGCTTAGACTAGGGCTACATTGTAAATTTTTAGTTTCTCAATGATGTAAAGAAAAAGTACTTTAAAATAATACAGGTAATAGACAGACATGTCAAAATCCATGAATAAATCAAGTTAGAGTAAAATTACTGTAACAAACAACCTAAAGTGATTTAAAACAACAGAAGTCTATTTGTAATTCACACTGCATGTCCCTCGGGGGTCTGAGGGTGGCTTTGCTGCCCTCAACAGCCAAGGCTGGTAGAGTAACATCCTCCGCAACATCAGTATTGCAGAAGGGAAAGAGAGTGGCCAAACATGCACTAAAAGCTTTTGCCCAGACGTCAAACACTTCACCTTCACTCATGTTTCATTAGCCAAAACAAGTCACATGGATCTTCAAAAGTTCACTCCGGCAAGGATATACAACCTTAGTTTGCGCCTAGGGGGGAAAAAAAAAAAACCGATGACCTAATATTTTGAACAGTATTAATGACTACTTACCACTGCTATAGCTTAACCATTGTTATATACTGATCAGATTACCTTTGGGAAAATGGTATGTCAATATCAAGAACTCTACCTAACAAGTGAATTTCATGGATTGTTTCAACCACTTGACTTACCACAAAGCTTGTCTCTCTCCAGTTCTCATTCTTTCCCCTACTGATTTGATTAATAGGGTTCACATATTGCTTCAGCATTTATATTAACTTGGTTAATTTTTTCAGCATTTATATGGCACTAAAGATGTATTTAACCAAGCCTTGCTCTTTTTCACCTCTACCGCCAGAGTCACCAGGAAAGACCCTAACTCTCAGTATTAGCACTTCCTCCTCCACATGGATGCTGTGTTCTCACAGCTCTGCGCCTTCCTCCTCCTCACTCAGATTGTATTAAGCAGAAGGACTGATGTGGGTAATGTACATGAGTCCCAAAGCTGGCCAGGTGTAACATTAAGGGGAATGATGGTGTGCTACATCCAAGGGACACACCTGCCACTAAATTGGAACATTATTGCTGCCATATGGAGATGCCAGTCAGCTGCCTCCCTATCTTTCTGTTCTTCAAGAGAAGCTAGAAATCAGGGCTTTTATTTGAACTCTCTTGACTTTTTAATGTTGGCAACTCATTTTTTATAATTGTAATGTTATTAAAACATGGGTCCATATACCACGTTTACTCCATGAGTCACTGGATTTTAACTTCTGAGAAAGATATGTACTCAGTTGTATATCTCATAATTTCTAAAAAGCATGAAAAATAGAAAAGATTTTAATGTTTTCTCACTGGAAGAAAAGAAATTTTGCCATTTTTCTCCCTTTTATTCTGGTAAAGGAGAAAGACTATTAAATGGATGAGCAAAACAATTCATAAGTGAAAAATTTTAAAACTCCAATTTTAGGAAAAGATTGAGAGTTTTAGACCAACACAAAAGGCCCACTTCTTTGTTCCCAGTGCTGAGTTATAGTTTCTAGTACACAGATTTATTAGCCCTAAATATCTTTTGAGATATGGACTCTTAAGAACCAAACGGCAAACCTTTAACTCTTGAGTAAAAAGTTACTAATAACCTAAGTACAAAGTACTGGTACAGTATTTTGGTGAAACAAAACTTTATGGTCAAGCACCCCTTTCTAGTAATGTTCTCCCCAGAGTCTGTGTTTAGACTGATTTTGCCAAACACTATTTAATAAATGAACTTTAACTTTTGTTTTAACTAACCAATTGCCTACAAGCAAATTTATAATGAAAGTATATGAAGCAACGGTTTTAAGTTTTTGATTTTATTGAACATATGGTGATATTGTAGTTATCCCGGGGGATATAGACTGAGAAAGATTGGTTTAATGTAACATGTGAACTATTTAAAAAGTATGTTTGTATGTACTTACTTTGGTTTGTCATACCTTTAGAAATTTAAAGCATATTCACAGTAGCCCTCTCTATACAATGCATCTAAATGAAAGATTTAATTTTTAACTTTTGTAGCTTTGTAATTATGTATATAAAACATTTCTTTTTGTCTTTTACACATTTCCAGCTACCAGAGTTTAGGCAATATCAGATATTTAAAACAGGTATGATGTGTCACAAAGCCCAAGTACTTGAGTCTTCAGGAAACACCTATTGTGACCATCAAAGCAGCAAGATTATATGGTTTAAGTGAGCAAATAAGCCAACTAACTGAATAAGATTGATAATTTTGTTTACTTTTAGTTTCCAGATAGAAGGCACTTGGAACAGATGAGACAAGTTGATTAGAAAAAAAAATCTGAGTACAAAAGTAGCAGAATCATTGATAAAAACCTAGGATCCTGGTATTGTAAGGAGCCTGAAACCATGTTTCAACCAGAATGGGCTCTTTTGGTGTAAGTGACAGAAACCCAGGTCACGGCTGGCTTCAGTACTTTGGCTCATGCTTCTGAGAAGGACAGGGATGGCCTGACTGAAGGTGCAGCAGGACTCAGGAACTCACACAGGGGCATCAGGACTCTGGCTCTCTTCATGTGTCACCAGCCCTGCCTTCTGTCTCGACTCCACCTTCTAAAAGGCTCTCTCTCCTGTCACTAGGACGGCTGTCAGCGGCCCCAGGCTGCCGCCTTTTCTAGCTTCTCATAACAATTCCAGAATCAATTTTCATGTAATTAAATAAACCTGCTTTGGTCAGTGTTCTCCCCTGATCCAAGTATATTCAGGGAGGATGTGATGCCCTGTGTAGGACAATGTGATTCACTGATCCTCAGAGAGCACATGGGGAAGCCCCACTTTAAACCACATGGACTGAGAAGGGTTTCCCCAAAGAAATTGAAGGTTCTTACTACCAGAACAAGAGGAAGTGAATGCTGGACAGAAAACTGTGCCAAATTCCTGCTGTAGTCCCAGAACCCACCTTCCAGTCCAGGGTGGGGGATCCCCACAATGGCTGGACCCTTATCCTTCCCTAGCCACCTCTAACGATGGAGACCTAACTAACTGTTAAAAGATTTTTTTTCTTCATAAGCTATATCCTTGTAACTTCCACTCATTGTGTTTCAGTTCACTTTCTGAATTATCTTGACAAATCTGATTTTTCTCTACCCCCCAAACCTTCCCTTTATATAGACTGGCAGGCTATAGTCCTGCCCTCTTTCATTCTTTTCCAAGCCTACATGTCCCTGATATTGTTCATATGACAGTATTCTCACATCCTCTCACTATCCTGATCATTTCTTTCATTGTCTTTCTAAAAGTATGCCCCCTAGAATTAAAAGCAGTATTAATAAAGGGAACAAACAACTTTATTTTATCTCTGTAGAAAAGTATGATAATTACTGTTATATGATGTCTCTGAAGAGGAAAAGTTACTTCAGTGACCTTAGATTAGTAAGGCAGGCAAGTGTATATAATACATCATAGAAAGACCACTCACTCCCTAAGGTTATTTTTAAAAATTTTCTTAGTGCTTAAAGGGGTAAATCTAGTTGACTGGAAAATTCACTTAGATGAAATATTTTACTTCTCACTGAAGCTGAAGAAATGAGCGAAATGTTACTCTCGTTAACTGTGTAAATAAAGACTTCTTAGTCTTATTTATGCTTAAGAATTTCTCTCCTCCCTTTTAGACATTAGGCTAATAGATTATGTCAAACTAATGGACAACCACTGATATAGATACACCACTGAGTGTGGCTGGAAAGAATCTCAAACTTACAGCCTGTATGTCATGGGCACGGTTTTAGAAGAGCAGCGTGACTCTTCTGTCAAACTAGCCCACTCTAATTTTGTTCAATGAACCAAGAATGCATTGGGTACTAGCCATATGCTAGCCCCTCTGCTTGTTGCTAGGGATAGAGAGAAAGGGGAGACATAAACCCAGCCCTCAAGATGCTCACTAGTGGGCGCCTGGGTGGCTCAGTGGGTTAAGCCGCTGCCTTCGGCTCAGGTCATGATCTCAGGGTCCTGCTCAGCAGGGAGCCTGCTTCCTCCTCTCTCTCTGCCTGCGTCTCTGCCTACTTGTGATCTCTCTCTGTCAAATAAATAAATAAAATCTTTAAAAAAAAAAAAAAAAAGATGCTCACTAGTGCAGGGACCCAGCAGCAAAATAACAATATGTTTTTCAGTAATCGTAGGGCACATGTTTTAAAGGTGATATACTGAGAAGGAACATTGAAAAAATGTAGGCCAGCAATAGATTGTGGAGGCCTTGCATTTTACATCTACAGAGCTTAGACTTGAACTTGAAGACCCTGGAGAATTGAAGGATTTTATGCAAGCAGTGCACTGTCATACAGTACTGTGAAGGGGCTGCTCTGCCTGCAGTACAGAAAATAATCAGAGGAGCAAGTTTGGAGAGACAAGCAGACCAATTGCAGGAAACAGTCTGGGATGGAGATGAAAAGAACATTGACTTCAGTCTCTTGAGAGTAAAGGAAGGAAGACCGACAGGCTCTTAAAAGGGTAAAATTCGAAAGGATTTAATGATGTCGTAAGTAGAAAGATTGTATGAAGAAAGAGGGGGTAAAAATGGCTCCTGGGATTCTAACGTGAGCAGCCGGTGCCCAGTAGGCCAATTGCCACAGTAGTCACTACAAAGAGAGCAAGTCTGAGAGGAGAAAATAGATTAATATTAACACGTTGAATTTGAAGTGCCTGCAAGTGGAGGTGTCACATTCGAATAAGAATTCCCATTCAAGTATCACCTACTCAGAGAAGATTTTCCCTATGAACCCGTTGAAATTTGTAAAATTCCCATCCTCTTTACCTGCTTTATAGTCTCCGTAGTTCTTATCGCCATCTAACACACTACATATTGATGAATTCCCCACCCTCCACCCAATCAGAATGTAAATTCCACAAGATCAAAAATTTGTGCAGGTGCGTGTGTGTTTGTGTTGCCTTTGACTTAAACAATACAGTATTTTACAGTCCTGGAGATCAAAAGCCTGAAAGGGGTCTCATTAGGCTAAAATCATGTGTTCCTTCTGGGAACTTTAGATAGGCATCTATTTCCAGCTTTCCAGAGGCCACCTTTGTTTTTGGGCTCATGGCCCCCCTCCTCCATCCTCAAAGCCAACAAAGATGAATCAAGTTGAGTCTACCCACATGACCTCCTCTTGGGCCTCCCTTTTCTTCCTGTGGTGACAGTGGGCCCTTTGAATGTATTTTGTTCCATTCTATAGTGGTAGCATCTAGGACAATGCCCAGTATAGAGTAAGTACTCAGCAAATGTGTCCAACAGGAACTTGAAATATAGGTCTGAGTTCAGGAGAACAATGAGACCTACATATCACCAGTAGATAAGACGCAATGGAGTGGGCAAATTCATCCAGACAGAAGTTTGTCAAATAAGAGCTTGTGAATCAAAGGAAGAAACGCTGAGGAACAACCAGGTACACAGAATGGTGGAAGCAGAGCCTGATGGAAGGATTAAGAAAGCAGACCCAAAGGTGTAGAAAAACAAACAGAGGAATATAACAACAGATACCAAGGGAGCAGAAAAGTTCAAGAAGGAACATGCATTTTGTGCCTTCAAGATATCCAACCAACTAACAGCTCAAAGATGACCACTGGGTTTAGGAACCTTGACGTCACCTTGGGCAGAACACTTTCAGACCATTGTGGACCTCTCTTGAAGACAGTACCAACATCTATATTCTTAGGGATTTTGTCACAGACTGTAATATATGTTTAGGTTTGTCTGATCCCCACAGTCTAATCAGATCAAGTCTAGCATTCCTTGAGAATATTCAACCCAAATAGGAATAAAATTCATATTCATGTTTCTTGCCTAGAGACACTAAAGTCTGCCTCTGAGGTAAAATTAGATCATGGCTCTAATATGCCTCTTCTCCCAAAGGCTTTTGGAAGAGTTGAAATTCATGTAATACATGGAGGCAAATCCCAGCACAGGGCTATAAAACTCCATGCTGTATATGAAGTGTGAAAGCCTGGTCTGAAGACTCCAGCAGTCTGGGATGCAGAGCAAATGTGATGGCAGGTATTTGCCCAAAAGGCCGATCGAATCCTAGTGTGGAAAGCAGTTTATTGCTTCAGGCATTCTGTTTCTCTTCTGGAAGCACAGTGTCTATATACGTGCTCTTAATGAGAAACCTGCATTCAGGATATCTCTTACAGTTGCTGCAGAGCTGTATAGCTCTGTTATTAGGAATTCTGCCCTGGGGAACAATTATGTTATTGCAATAATTAGAGGCAGTTCATCTCCATAATAATGGAAATCCTGCCTTGGAGGCAAAACAACATCAAAGCAACATGAGCATCATTGCTCTAGATAGAATCTGTTGCCTTGCTTATTGGTAGTACTATATCATTTTAATTTTGCATGTGCAGTTATAGAAATAGACAGAGCTTATTCTGCTCTCCAAATGCAGACCTAGAACTTTCCTCCGTTGCCTCAGTTGATCTCTCCTAGAGCCATGGACAAAATAGTTATGACTTTAAGTCCCCTGAAATACAGTTGCAGAAGAATTTAGAGAGATGTATTTTTAAACATTTGTAATGATATCAAACCCAGTGGTGCAGGAGATTCCATGAACTTCTCCTCAGCCACAAACCTTTTGTACCTCAGCAGAGTATGTCATGTTGTAGTACAGTCAGGGGTTAAACTGATAGCCAAATTCAGGCAGGGACTACTACGAACAGTTCAACTCATGTGGTCATGGTATTGGTTATGCCTCAAGACATGCTGAGAAGAGAACTGAATTTTTATGTAAAAGTATCTGAAATAAGGTCCCCAATGTAAAGACTACACTTGATAAAAAAAAATTTTTTTTTCCAGATGTGTCTTACATTAATCCTCTTTTTTGTTAGTCAATTCTCTGTGTCCCTGTACTCATTTCTATCCTCATTATCTCAAAGCATAGACTTTATAACTATTTAACCTAACCCCTTAACTGGTCTATTTGGAATCAGCCCTCACTCTTATCTTCCACAAGATTTGACTTCCTATATCACATCTCTGATAAATTCAATCCAATAAACATTCATCACACAGTTCCTTTATATAAGATGCATTTGAGATTAGGAACATAACCTAATTTAAATTCGGGTTCTATGGGTGTCATAAAAAAAGGGATACAATTTTGACAGTGGTTTAAAGGATAGAGACTTTTCATCTTATTACAGTTATAAATTTTATTTTTTAATATTATATAAAATATTATTCCATAGCCTTCAACACACATACACATGTAGGCAGGCTTTTTTTTTTTTTTTAAGATTTTATTTATTTGACAGATCACAAGTAGGCAGAGAGGCAGGCAGAGAGAGAAAGAGAGGGGATGCAGGGCTCGATCCTAGGACCCTGAGATCATGACCTGAGCCAAAGGCAGAGACTTTAACCCACTGAGCCACCCAGGTGCCCCACATATAGGTGGTTTTATGTATATGCCTAAAAGGAATTTTACCAAAATGTCAGCAGTAGTTTCCCTGGAAGTTGGGACTATGGATTTTTCTTCCTTGCTTCTTTAATCTTCCCTCCTTCCTTTTTTTTCTTTTTTCTTTTAAGTTACAAGTTTTATATTTATGATTATGATTATTTCATTAATGTTCATTTCCCATAACAGGCTGAAGGGGCTATGAGGAAAGGTGCCATACATGTGTGTTTGAGCACATGTGTGTTGGAGTACCCCAGCTTCTGGTAGTGAAACTAAAATACTCTAAATACTCCATATTTGTGTCTAAACCTTTCCAAGTCATCTGATGTTTGAGGGAGATGGGTGGAGAAGTTGGTGGTGGTATATGTAAGTGGAAGGAGTGCAAGAATGAAACATATTCAAACATATTCAAAAGGAAAATAGAGATGAATGAGCAGAGAGAGATGAGGTTGTAAATTTTCTTGGACTTAGGCTTCAAAAGGTCTTTCATGGAAATCTGAGGAGTTTGCACTTCACTGAGGGGCACAAAGAGTTAGGGAATGATTTTGGCATACATCTCCAGGCTTTCTCTTGTTGCTTGTCCTTGATCAGTTGAGTTCGGCATGTACTCAGGTAGCATGTGTTATGATTTACTGTGCACCCATCTGGGAAATCACTTGACCTTCCTAGAGCATTGTTTCTGCATCCTCAAAGTGGAGATCCAGGGGTAGTTTCCAAATTCAGGTCTGCAGACCATAGCTAGGCTGACTGCTGCAGAACCAACAGAGGTACGTTTAAAAATGAGAATCCCACTCCTCTTCCCCAAACTTTCTGTCATAGGAATTCTGAGATGAGACCCAGGAACATGAATTTGTCTTTACATTTCCCAGGTGACTCTAATGCACAACCAGGTGTGATGCTGTTTCAGTAGCTTCCCATTGATCTCAGTACAAATAGCCCATCATGTGACCAGCGAGACACGCTCCCCCCAACCTCTACTGGTCCAGCCTGACCTTGCCCTTCTTCCTGCTTTCTCACTTACTTGCCCTTAGTCTTACTTCTGGAGTCATGTGGACCTCCTGTCACCTCTTCAAATGGCCTTACTCCTCCTACAACAAAGCCTTCAAACATACTGTTGTCTCTGCCTGAAATGCTCTTATCCAGGACTTGACAAACTATAGCCCACAGGCCAAAATCCAGCCTGCCACCTGTGTTTGCACAGCCTGCAAGCTGAGAATGGTTTTCCGTTTTAAATGCTAGGAAATAAATCAAGAGAAAAATAGCATTTTGTGACACATGAAAATTAGATGAAATTCAAATTTCAGCGTCCATAAATAAAGTTCTATTGGACACAGCCACACTCATTCATTTACAAATTGTCTAGGCTGTTTTTGCACTCTAAGGGCAGGGTTGAACACTTGCAACAGAGACTGCCTGGCCTGCAAAGCCGAAAATATTTACTTTCTGGCCCTTTACGGAAAAATTTGCCAGCCCTAAAGCCAACTCATGGAGCATTGCTGACAATACTGGGTATGAAGACATTTTCCTAGGGGAACTTGGGTAGCAGAGTTGGTGAAGCTCCTGGCTCTTGGTTTCAGCTCAGGTTGTGATTTCATGGGTCATGAGACCGAGCCCCACAAAGGGCTCTGCACTTAGCATGGACATGGAGTCTGACTGAGTTTCTCTCTCCCTCTCCCTCTGCTCCTCCTCCCTCCCTGAAATAAATAATCTTTTTAAAAAATAAAAATAAATAAAATATCTTCCTAGTGGTAGGATCTAGGACCTTCCCTTTGCTTGGTTACTTTTATTTTTATTATTTTGGTTTACCATTCCTTTTACTCATCCTTTGTGACTTAACCTTTTCTTTCTTTCTTTCTTTCTTTTTTTTTAATTTAAATTTTAGTTAGTGAACATACAGTGCAATATTGGTTTCTGGAGTGGAATTCAATGATTCATCACTTATAATACCCAGTGCTCTTCACAAGAGCCTTCATTAATACCTACCACCCATCTAGCCCATCCCTCACCCACCTCCCTCCATCAACCCTCAGTTTGTTCTCTATCATTAAGAGTCTCTTATGGTTTGTTTCCCCCTCTCCATTTTGTCTTCTCCCCCCTCCCATATGTTCATCTATTTTCTTTCTTAAATGACACATATGAATGAGATGATACTTAACCTTTGATTGAATTATAATTTTCACTGGGTCCTTCTAATACAAAATAATGTGAAATAAATTTGGTTGGAGGCCTGAATGCTCTCCCTTCTTTCTCTAGAGCAATGAGCCCCAACTTATGCTGGGAGAACTTCTTTTCCTGCCCCCAAAGCCTTGAAGTCCCTGGAGAAATCAGAGTAGGGGAAGATTTGAAGGTGAAAACACAGAGGGTGAAGGATGTTGGAATGGAGGAGAGTAAAGTATGAACCTGAACCTTTTCCCCAAATTTCTAGAAAACCAGTCAAAGAATGAAAGGATAGAAAATCTTCATCCTTAGTTGAGAATCTGTGCTCTACATAGACTGTTTTACATAAGGGTTTTCATTTTAATTTCATGATTATAAAAAATTATAAAAGTCTAGTGCAGTTGAGCAAGGAGAGAAGATAGCAATCATGACTTGCTTCCTAGAGTTTTATAAAATTCAGCTGTTGTGACAATATATACACACATGACACAATTTGGAAACCATTAGGGAAATTTAAGTTAACAGAACCTAAACAAGAGTACACAGCAGTGCTTGGGGAGCACACAGGGAAGAGACTCTCAGGGTCTGGCAGAGTCTGGGAAAATTGGCTTTGAACAGGAAGTGAGTTTAAGCAAGATGAAGTGATAGACTTGTACAAGAAATAAGGTAAGAGGGATCCAGCCAGGTGGAAGACTCGGTATCTGTAGAGTTGAGATGGAAGAAGTGGAAGAAGAATCAGTAGGGAGATGCTTCAGATTCTTAACAAGATTATGATTAACATTACAAAATAATGTTATTGAATATAAAATAATAACGACAAAAACACTGTGATTCAGCTTTACTCAGAAGAAGCTCAGAAATCTGTAGCTAGTAAGACAAAAGGAGACTTTGATTCCTTTTGTGTCACCAGTGCATTCATGAATAAACCTTGGGCTTTGGGAATCCTTGGGGATTTGGGATACTTATTACTTTGGCTCTTTTCATGTATTTTTTGGTTACTTGTGACCATCACTTTTAACCCGTTTGTTAATAATTGTACTAGCAGCAACAATACCTAGCTTTTCTTTCAGTGTTTATGATACCCTCTGCTAAACACTTCGTATATGTTCCCTTTTAGTCCTCAGAAAAAATCATGAGATCAACCCTTTTGTTAAGCCTATGTTTTAGATAAGAAAATCAAGGCTCAAAGGGGGTATTGTTGGTTGCAAAGCTCAATGGTGGTTTTAGAGCTGGGATTCAATTCCAAGTATCACTTATGCCAGGGTTATGTCTTCACCAGCTTTGCTAGAAGAAGGAACAAGTATTAGATCCTTCTCTCTACTGCAAAGAGCTCATGAGATCTGGTGATAAGTTAATAAATTATTAGCAAAACTGAAGCACTGCTTTCATTACCTCTCTTTCAAAACAGTGGAATATTGCTGGCACCTTTAATATGGACAAGGTGACTGCCCAGAAGAAGCTTTTACTTTTGCTTCATATTTTTAATAATATATTGGCAGCCTTCAGATCCATGGCTTTATAGTTTCCTGGGAGGAAGGAGGCATGGTCTGATTTCAGGGCTGGGTTAGAACCATCTAAGTCCCTTGGAGAAGAGGTAAATTAAGTCCTTGAACTACCTCAGCAGTGCCTTTGTTCGGAGAAAATAGCTCTGTAGCGTCAAATGGATTTAAGTGATCATGAAAATATTCAAACCAAAGTGGCATGTAATTAAGAGCAATTAGAACTGAAGTGATGTGACTGGATATTAAAACCAGACGTGCAGTGTTTGTGCCTTCTCAGTCGACACAAGGCAGATAATTTGGGCTCCTCCTAACTTTGTCGTCTCTAGAAATAAAATCTGCTAGACTGCTCAGATGTATAGATGCTATGTAAATATTGAAGGTCTAGGATCATACACTGTGTTCGACCCTATATTTCTGTTGTATAGTTTTATCCTCATATTTCAGTCACAGATATGCCAGAGTTAATTAGATCTCTACTAGTAAATATCCATCATGGTGTTTCTAAATCCCTTTTGCCAAATGATCTAATTAGAGCAACACTTGGCTCTCTATATAATTACAACATATGGCACCTAGAGGGTACATATAGTAGAATTATAGGTTTCCTGATGAGAAATCCAGGTGGTGGGTAAAAGACTCTATTTAACAAAGTTGGTATGTGTGTGTGCGTATGTGTTTTAATGTATACAGTTCCTCCTACTCTCCCCAGAATAAGAAATATTGTGTAATTCATCTGTCTTTCCCACATGAAACAACATAATTATATCATAAAATTGGAGTTTTAAAATTTAAAGGAAAACAAATAATGGATAATATTAGCATAAATTATTTAACCCTCCATGCCTCTAAAAATTACCATGTATTTTAAGTTAGCCAGTGCTGGAAGCAGCTCTGTGTAAATGACTTACCTATTCAATGGGACATATTCCCCCTTCAAGCAAGATCACTCACCTAAATGGCTGCTAAATATGTAACAAAAATGGGACTGAATCCCTTGGCCAATGAAAAAGAAGGGTTTCTTAATGCTTATTTATAATCTCTGGAAGAAGATAAACCAGTTTGGGTAGATGAGAAGTCCAGTTTCGTGTCTACTGAACTTGAAGGGCTTATCATGTGATGGTATTCTGGAAACCACCTGCATGGACTTGAAAGAGCTGTCTGGACACTTTCCTTCCTAGGTCCATGTTCAGTGATGTCCCATTGGTAGCTTGACATTGACCAGAGTGAGGATATGAACACCATGGAAACTGGTACATGTTTTCCACAGAGAAAGAGTGCTCAGACATTAGCCAGCTCATCATTACTTGTGGAACATTGTCCAGCCAATTTGGAGTTCATGAGACGGATCAACACTAGAAACATAGCTTTCCAACTCAGCTCGCCTTCTTTGAAATGATGAGGGTGAATAAGGTTCACTGAGAGGAGATGGAAAAACTAAAGTGTTCTGAATAGGCTCTTCAGAATTGTGTCAAGTGCATGAGAGAAAGAAACCAAAAAATCCATCAGAAAACTAAGAGGAGAACCAGGATAGAAGTGTTGTGAAATTCTAGATAAGAGAGTGTCATACACAGGCATTGTCAGATGTCACTTAGAGGTCCTCAAGAATGAGGATAACAAACTATATAATATTTGAAATGGTGATAATGAAGTCAAATGTAACCTTGAAATAAACATTTTCAATAAGAGCACAAGCCCTACTGGCTGGATATGCAGCTGGATGTAGAACTAGTTTTTGCAGATGTTATGTAATCAAAGAAGAGTGGATTACTGGAGGGGAGTGACATATTTGTGGCAAGGATCTTATCTGGAAGGAGCATATTTATAGTCTGAGGAACTCACACTGGTAAAGGAGAAGTCAAAGATATAAGGAAGGGGAGATGATTCTCAAGGAGACAGAAGGATGTTGGATCTGCAATAAATTGTTATGGGACAGAAGATGAACTTGTCTTCTCTGACTGTGGGGAAGAAGAGAGGGTGAGCAAGGACACAGAAATAAGTGGAAAGACAAAGTTGAGGAATTTCATATAACATGGCCTTGACCATGATCTTGATAAAATGAGAGTCAATGTCCTCTTTTGAAAGTGTGGTTGTGGGTGGGGGGCGATTGTGTGCCTGAGAGAAAGGGAGATCTGGATTGTCTTCTGTGATCAATATGATAGAAATTAGGTAAGATGTGGATTGTGCTTTTTTATATTTTCAGTTGCTTTCATACATGTTGACTTTCCCACATATTGATTTGCTCTAAAGAGTTTTATTCCAAAAGAGGTGGTTTGTTCCAAAGGATGTATAAAGTTATTAAAGAAAAAATGAGGCTTGACTGCTGTTAACACCAAGAAAAATGTTTTTCACGTAAATTCAGTATGTTCTGACCCGGGACGGGAGGGGGGGCGGACAACAATGTACTTTAAAATTACTACAGCCCTTTCTCATTTTCCCAAGGACTAACTGCTTCAGCCACCCCTGCTCTTTCCTAGACCATCAAACTCTTCCTTCTCTTTCATCTGTTGGATCATTCTGTCAGCATATCTTCATCTTCCTCATCCTCTTTGCCACCTTTTCTTCTGCCTCCACTCTGTCTCTTGGCAATCTCATCCCCTCCCATGGCTTTAAATACCGTCTATACTAACTACTCCCAAATGTACATCTTCAGTTCATTGTCTCTCCTGAGCAGTTTGGGCTTAGCATGACCAAAACAGAAGTCATTGCTGCCATCAACCTCCACCCTAAAACCTGTTCTTCTCCCAGTTACATCATTCTCCCTCTTGTTGTTTAAGCCAGAAACCTAGAAATCCTCTTTTATTTCTCTCTTTCAACATCCCATATATCCAGTGCATTAAACTTAGTAAATTTTACCCCCATAGAATATATGGAATCTGTCTTCTTCTCCCCATCTGCACTGCCAGTGCCCTGGCCCAATCACTATCCTCTCTTGTTGGACTGTTGCATCAACCCCATTGTAGTCCATGAAGGCTACTATAACTGGGTGGCTTAAACAACACACATTTATTTCTCACAGTGCTGGAGGCTGGAAGTCCAAGGTCAAGGTGCCAGCAGATTCAGTGTCTGATGAGAGCCAGCTTCCTGGTTCCTAGACAGTTGTCTCTCACCTGTCCTCACATGATGAAATGAGGGAGGGAGCTCTCTGATGTCTCTTGTATAAGAGCACTAATCCTATTTGTGAGGGCTGCACCTTATCACGGGATCACCTTCCAAAGCCCCACCTCCTAATACTGTCACACTGAGGGTGGGGAGCGTAGGAATACAACATAAGAATTCTGAGGGGGCACAAACATTCAGTCCATAACACGCTCTAACTGGCTGTCTTGTTCTATACTCACTCCTTTCCAGCCTGTTCTCTGTATCACAGCCAGTATGGCCTTTTTAAAATATAAATCAAATCTTATCACTAACCCTTTAAATAGAAACTAAGCTGTTGACCACAATGTTCAAGGAACTACATGATCTGACTCTTTATGAATTATTTCTGGATTTGGTTTCAGTAACCTTCCCTCACAGATCTTAGTGACAAGATGCCAAAGCTTCAGTGTATCTTCTTTCCCGTTAGATCACCAGTGCCTGCTTTTCTCTTCAATTCCTTCTTTGTAATTTGTAATTATGAATCCGTGTCTTGTTTTATTTGACTATTATGTATCTTTCCCATCTGGTGTGTAAGCTGGATGAGAACAGAACCTGGTTTTAGTCACCACCTTCTATCCACCGCTAGCACAAGTATACCTCTGAGGGATTTATTCAATAGTTGTAGGATAAATGAAGGAAGAAATCAATGAACTGACAGTCTGCCTCATTTCACAAAGGATTTGAGGTTGCCTGTAAAAACAATACAAGCAATAGACAACATACAAGGAAATAATTTAGGGAGTGGGAATAATGGGAAATTATCAGTAAAAAAAACAAAGATGTCAGAAACAAAATTAGTACATAGAAATACACTCTGTATAATTCACAGATTTGGATGTACTTGTCTTAGTACCTAAGCAAAGAGAGAAACATAATTAAAAGAGCTAGAATGTTTATAAGATAAAAAGCAATTGTTTTGCCTCATAGGAGAATCTTTAAAAAGTACTTACATGAGATACAATTACTATAGTAGATACAAAAAAGATCTGATAGATGTCACACAATTTTCATATAGTTGGCAAATTATACTTTGATGAAATGCAAGTTAGTGAATTCATTTCTATGAGGAAGAACCAACTATATTGTGGGGTTTGTTTGTCTTTTTTAGTGGAGAGACATGAACCAATGGTAAAATTTTAAGTACTTACAGCAGCATTTTCTAGTTACTGTAGTGGATTGGAGGGGCAGGGAAAGGGATGATACCATTTTGTATAATGCAGTATTCTGTGATTGAGTAAGTATTAAGTATAGGGTCTATATTTCAGACCTTCTCAGAGCCTTCAGGATGTTTTTTGCATTGAAAATTTCCAAGAATTATATTTCCCAAATTTACTTGGAAATGAATTTTATTGCACAGAATTCCTCAAAGGATAAGGGTTTTAGGAGGGAAAAAAAAAATCTTTGGTAAACTCTGATGTAAGTGGATGTATGTGTTCATTTACTGTAGAAATTCCATCACTAATTGTCATGACCAGAATTGTACTGAGGGCTGGTGAGAAGAAATTTCAATATTGTAATTACTAACAAGAATATGAGATACAGCCGTTCTGTTACCAGTTTTGCAGTACAGCTGTTATATTACCAGTTTTGCAATATAGACTAGGTCTATAACTATAAAACAGGCCAAAGAGGATCATTAAGACACATGGTAGAACTCTACATTGTAGGAAGGTACAAATACATGACTTCCATGTGACAGTCAGCACACAGGCTTTGGAAGCATTTAGCCCATACCTGATTCCTGTCCACAGAGTCAGACATGGGAAATGCTGGGTAAAAACTACAAATAGTCTCAAGTTTTTCCAGACTTATTTTTCCACAAGAATGTTAGGTATTATACCTGAATAACTGAAGTGAGAGCAGACCAGCTCTTTCTTTTGGAATAATAGCATGATGATGTGAGCCTACAGTTAGCTAAGAACAAGGCTTTACTCCCAGTGTCTTCAGGTGTGAAGAGGCTGAAATTTTGAACACGGTTAAGCAGGAATACTCAGCAATTCCTTGGCAGTTTCATCTTCCTCTTTAATTTGGCACCACGCAATTTATGTTGATTGGTAAATACTTGTCTCTAACAGTGTCGGTGGTATTCAAATCATTACATTACACATTTTTAGAACACTAGATAATAATAATGCTCACAAACCGTTTTCTACTAAGTGGCTTGGAAGTGTTTGCTTTGTCTGGAAGGAAGGCACATAGCTTACACTTTGCCTATGGATACATGCATTTCTATATCCGACTACATAATAATGGGATTGTGGTCCTATTGTAAAACAAAACAAAACACCATTGATGAGGTATTCCTAAGATTTCTTAGTATTTCATTCCTAATCACCTTTACCTTTATTATTCAAACAACCATGGTCAGAAGGTAAGAATGTAGCCTAAAGAAAAATGAATTGTGTTTGGTTTTATTTTGTCCTGTTTCTGTTGCACACCCTCAAACATCACACTTACTGTATTAAATTTATACTAACAGTAATATTTAGAGATAACTAGAGTGGAAATTATTCTTTCCATTTTATTATTGGAAGCACTGTAACACAGAATGAAGAAAAAATTGAATCCAAGTAATAGAATTTTAAAGCTCAGAATACTGTCCGGCTAGAACTCCGTAAGCTCGCTCCTCCTCTGTAAGAGCACATACATTTGCTTCCTAATAATTCAAAGTCAACATCCATGAGGTTGGTGATGGAGCTTTTATCATTTCTGCTTCTCCATAAAGCCACTTAGCATTTAGTTGTGAACTTACAATGTGATTTTTATTTCGCTGAATACTGAACTGTATTAATCTACCAAAAACAAAGCAGAACATAAGAAAACTATGTATACGCAAATAGTTTTAAATTTCAAATGGTCTTTGTCCTTATTTAACAAATATTTAAGGAAACTGAATTGAAGTAAAAAAAAAAAATACTATGAACACTCTCTTGAAGCTTGTTGGAAGCCTATTTGAGGCTTCATATCCTCATATGTAATCCTTGGATTGCATATCCCGGAAATAGACCCCAAGATGGAAAGTTGCATGTAGAAGGTTTGCTGGAGTATTCCGTGAGACTACACATGTGAGGAAATGAGGCAACAGAACTGAGCAGCAGAAGCTATCTGTCAATGCAGTTGCATTTGAGGCTTCAGCCAATCCCACTGGTAGTTTTGGAACTAGATTGACCCCCAGAGTGGTTCCATCTTGTGGTGAGGGACTGGTCTTTGAAACCCTAGATCACCCAGTCTGCAGCCTCAGCCTACCACTGGGAAGGAAGATGAGTTACCTTGTACAGGTAATTCCCCCACTACAGAGGGCACTCCAGTGAGGAACATAGCTGTGAAGCCGTTAACAACCAAAACTCCTGGCCACAGTTGGGGAGGGCAGTGCATCGACCCCAAGGAGGGGATCCTGGTTGAATATTTTTTAATGTAATTTTAAGAACTGACCATGCGGTACTTATCATGAGAGGAAGGTTTGGAACTATTGTGCTTCATCATAAAAACAAAACCAAAAAAATGTCAGTCTTAGGCTAAGTCTTACATAGGATGCCCAGAGCAATCTGCTCTACCTTTTACTTCATGGTCAAAGGATAAGTTAGAACTAACTGAGAGTCTTTCTTGGATGAGAAACAAAATAGGATTATTCTGCCTGATTTCATTTTTCCAACCCTTTCCTCTTAAGACAGACTCAGGGAGTCACCTACACAATTCCCCGGTTTTTGTACCCTTGGGGACTCTTTCTCCTAATTCTGTCCTTCCTTTTTCTTTCCCACAAGACCTGTCTCTTACAGCCCTCTGTGCCCTCTGCTTCCCAATATCTACCTCTCCTCTTGAACTTTGTCTGGAATTGTCAGTCATTTCATTCCATTTTTTTTTCCCCTCATAGAGGAAGGTATAAAAGATTTCTGATCTCTACAGAAGTCAGAAAATGGGAAGGAAGGAGGGAAGAAGTAACAAAAGGAAGGAGGAAAAACAAACTGTAAGACAATCAGACTTTTACACTGGACCACTAAGACCACTAGGACTATGCAAATAGTGAGTTTCTTTTCTCTAATTTGTACTGCACAAAGTCCCCTTTAGTTAGCCTAATTGGGTATATGCCCCCTTGCCAAGAAGGTGGGCATATGTCAAGCCTGAAAAAGAAAACTAAAAAGAAAGGAGGAAGAATCTGTTATATAAACAAGACTGCAAGTATCCACATTCATTTGGGAGTTTTCAAAAGCGAGGCAGAAGATTTGAATGCTGGAAAATGTTCTCTACTGCTCATATATGTAAGTCATAGTAAGACATGATGTGTAGGGTCCAGGGATTCCCATCTTCCTTGAAGGAAATATATCTTTTCATGGGTCTAATGTCATCTCTGGTTCTGAGAATTTCAGGTTAGATGAAGCATGAGAGAGCAATAGGCCAGTGGTTTTTCAACCTATTTCTACTCCCCCAGGATACCTAAGGTGTGCAACGTATTTCTGTTGCTTGAAATGGTTCATTATGCACTAATTATGGGAGGAAGAATGGTAAAGTGATGGAGGGAGGGAGCCTAGGAACATATCATGTATAAGAATCTCAGGCCAAGGGGTGTCTAGGTGGCTCAGTCAGTTAAACGTCTGCCTCTTGATTTCAGCTCAGGTCATGATTTCCAGGTCAGAGGATTAAACCCCACCTCAGTCCCTGTGCTCAACGCAGAGTCGGCTTCAGATTCTCTCTCCCTCTCCCTCTTGTTCTCACTCCCCCTCTTCCTCTTCCACTCTCTAATACATAAATAAAATCTTTAAAAAAAATAAAATAAAACCAGGCAGATTGTAATCTGAAAAATTCCTCCTATTCTTTTATGCATGACTTTGGGAATGACTGATTTCCCCCCAGAACTTTTATTAGATTTTTGGGAGAAAGCTGGGGCTAGATGACTCAGAGCAGTTCTCACAACCAAGTGTTGGCATATACATTCTCATGTAACAATATGTGCAAACTAAAGAAACTTCTTCCCATTCTTGCTTTGGCAATAGAGCTTTATATCGAGAATAGTATTTACAGTCCTAGAATGGTACAATCTGAAAGTCCTAAAAGTCATCCAGCTTTTGGTTCACTGAGTCCAGCTTGCAAAATGGTTTTCTTTGGAAGGTGCTAAGTATTAGCCAGCATCATGCTTACTTTTCTTAAATTAGGTTCTAACCATTAAAATTTGGAATATGTCATGTAATCCAGATTCCGACTTATTTTTAAAAACAGTCAGCCTGAATTTCAGTAGACAATAACTGGCCAGAGCTGAGAAACAAGTTATCTTTTTATCAGGGCATGAAATCTTCTGTTGGTCACACAACTTTGTACCCTATATTAAGATGTAGTGTCAGTTGCCATTAATCATACTCTTGTGTTATTGTTTTTTCTTACAGCCGAGTTAAAATAAAAGCAACATATTTCTGGTATCTACTTCTCTATCAAGAGATGAGAATAAGAAAGGTTGACCGAAGGGCCACACATTTCAGGAAAATACAGAAAGAGAGTATGTTTTCTTATGCCTGCAGTGAATATTCTTTTTCTCTTATATAAGCAAAGTGAGTCATGAAAACGTCTTCTTACCTATCTCAATCATTTCTGTTACCCACCTAGCCCCTGTAGGCAGAGACATTTGTAGATCTAGAGTGAGTTCTGTGCCGTTATTTGACCGGTGACAATTTGGAAGAACAAAATAGTTTGGAATCCCTCAGACTTGTTGTGGCAGTCAAGCCAAAGACCTATTTTCTGACACACAGCACAGTGTTCTTTTCATTTTCCTATGAATGGTTAAATACAAGAATTACTGTATTTTGTCTTCCCTGGAGATTCTGCTAATCCACTGGTGTTTTTTCCCCCTCTTTTTGTCTTTGTTTCATCTGTCACACTGACGTGCATGACAGGTTGTCAATTATCCCTCTTCCCAGATTATATTAAAAATCTGAGCATAAAAGCTCGATCCAGATCCCTCTTCCATTGTAAATACCATGCATCTAACAATGCCCAAGTGAAGGTTTTCTCTGCCATTTTTCCAGAGCAGGTGATTGTCAGCCTAACTTAGCACTTGAATAGATAAAACAGAGAGTTAAACTTGCCTTTTAAACTAGGAAATTATTTTATCCTAACATTACCATTCATATTAAACTCCTGTGCCATTAAAGCTGTCTCTTTTAAATGGATATGCACTGGGTACATTGTTTATTCAATTTAATTTAGGGAGAAAAAAACCTCCTACAAGGGAAATGGTTGTTTGAACTGGTTTTTACTAGTCACCAGCCATGTGAATGAGTGTCCAATTAAATAGTGGCTCTCTAGGACTCGTATAATAGTAACATCTGTTATCTTAATTAAGCAAGTTACTATATAAAGGCATTTTCATGGCTCACTTTGTTAAAGCAGGTTCTGACCTAGAAACTCAAGGAAGGTTTGTTCTCTTTGTGGGATTTGGTTGTCAGTGGTGTTCCCAGTTGGTCCCATTATGTTTAGACCTGGCAGGTTTGTGATCTGCAAACATACACATATGTTCAAGCCCACAGAGCCTGGGGGAAGGATGGAACTAAAGTTCACAATGCAAAGTGGAGGAGATAAAATAGGAAAAACTCTGAGTAAAAATGCTTTATATGCATGCCAGCCTACTTGGAGGAAGGGGGTAGGCAGGAGGGGCAAGTAATAGAGAAGGGTAGGTGAACAAATGCACATTGACTCTCCATTACTTGCCAAGCATCAAGGTAGACGTGTCAGTTACTGGCCACAGTTCTATATCTGTCTCTTTGATATCCAGGTCTAAATAAGGTCTAAAAACCAAAGTGTGTTTGTTTTTTGTTTTTTTTTCTTCTCACTAATTTATTTACTTTGGGCCCTTTTGCAGCAAACTCTCTTGGTGGCAGAAATAATCATGTATCGGATTGTGAGGTAGCACATCAGACTTTTTGGAGAGATGTTATGTAAAATAAACCATGTACTGTAGTGTGTCTGTAATATAAGAAATGCTGAATTCTAGAACACAACTTTCCTTGAGGGTTTTTGATAAGGGGTTATGCATTAGACCATTTTAAAGAAGATAAACTGAAACTCAGTGATATTAAACATCTTGCTTAGGGGTAGATGGCTAATAAGCTCCTCTAGTTGCTTCCTATTCACTTTAAACACAATTTGTTCTTGCCTCACCCGGGAGTGTCATACATAACCAAGCTTCTGCTTGTCTCTCTGACAATATCTGACATTAGCCAGCTTTTTCATGTAGCTATAATCACATGGGATTTATAGCTAACCAAAGACATCAAGCTTTTTTTTTTTTTCCCCTGCCTCAGGGCCTTTGCACTTGTTTTTCCCTCAGACTGAAACACCTTTCTCATTGATCTTCAGTGGCCAGCTCCCTCTCGTCCTGCATCTCAACTAAAATGCCACTTTATTCAAAAAACCTTGCTCCTGTCATACAAACCAAAAATGATGATATCAGAAAGAGTCTGGATATTATGAAATTTATTTGATTTGCATAGCATCTAGTTTTTCTTTTTCTGATAAAAGCATCTTGGTCATCCTCTCAGGAAGTGCCTTTTCCCACTACTTGTGATCTTCCTGGGTCTCTCAGTTCCAGTGCTGTTTCCTTCCCGTGCTGGGGGTTGGTCAGGCACAAGCTGAGCCAACCAGATCCTCTCCCTCTTCCGGAATCAGAGCTTTCCTATGGGCAGAACATGGTTAGAGCAAAGTGATTCTGATGGCAGCTCCCTAAGGTTATTGACCCTTAGATTCTACTCTAGATTCCCAGAGCTACCACTGATTACCCTCCTTCTTAAACCCTGTCCAACTTTTCCAGTTTGTGAACTACCACATAGCCTTTCAAGAAGTTAACCAAAGTCTGTTTCAGTAACATAGAACCTAAAAAATCTAACCAATGCAGGCCAACAGATGGATAATCTATAATGATACTCTGTTGTTGTTGTTGTCTTTGTTTAAATCCACCTTAGAAAAATAAGAATCAAATCTTTAATGGGATTTGGGTATTTCTTAGTTCTTAAAAATGATTATATCTTACACATTTGAAGTAGACTACTTGCTAACTTGAATATCTATAACTTTCTAGGGGGCAGTTTGAACCGTTTTGCTTCACAAAAGCATTCGCCTTTAACTTAACAAGTTACCTACCTGATTAAATATCTCATCCAGAAGAATGGGGTTGTTGAGCATGTGGAGTAGAAGGATTCCCTGGAATTAAGACAAATGCATCTCCTCCAGTCAGCTCTTTTCTCTAGAAGGAGAGCACACACTAGAGTGCAATGCCGCCCACTCCCATGAGCATGTAGTTGGTGTTCTGGTTATGACAGCTGAATTGGTGAAATTCTTTGGATATAATCTTTTGGCTGCCTTTGTGCAGTCTCAGGTTGTCTGGCATCTGTACCTTCCCAGGATGAGTCATTGAACTTCTCTGCGTCGTTGATTCTCGTTGAGGGAGATTGGGACAATGGGCCTGAGCCTGCCAAATGAGTTTAGGAAGTCCCTAACACATCCGTAGCTTGTTATATAAGCATCTTGTGCTCAGCAGTTAGGCCTGCCACTGTCTGTGATGAGTGCATTCCCATCCCAGTGACAGCCAGATGGGGTCCTTCGCCCACTTCTATGCATGGCATTTGAGCTCAGAGATGCTGAAATAGACCTTCTTCAGCAGAATAAGTGCCTGTTCCCCTGACAGCACCGGGATAGCATTGGGGCAGAGTATCAAAGGCAACATGTGCTCCGCCCCCCCAACACTGGGGCTCTCATTTGAGTTCCCCTGACAGTTTCTTGTAGGTGTGGAAGAAGAAAAGAGGCCCAACTGTTCTTGGATGTTTTGGTTTCAGCTCTACATGGAGGCCTTCTGGAATCCCTAGATGACCTAATCTTCATTTTCATAGCCTATGCTCTTTTTTTTTTTTTTTTTTTTATGCTCTTTTCTTTTATAGCATTTGAAGTTGCACTTACTGGTTTCCAGTCTGCCTCCTGGAGAGAACATGCTGACCTGTCTTGGCCATTGTATCTCAAGCACTTAAAGCAGTATTTGGCACGTAACAGATACTAAATATAAATATTTATTTGTAACTTCTCACCAGGAAAGTTTCAATCCTTCACATGTGTATATCAGAACAACAAAGGCAGCTCTTCTCTCTGCAACAGCTCCATGTATTACTTTCATTACAAATCCTTTATCGCAAGTGCCACAATTATAATATATATGTATGTATACCTTTCAGAACTTTACCTTTAAAATTTTAGATGCTATTTTAAAATGGAGTTTTGTTTTGGGATGCCAGGATTTTAACCCCCAAACTAGTCACATGGATCCCTATGCTGGGGACCCTAGAGCAAATGGGTGAACTAAAGTGAACTTGACACTTAACATTGGCTATGGCAAGACCCAAGAGGTTGTGGACTCTATACACATGCATGCCTGGCAGGTTCCAGAAATCACCCGGAGAAGCCAGGTAGTTGACCCTGCCTGAAGCACCACATCCTGGAGAGAAGTTCTGCTGCTCCTGCAGAGGTAGAAATCCATACAAACAGAGAAGGAAAGAGAAAGAGCACAAGAGCTACTTTTTTTCTGGGCCACCTGGGTGGCTCAGTGGGTTAAAGCCTCTGCCTTTGGCTCAGGTCATGATCTCAGGGTCCTGGAATCGAGCCCCAGATTGGGCTCTCTGCTCAGCGGGGTGCCTGCTTCCTCCTCTCTCTTTCTCTCTGCCTCCCTTTCTGTCTACTTATGATCTCTAGCTGTCAAATAAATAAATAAAATCTTAAAAAAAAAAAAAAGAAGAACTACTTTTTTCCAAACTGGCCATATCTATAGCCTTAGTCAGATGGTCTATGGATATAGCTTCTAATGGTATTTTGAACTCTTAGTCCCAGATGCCATGAAAAGGATTAGATGTGGGGAATGGAGTCAAGGAACCAGTTTTGCCATCTATTTAGCCTTGAGCAGGTCACTTCATCCTTATCTTTAAAATAGACTAAATAGTGTTCTGGTAAGACTTCATTAGATGGAAAAGTGCTTTATAAGAGCACTATGGAGGTTTTATTCTATAGATTTTATAGATTTTAAGTCTATACATATTTTTATAAAAGTGAAGTTACAGCATACCTGTTTTAGAACCTGAATTTTTAATTAAAATATCTAGTAGGAATCATTCCATAATGTAAATACAGAACATATTTTCATTTTTAAAGGCTCAGTCACGTGGCAAAATATGATTTTGTCAATTCACTACAAATTTTAACTTTCAATGTTTCAGTTTCTTCTTGAGAATTGCTGTTTAACTTACTACATGAAGTTTACATAAACCACAGCAAGACTAGGATTCTGATGAAAATTGCAATAGTAACTAAGGAAATTTCCAAGTGGTCATATTTTGGGCACTTCCACCAACATGATCAGATTAACCATAAGCATTATCAAGTATCTAATAGCACATGCTGTATCTAAATCTCTTCAAAGCATTCCAGCTCATTATTATTATGCTTATTTTACACTTCAAAGAACTAAAGCTCATCATCATTAGCTAACTTACTGATGATATCCCTACAGGGTAAGTAGCAAAACCAGAATTCACCTGTAGATTTATTTGAGTTCAAAACAACACAGCCTTCATCATATCAATATTCCTTGTGATCTGAAACACTAGAAAATATACCCAGATCTGACCTCATCACCTCATCTCTCCCTCATATGCACCCCAATTTTGCACCCCATTTCTGTGAAAGGTACCACCATCTAGCAGACTACCCTAACAAGAAACCTTTGCCTCCACTGCCCTGAAAACACTCTTATGAAGGTCAATGACCTATGATCATCAAATCCCATGGTCAGTATTCATTCTTCAGCTTGGTCTTGCAGCAGCATTTGACACATAGTGGACCACTTTTCCCGTTATGAAATTATTGCTTTACTTGCTATCTAGGGTGTTGGTTTTCCTTCTATACCCTGGCCACTCCTTCTTAGTTATCTCTTGTATTGTCATCTCTGCAATCTCTAAACTAACCCATTGCCCAGTGTTAGGACCTCTTCCCTGACTATGTCTTCTTCCTAGGTCTCTTATCTTCGTTTAGTCTACAAAGCTATCTAAATGTTGGGCAAATCCAAGTTTAGATCACCAGCCCAGATTTCTTCCAAAACACCAGAGTAATATATTTAATAGTCTATTCGACATCTACCTAGGATTTTGCTATCCATCGTAGTCACAAAAGTTCTGACTCTAATACATAAACTGTGTTTCCCCTCAGTGAAAGCTTGGAAAGAGCTGTCAAGCTTTGTCAGGCCTATGGATTTGAATGACATCTTCTCCAAACCACCTTGAGGAATTCATAGATTAATGCAGTCATTACTTCATCTGTTTATTCATTCAAATATTTAGTAACATCATCATATGCCAAGTACTACACTAAGACTTTGGATAAAAATTTTAGAACCATTTATCTAAGCAATAAGTAATTACAAATTAAATTGATAACTTTGGAATTGGCTTTTAGTTTCTATAATAAACAGCAAAAGGAAGACTTCTGAATTACTCATTCCCAAATTCACTTTTCTAAAATATGCATAATCCTTTCCTAAATGGAGATTTATTTGGATGTCATAAAAGATAATTGCAGCTTTATAAAGCTGACCTAAGGGAGATTGAGTTTTTATTCAGAAACCTTATCTTGATTGCCTGCACACATCACCCAGCATACTCTGGTCCCTCTGTTTGATGTCATTATGTCAGCTTGTCTTCTAGAGAGAAAGAAGAAACTTTACCGAAATGAACAAGGTCTTTCACCTTCTCCCTTTGGGTTACATGAAGAAGCTATTTATGAGAGTTGTCCCCCAGTGCCCATTGGGAACTTGCAGAAGATCAATTACTAGAGATGGACAGTATGTCTGGTCTTTCTCCCCCTTTCCACATATTAAATTGTCACTGTGTCAAATGTCTTGTCATCAAATATGGTGCTGCAAGGAAATTGCAATTATATTTATCAGTTTTTTTCTCTGACCTTTGGATTTCATTTGGTCTACAGAGAATCCCTCTAGGTGGTTCAAAGAACATGTGTCAGCCAAATCAATAGGGCCAACAAAGCCTGACTCCTTCCTTTTTTCACTGAAGGGGAGGGCTGTTCATGTATTAGAATCAGATTTTTTTATGCCTAGGATGCATAGCAAAGACCTACGGCTTCATTGCATTTAATCTTGTAATGTAATAACTTTATAGTCATGTAGTCTAGGTCTAGTAAGTAATTACAACAATACCATATGGAGTTTTGTAGTGTGTTCATCCTCTGTGCCTATACTAATTTTGAACTTCTGTCTCTAGATGGTTTTGTTTAGATTTTAAAATCTTGGCTTTTGTTCTCTAATTATTTTCTCTCACCATAAGAATCCCTACTGTCAGAATTCAGTAGGTTGTAAAACTAATGTTTAACCATAGTCCCTCTCCCTTCCCACATCACCTGGAATATTTTGAGGGGATGCATGGCAGATAACAGCAGGTAGGTTCTCCAGCAGTGCAACCTCATTTTAATATTGGCTAAAGCAGAACTAATCAAGAAGGCAAATCTGCCATGAAAAGTCTTATAAAGCATTCCGAAGTTAAATGGACCATTAAACAATAGAAGGCAGAGGAGAGATAGCCAGGTGCTCACCAAAATCTAATAGTTGAACTTTAGAAGTCACACATAATGAGCAGACTAGATGCAAAACCAGATAAAATATATAGATAAAATATTCCTCAAGACTCAAGTCTAAATCATATATAAATCTTATTTACTAGCATGACTCAGCTATGGCCGTAGTAAATGATTCTGGCATGGATTAGTCAAGTGGAAGTATTAGACTTCTTCTCATTGTAAGTGACAAAATAAACACAGGCTTAGGTGTTCTTTCCACCATGTTGATTCTTTCTCCTCATGGCCAGAAAATGGCTGCAGCTGCTCCAGACCTTAAAACTATAGATATTTAATTATAGAAGGAAAGAGTAAGAATTATTTTCCACAAAGTCCCAACAAAAGTCTCACTGCAGATCATTGACTCAGATTGGGTCATGTGATCATCCCTAACCAGACTCCGTGACCACAAGAAATTAAATTATATGATCATTATAAACCTGGGTCCCATGTTTCACTCCAAGGTTTAGAAGTAAAACCTAACAAAATTATATGGCTGAGATTGGAAGAGGAGTACATTTTCAAAGTAGCTGTTATTAGATATAGAACTAATGGGTGCTAGGTATCGTCAAAAACGGAAGATAGGGTGCAGAAGGTGGAACCTATGTGCATGGTGGTGGGAACATAAAATGGTGAAACTACTGTGGAAAAAAGTATGGAGATGTCTCAAATTTTTTTTTTAAATAAAATACCACATGATCCAGCAATCCCACTAATGGATATAACCTCAAAAGAATTGAAACAGGGACTCCAAAAAGTTAACTAAGAAAAAAGAGAGAGGACACAAATCTCTAAAATCAAAATTGAACAATGTCATCCAAAACATACAAAGAACTCTTAAAACTCAACCAGAAGACAAAAAACAACTCAGCATTAAAAATGAATCAAAGACCTTGACATACAAGAAGAAGATATACAGCTGGCAAATAATCATATGAAAAGATGCCCCACATCATATGTCATCAGAAAAATGCAAATTAAAACGTTGAGAGTACAGGACAATGGCAAAATTCCAGAATATGACAAATCCAGGTGCTGGCAAGGATTTGGAGCAATAGTAACTCTCATTTGTTACTGTAGCAAATGCAAAATTGTGGAGCCACTTTGAAAGATTGTTAGTGGTTTCTCACAAAACTGAATGTACTCTTACCGTACGATCAAGTAATTCCACTCCTTGGTATTTATGCAGAGGAGCTGAAAACTTACACCCACATAAAAACCTGTACACAAATGTTTACGGCATCTTTATTTAGAATTACCAAAACTTGGAAGCAACCAAGATATCCTTCAGTAGGCACATGGATAAACTGCAGTACATCCAGACAATGGGATATTATTTATTGCTAAAAATAAATGAACTATCAAGCCATGAAAAAACATAAAAGAACATTAATTAAATGTGTATTGCTAAGTCAAAGAAGCAATGTAAATAGCTACATATTGTTTGATTCCAACTATATGACATTGTGGAAAAGGCAGAACTATGGAGACTATAAAAAGATCACTGGTTGCTAGGGTATCAGACCATGGAACTTTACCAGCGTAACTCGGACTGTTGAATTCTCTCAGCAGCCAGCCTCGCATCTTCCCTGCTACCTTGGCAATGTGGTCCTTTAAACATTACTGTAAACAATCTGCATTTTCTAAATTATCCCTGTCATTACTTCTCCCAGTACAACTGTGAGTGATAAAAGGAAGACAGATACTGAGTCTATCTCAAGAAGCACATAAAACATAAGCATCATAATACAGTACAGAAAGCAAGACTTCCCTTTTTCTAAAAAAGATTTATTTATGTATTTATTTGAGAGAGAGAGGCAGAGGAAGAGGTAGAGAATCTCAAGGGAGCGGAATCTTAAGGGAATCTCAACTCATGGGAATCTCAAGGGAGAAGAAGAGACTCTCAAGAGAGAAATAAATATTTATTTATTTATTTTAGAGAGAGGAAGAAAAAAGCAGAGGTACAGGAAGAGAATCTCAAGAGCCCAAGGCGAGGTTTGATCTCACAACCCTGAGAGTGTGACCCGAGCCAAAACCAAGAGTCAGATGCTCAACAGACTGAGCCACCCAGACGTCCCAAAAGCAAGAACTCTCTTAAGAAACCCTGAAATCAGGGGCAGCAAGAATACAGGGGAAGTAGGAAGGAATGCAAGCTGGGAGAATCAGAGCAGTCTTCGTAAAAGAGAATGTACCTAAGAGGTGCCTTACGTGACACATTTGTGTTAGGAGGGTATGGTGAGGTATTCCATGCATTCCATGAGTAAAGTGGGGCAACTAAAACTAGAGCTAGGGAATCTAGATTTTATGAACTTCCAGATTCCTACATAAAACTTCAGAGCAACTGGCATAAAGATGACAAAGCTATTTCACTGATCAGTTATTTTGGCCAAACAACTTGTTTGACAAAAATTGTGTCCCTAGGGAATGGAAGGGTCAGCAATCATTTGGGTATCCATACACCTACAGACAAAGACACATATGCAACAAGAGCAAGTGAGGCATTAATTAAAATCAGAGCTCTCAGTGTCTTTGCCAGAGCCTTTCCCTGGATCACAGTGACTAAAATATATAAGCACTTATAGTTAGCTATAAACTATTCCTTTGTGCACTGGAATAAATATCATTAGGAAACTACAGCAATATCTTGACATCAAGTAAAGAATATAATCCTTTGAAGTCCTTTTAGGTCAAGGAAATTAGCTTCTAGGGGGAAATATATTAAAAACAAGGAGTTGGGTAGTACTTTCAGAGCAAATTTTCAGAAGGCAGTACATTTTCAGTTATGTCCATGGTATCTGTAGAGTACTTGCTAAAAGCTCTTTAAAGTTATAAATACCTAATCATATTTCAATATGATGGGACCAGAAAATTCTCAAGTCTATACAAGGTGTTTGTGAATTCTTCAGAGTGGTTATAATTTTGATAGCCTTTTTCACATTTATTCCTCTCAACTTATTGTGTGAAAATCATTGAGAAGCTATCTCTTGGTTTAGAATTGGTGTATAAATTATTGTTCTTAAATAAATCATTTTCTTACCATTTATATTGAATATTTAGTCCATGCCACATTTAATTGGGATAATGGGATCCTTTATTTTGGGACTATTAATTTGTGAGTGACTGATTTATCAAAAAGAAATCTTCAACTCATCAGAAATAATTTGAGATCTATAAACATTCTCTGGTTTCTTCCAGAGGTAAATTTCCCCCAAAGACTTTCAACACCTATTAATTCTTTGTCTCCCTAGTTTGAGAGTATGCTGTCAGTTCAGAGGAAATGTATAAGAAAATGTTAAAACCAGCTTAAATAACTTTCTAGTTCTATTTAACTTTGGTACAACTTCAATGAAAATATTTCAAGTCAGCATTTCAAATTCAACTGCCAAGGCTCAGGTAATATTTCCTGGACTCAATCATATGGGCATGAAACACTGCAGCTATATCTTCAAAGTCCTTTGAAAATCTGTCTCATGATATCTTTAGAAGAAAATATTCCAAAATGAAATGAAGAACTTCATTTTCGGCTGAATTTTCTCTACATCTGTCACCTTCTTAGGAGTGGGTTCTGAATTTTAAAATATTTCTCTTTTTGAACCTGTGGAGATTGTAAAAGGCTACATCCCTAGTGAAAATTGGTTTGAGATAATTCCCTGAAAAACTTTTGTTGAGGTGTACAGTTGTCACTTTGGTTCACATAGAACCAGGAGGGTGTAATAGGTAATACTGACTAATGTCCTTTTAAAAGATAGAGCTTCTCTGTCTTCTCTTGTTCACAGATATTTTAAATGTCTGTAGGTACTTTATGAACAATGTCCATGCCTTAAATAAATATAAGGACTCCTCTTTGGTAATATGCTCTCTCTCTTAAAAATAAACAAAAATAATTGAGGCAGCTTACATTGAAAGCTATATGTAATAAGACTTTTAAAATGGAACATTTAGACCATGTTGAAGAAAGGAAATGCATGCATTAATAATGACTTAGCTATGTAAATATTAATATTTTGAGCTTCCTAGCTTCCTAGCTTCCTAGTTCTAAGCCAAAAGGGAGAACAGTGAGTTACTATCAAGTTCATTATCTGAACAGTATTCTTGAAAAGAGACAGCTTTCCCTTGATATTAAATTTGTTACTTGAATCCAGTTGCAGATTGATTGCAGTAATGTCCCCAGTGTTTTACATTTGCCTGTATCCATGCCCTTTGGCAATGTCTTCCCACTTCGACTCTGGGCTTGGCCACATGACTTGCTTTAGCCTATGCAGTGTTAGTAGTATTGATACAAGCAGATGCTTAAAACATGCTTGTACATTGGAGCTTTTCTGTCACTGCTTTCAAAATCTCTCACTGCCATGCAAACAAAATTAGGGAAGCCTGCTGGATGAGGAAGAAACACATGGCCCAGTTACCCCTGTCACCCCAGGCAAGAGTTAACTGATCTGTAGACTCATGAGCGTAAAAATACTTCTTGTTTTAAGCAGCTAAGCTCAGCAATTACTTGTTATGCAGTGATAGCTAACTGATACAGATTGCCTTACAAGGGATATTTAATAATGTAGTGAACAGTGTCTTGCACAGTAGTTTTTCAGTAGCTACAGAAATGTTTTCCATATAACAAATGACAATGCTTGAAAGCATATCTTACATAAAAATAAAAATAAACATACTTTTTATTTGCCTCAGTGCCCACTATTTAAAATGTTATTGAATTCCTGCTGGAGATAACATACTCACCTCTGAAACAAACCACTTTGTCGTATGAAAACAGCCATTCTTTCAGTCATGCGCCACCACCATATTTAACGGATGGAGAAGCAAAGGCTATTCGCACTCTCTCCAAGGCTGTAACTGAGGCCTGGAGAGGATGAAATGACCAGAACGTGGTTTAGCCATGGCATCCTGCTCCAAGGGTGAAAACAAAGCCATCTGCACAAAATAACCTTCGAAAAGCATTTTATAAAGGTAAATTGGTCTAGAAAGCATGTCCCAACTTTTTCAATCCAGTTGATACTTGAAATTTTTGCATTTCCACTTTTAGTGGCACTTCATCAAAGTCTATTTCAGCAGGCAAAAACATGCCAAAGACAATTAATTTGAAAATGTAAGTTATATGAAAGATATCATTTGAATCCCAAGAATTATTGAACCTCAAAACTTTAAAAATTGTTTAGGCCACACACCCCCCACCATGATTCTTGAATTCCCTCCAATAAAAGCCTAACTTGTCTAACTCTCTTCTGCTAAAAATACCTCCAGTAATAGAAGCTCATGGCTTTTCATGGAGAATAGTACCCCTTAGGGAATTTTTATTTATTAAGATGTTTATCCATAAATAGATTTTATCATTTAGTTTTAAGCCAGATCCCTGGTGTGTCACGGGAGAAATCCAAGCTTTCTGTTCTGTAACACTCTTCCAAATGTTTGAAGATAGCAGCTCTCCTATCCCCAGGTTCACCCAAGTCCTTTGTTTGCCAGGCTAAATGTGTCAGCGTTCTTTGGTTGCAACTAACAGAAATAACTCTAGCTAACTCAAGCAAACAAGAATTTTATTGGAAGGATAGGAGGGACTTAGTAAATCCAAGGAAGAAGTAGGTTTAAAGCTAAACGAGTCCAAGGTATCTCTCTAGCGCTGGAAAACAGGAAATGCAGAAGCTGTTTCTTTACAGGAATAGTTTGATCAGGCTGTCACTGCTGACTTAAACTCCAATTATGTTCAGGCTCATTGTCCTGATATTCTAGAGGAAAATGGTTATAAATACTGTGGCATTGGTCCCAGGGCACAGGGGAAGAAGAAGCCCTTGACTACACCCCCACCAGACTGAATCCAGTGGGAAAAGATGTCCTCAAAAGAAAATGTGTATGCTAATCAAAGGGGACAGGGGATGCTAGGTAGTCAAAAAAGCAGCAACAACAATCACAGATGTTGGGCACCATTCCTTCATTTTCATGTGAAGCAGCATTTGGTCTCATCTCTCTTCTTCTCACTTGTCCTCTAACATCCTGGACTGTCTTCTTCTTGGACAGTGTTCGGTATGATCAGCATCAAGTAGAGTGGGGCTATCATCTCCCTCATTCTGGATGCTGTGTATCTATTAATGCAACCCTACAATTATGTTGACATTCTTGGCACTTTTATCATTCCATTGACACGTGCTGAATATAAGTCCCCTAAAATTTAGTAATTATTTTTCTCACTGTTCCTCTAATCTATGCCATGTCTTCTTCCATCGTGATCATATCCCTTCCTCTACCAGGAGGCACTCTCCTGCTTTCTGTTACCTCCTACTTTCTCTTGCCTGGTTAGCCCTCATGCTTCAGATCCAGTGGCATTATCACTTAGACTCCATTGCCCTTATCATAAACTCTTGTAATAAATACCATGTACTTCTCCTTTTATTATGATGTAATTTTGCATTTATGCATATGATTGTTTGTCTTCACATTTTGTGGAAATAAAATCTAGATGTCTTACTAGACGACCTAACCAAGCTTTAGCAATCAAACTTATCTCTTATCCCACTAGCGTTCTCACTGTTCCTGGAGCACACAAATCTATCATATTAGTGTCTGTATTTTATTCTAAGCACATATTGCTCAACTGAATTATCACATTCATATATTTGCTTTATTGTTTATTACCTCCCTCCTTCCACTAAAATTTAAGCTCCTGGAGAGCATTGACATTATTTGTCTTATTTACTGCTATATACTCAATACCCACAAGACTTCAGGGCTTACAGTGGAGACTCAAGAACTATTTGTTGAATTAATGAATGTAAGAATAGTTACCCATAATATAAATGATCTTACCCCAAAGAGGATAATTTCCATGAATTCAGAACCTCATCACTTGGCTCACCATTGCCTTTCTAGTGCATTGCTTGACACATGGTGTGTTCTTATTACACATCTGTTTAACAAATGAAAGAATATTATATTTGCATTATTAATGCTTTGGGGCCATAATAGAGACATTTCTATTTATCCCTATTAACTATCATTTATTATCCAGCCTAACATTCCTGATGATGGAGATCGTTTAGGAATTTAATACCGTCATTCAAAATGTTGTTTCTGCCTCATGATAGGACTCACTGATACACAATATGTCATCTATGCCTCTCTCAACTTGTGTCATCTGGAAAGCAATTACATGTTATCCCTGTCCTCATCCAAGAATCAACAATTTCATTGTTGATTCATCCACTACCAAGACTGGATCTACATAAGAAAATCAGATCGCACCGGGGTGGGAGGGAGGATTGCAAGAGGGGCGCCTGGGTGGCTCAGTCATTGAGCATCTGCCTTCAGCTCAGATCATGATCTCAGGGTCCTGGGATTGAGCCCTGGGTCGGGCTCCCTGCCCTGCAGGAAGCCTGCTTCTCCCTCTCCCACTCCCCCGGCTTGTGTTCCCTCTTTCACTGTCTCTCTCCCTCTGTCAAATAAAATAAAGAATCTTGGAAAGAAGGAAGGAAGGAAGGAACTAGCAATATCCTAGTCCTATTGATTAGTTATGATAAGCCCATGAATTTTCCTTTGAATAAATCAGACTCATGTTTTCCACCAAATTGACTTAGTAATTGCATCGACTCTTTCATTCTTGTCTTCTAAGAGTTGGGAGACTCCAGTTGAAATTCCAAGTCAGTTAATAAGTAGCTTAGTGTTTTTCTGATTTTAAGGAGCATGCAAATATCTAGAAATCTTATTAAAATAAAAGATTTTGATTCAGAAGTTCTGGACTGAAGAGTCATGTTCTGTAATTCTTAGAAGCATCCAGATACTATAGTGCTGCTGATCCATGGACCAGACCTTGAGTAAGGAAATAGGTAATCCTGGCTAATAGTAATAAACACCATCCCTTCCCCTATGGTCATCAGTTTTGTTTCTGAAATTCCACGTGTTAGTGAAATTATAAGGGAAGGAAAAAGAAAATAAGATAAAAACAGAAAGCGAGGCAAACCATAAGAGACTCCTAACTCTAGGGAACACACTGTGGGTTGCTGGAGAGGAGGTGGATGGAGGGAAGGCATAACTGGGTGATGGGCGTTAAGGAGGACACTTGGGATATAATGAGCGCTGAGTGTTCTTTGCCACTGATGAATCACTAAATACCTCTCCCGAAACTAGCAATACACTGTATGTTAATGAACTTGAATTTCAATAAAATCTAAAATAAAAATAAAAATAATAAACAACCAACTTAAACCAGCATATCACTTTACAAACTTCAGTGCACTTGTTTGTAAATCAGTTTTTTTAAATCACTACCATGACCGAATGCTTCATTTATAGATAAAGAAACTAAGGTTTAAAGACCTATGATTTATCTGTAATTCAGTATCTAGCTAATAGCATAACTGAAAGTTTAACCGTATTTCTCCACTAACAGTGATTGTTCCACTTTACCCAGTGCTTCACATCACCTCTCTGGGCTATATTCATTCACTCACTCATTCATTCATTCATTCATTCAAAATGAATTTATTTGTGCTTTTCTATATATCAGGCACCATAATAGGGCCTAAGGATATAGCAGTGAATAAGGCAAAGGTCTTACTATGGTTTCTGACTTGAAAATTGGATGTCCCCTCCTAATAACAATATTCTATGATTATTTAAAACTGTTCCATATTTACAAAATGTAATTATAGAATGAAGGCATTATCTTAGGCATCATTTTCTACCTACATAGACTCAAAATTAATAAATGAAGTTTAGCTGATTATCACCTCCATAGAAAACTTCCCACATTCTTTGTCTGATTGCAATCAAGCGTGTCAGAACCTTCCTTCACTCTCCACTCACATCCGTCCAATCAGTACCTAATTCTCCTTCTGAATTTTCTTCCTATGCTTTTTTTGTGGTCATCCTGGCCATAGTTGCTCTAGTTCCTATTCTTCGCATCTCTTGTCCAGTCTAACAGCATCCAAGCAGTTTCTGTAACGATGGAAATATTCTGTATCTGCTCTGTCCAGTATGGTAGCCTCTTGACACATGCAGCTAATGAGCACTTGAAAGGTAGCTAAGGCAACTAGCAAACTGAAATTTAAACTTCAGTATATATTTTTTTAAAGATTTTATTTATTTATTTGACAGAGAGAGATCACAAGTAGTCGGAGAGGCAGGCAGAGAGAGAGAGAGAGGGAAGCAGGCTCCCCGCTGAGCAGAGAGCCCGATGCGGGACTCGATCCCAGGACCCCGAGATCATGACCTGAGCCGAAGGCAGCAGCTTAACCCACTGAGCCACCCAGGTGCCCCTAAACTTCAGTATATTTTAATTAAATTTAATTTAATAGCCACATATGCCTAGTAACCATCTCTTGGACAGCATCAATCTGGACTCTTGCCAGAGTTTCCTACTGGGTTTCACTGCCTTCCTTCGTGGACTCAAATTCATTTCCTCACTCATTCGTCAGTGTGATGTTTCTAAAATGCAAATCCAATGGTATCCCTTCCATGCTTTAAGTCACTTAACCTAGCATAAAGTCTTTCCTTCATTTTTTTTAAGATCTTAAAAATTAATAATGGGAAAGGCAGAGGGAGAGAATTCCAAGCAGATTCCCAGCTGAGCATGGAGCCTGAAGTGGGGCTCAGTCTCTTGACCCTGAGATCATGGCCTGAGCCAAAACAGAGGAGTCTGAAGCCACCAAGGTGACCCTAAATTCTTTGCTTCTAACAAGACTTACAGGGCTCTTTGTGACCTAGGCCCTTGCTGAATCCTCTAGCCCCCTTCTGACTCAGAGCGAATGCCTGACCAGGTGGTATTACCTTTCTACATAGTCTCCTTTCCACATATGTATCGAACTCCTATATATCCTTGAAGAACCAGTGTATGTCCATGAAAACCTTTCTTGGGGTGACTGGATGGCTCAGTTGGTTAAGCACCTATCTTGGGCTCAGGTCATGATCCCAGGGTCCTGGGATAGAATCCCACACCATGTTCCCTGCTCAACAGGGAGTCTGCTTCTCCCTCTGCTGCCCCCCCAGCCCCCGTTTATGCTCTCTCTCTCAAATAAATAAATAAAATCTTACAAAAGAAAAGAAAAGAAAACCTTCCTTGTTTCATCGCTACCCGGGATCTCTGCTATGTTTTCAGAATATCCTACAGATACATATCTCCCCTCAGTTAACCACATTATCTAGTCTCTCTGTTATTTATTGATGATGACGGTGGTGGGATTTTCCATTTTAACCAGATTGTGTGTTTCTAGAAGGCCAGGGACTATTTCTATTCTTTCTTTTTTTTTTTCTTTTTTTCTTTTTTTTTTTTGCCAATGTCCCACCTTTATTTACATATGAAATGTGTTTAATACAGTTAAGAGGGACGTAGTGCAGCAAGACCTTCTGAGGAACCAAACGTCCACTACAGTATATCATGCAAATATCTATATATATACAAACGAGTTTCTTTTCTTAAAAAAAGAAAGAAAAAATACAAAACATGTTTAGGGGATAAATACAAGATATAAAATGCAAACGAAAACACACACAAAAAAAACCCAAAACTGAAAAATAGAATTCTCCCAGAGAACTATAAACGGAAGGGACAGGGGAGGAGCCCTGCCCTGCTCCGAGTTGTGCCTGCTCTATTCATCTTGAGTGCCTAAGAACCTATCGTAATTGCTAAGGGCTCATACGTACTGAATAAAGGGGAGATGGAAAGAAGGAGAGAATAAAGAAAGAAAGGAAGAATTAAGCCAGTTGACGTAAACATTTTCTTTTTAACCTTGACTGTTCACTGTTTGGGAATTTCAGTTTTCTAGTGAATTTTATCTACTAACCATTGACAGCTAGTGTAAATCCTAGTTGGGCATATTTTTTGGATGGCTTTCCTACAAACAACTGATATTTTGAATTTAATTTCAACTGTGTACCATTAAAGACATTATGTCTTCTCAACATATGTCTTCTCAACGTAGCCAGGGAGGACAGGGAGAACCAGGCTCCCCACAGAGCAGGGAGCCCAACACAGGCCTCTATCCCACAACCCTGGGATCACGACCCATGCTGAAGGCAGATGCTTAACTGACTGAGCCTCCCAGGTGTCCCTACAATCACGCACTTTTAAAACCAAGAAACAGTCCAGCTCCAACATGTTTTGGAGAAGGAAACTGTACAACTTGCTAATGGTAAGTCAATAAAGGAGTGATGAATGAAGTCAAAACTTTTATGTACAGAGACTCATTCTAAAGTGAGTTAACTCTGGGAAGAAAGGTATTTTATTTTACAAATACTTACTTCAGAAGAATTTATTTCAAAAAACAAATAACCAACACACAACAACAGTTTTGATGAGATTGGGCTTAAAACAAAAGTTGCAAAGTTGTGCCATGTTCTGTACTTCACATTGTGTCAGTTAAAAGTGGGGTGGGTCATCTGTCTTCGAACCATGACCATTTTCAGTTGAATGTTAGGGAAGTCTGCCTTATCTCAAAAGCCCATGCCTTTGGGCTTCTGTTCAGATGGTATCAGCTGGAACAAATAAGCTGAGATTGCATTTGCTGTTTTTCTGCACTAATCTCAAGAACAGTTCCAAAAATGGTTTGTCAGCAGCCGAACTGAGTGCAGAATCTGTGGGCATGTACATATTTCTCCTCACAAGAAAATCACTTTTTAAGTTTCTTGGAAGTTGATTACAATATGCTTTTTTTCCCCCTCCTCGAAAGTAAGATAAGTATCAGAATCTATCATTTTGTACTCTGGCATGTATTCCTAAACAGATGAAGAAGTGCATCAGCACTGAGAAAAATGTGGAGGGGCCAAGCTAAATGTATAGAGGATATAATCCCTCCAAAGAACTCTGTCGCATGTGGACGAACTGAGGTGAAGAACTGAGCAGTTATCCAGGGAATTTGTCTGGTTTGGGTCATGAACTTGACAGTTCAGATGTCGTCTTCCCAAATAATTTGTACCTGATTTTTCTGGAAAAAAAAAAATAGCACTAACAACAAAGTTTGAACTCTATAATTCGTTACAAGGCACAAAAGGCTTTCCGTGAGAAGTCAGGAAAAGGGAAGCCAAACACTTGAATGTCTCATCTTGTCAAGATCACTGTGAACTATCTTAATACCAGCCACTTCTCAGAACAACTCCCCAGGAGTTCTGCCACCACCACCATAGAACAAACATATTTTAGTGCACCCTCTCTGAGTCATTACTGCACCACGTTTTGAGCACAAAGAGGAAAAGAACTCTATTTCATGAGTTTATAGTCTGGTGCGGAGGTAGATAGGGAGTGGGCCGTAAGAATCAGCATAACTACCCGTATTGACCTCCTCCGTTTGGCATGTCACTCATGTGATGTATCATCTATTGACATGCATGTATCTTTTCTCTCTGTACACCCTCTCACCAGTAGGACTGTATTTGTCACAACTTTTTGGATTATAGATGATAGAAACCCAACTTAAACTGGCTTACAGGGGATTTTTAAACAAGTTCATTGCACTATAATTTATATACCGTAAAGTTTACCCATTTTAAGTGTACACCTCAATGAGTTTTGAGTAAATTTACTGTTTTTCAACTATAACCATAACCTGGTTTGAGAGCATTTTCATCACCCTTCATGGGGCATTTGCCAACTGTTGTATCTGAAAATTCCAGTGTTTGGTCTGTGTACTATGGGAAATATCACTGAGGCTTGGTTTCTCTTGGTTTCTTTCTCAGACAGGCTGTTCTCTGCTATAAATGACAGGTGACCCCTGGCAGATCATCTACCATTTTAGTAACTAGCAGAAAATGTTTACCTCTTTTTTGTTTTTTTGTTTTGTTTTGCTTTGTTTTTGCAAAGGTCTTAAGGTGATAAGCAGAAAAGGTGATAATTTACTCTGATTGACCTAGAATAAGTGACATGCATACCCCTTGAACCAATCTCCTTAATCAAAATCATGTGATACTCTCATGGGTCCCACCTGCATCACATGAATTCCCCAATATCTAGGTGTTGGTTCCATTACCCTCCAAACTGTGTGGTCTGAGATTGGGGAAAGGAAAATCAGAATTATTAGGAATGGGTGTTAGATAGGCAATACAGTTGATGCCTCTCTACAGGAAAGCTGGTCATAGCAATGCCGCTTCTTTCCTTTTGATTTTCCTTTTGTGGTATTCGCAGTGCCTTTTCTATAGCCAGTGCTCAAGAAATAACCATAACCTGATTATGTTTGTGTTAAACAGAGCAGACCAAAATGAGGGAATCTGTGTTCACTTACTTTATTGTTTGGGAAGGTTACAAAAATTAGGAAGATGACTATAATATGCCTTAAAGGTGATGACTTTGAGCTTATTTTGAGAAGCAGCATGGGCACCTGATGGTCAGGAAAGGTCAGATGGGTATAGGAATTTAAAAACAGGTTGCAACCCAGACTCTTCCCCTGCATATGGTCTTTCTTATATATAGAAAATTGGCCTTTCTTAATGGCTTTTTTTTGTTGTTCCAGAAAAATTACCCTAGTGAATGACCTGGAATTAATTCAGGGGTGTAACATAAGCTGGTAGGGAAGCCAAGAATCATGAATCATGTTGTAATTTTTTTTAAATTTTATTTATTCTTTTAATTTCTTTTCAGGGTTCCAGAATTCATTGTTTAAGCACCACACCCAGTGCTCCATGTAATACATGCCCTCCATAATACCCACCACCAGGCTCACCCAACCTCCCACCCGCTGCCCTCCAAAACCCTCAGATTGTTTTTCAGAGTCCACAGTCTCTCATGGTTTATCTCCCTCTCCAATTTATCCCAACTCCCTTCTCCTAACTCCCCATGTCTTCCATGCTATTTGTTATGCTCCACAAATAAGCGAAACCATATGATAATTGACTCTCTCTGCTGGACTTATTTCACTCAGCATAATCTATTCCAGTCCCATCCATGTTGCTACAAAAGTTGGGTATTCATCCTTTCTGATGGAGGCATAATACTCCATTGTATTTATGGACCACATCTTCCTTATCCATGCATCCGTAAAGGGCATCTTGGTTCTTTCCACAGTTTGGTGACTGTGGCCATTGCTGCTATGAACATAGGAGTACAGATGGCCCTTCTTTTCACTACATTAGTATCTTTGGGGTAAATACCCAGTAGTGCAATTGCAGGATCATAGGGAAGCTCAACTTTTAATTTCTTAAGGAATCTCCACACTGTTTTCCAAAGTGGCTGCACCAACTTCCATTCCCACCAATAGTTGAGAGGGTTCCCTTTTCTCCACATCCTCTCCAACACACGTTGTTTCCTGTCTTGTTAATTTTGGCCATTCTAACTGGTGTAAGGTGGTATCTCAATGCAGTTTTGATTTGAATCTCCCTGATGGCTAGTGATGATGAACATTTTTTCATGGGTCTGTTAGCCATTTGTATGCCTTCATTGGAGCAGTGTCTGTTCATGTCTTCTGACCATTTTTTGACATGATTACCTGTTTTGTGTGTGTTGAGTTTGAGGAGTTCTTTATAGATCCTGGATATCAGGCCTTTGTCTCTATTATCATTTGTGAATATCTTCTCCCATTCTGTGGGTTGCCTCTTTGTTTTGCTGACTGTTTCCCTTTGCTGTGCAGAATCTTTTGATCTTGATGAAGTCCCCAAAATTCATTTTCGCTTTTGTTTTCTTTGCCTTTGGAGACATATCTTGAAAGAAGTTGTTATGGCTGATGTCAAAGAGGTCCTCCTCTGCGTATGTTCTCCTCTAGGATTCTGATGGATTCCTGCCTCATGTTGAGGTCTTTTATGCATTACGAGTTTATCTTTGTGTATGGTGTAAAAGAATGGTTCAGTTTCATTCTTCTACACATAGCTGTCCAATTTTCCCAGCACCATTTATTGAAGAGACTGTCTTTTTTCCATTGTATATTTTTTCCTGCTTTGTTGAAGAGTATTTGACCATAGAGTTGAGGGTCCATATCTGGGCTCTCTACTCTGTACCACTGGTCTATGTGACTGTTTTTGTGCCAATACCATGCTGTCTTGAAGATCACAGATTTGTAGTAAAGCTTGAAATCAGGCAACGTGATGCCCCCAGTTTTGTTTTTCTTTTTCAACATTTCCTTAGCAATTCAGGGCCTCTTCTGATTCCACACAAATTTTAAGATTGTTTGCTCCATCTCTTTTAAAATTGCCAGTGGAATTTTGATTGGAATGACATTGAAAGTATAGATTGTTCTAGGCAGTATAGACATTTTAACAATATTTATTTATTCTTCCAATCCAGGAGCATGGAATGGTCTTCCATCTTTTTGTGTCTTCTTTAATTTCTTTCATGAGTGTTCTGTAGTTCCTCAAGTACAGATCCTTTACCTCTTTGGTTAGGTTTATTCCCAGGTTATCTTACAGTTCTTGGTGCTATAGTAAATGGAATTGATTCTCTAATTTCCCTTTCTGTATTTTCATTGTTAGTGTATAAGAAAGCCACTGATTTCTGTACATTGATTTTGTATCCTGCCACATTACTGAATTGCTGAATGAGTTCTAGTAGTTTGGGGGTGGAGTCTTTGGGTTTTCCATAAAAAGTATCATGTCATCTGTGAAGAGAGAGAGTTTGACTTCTTTATTGCCATCATGTTGTAATTTGTATTCTCCAAACATTTTTCCCAAACGACATAAATCTTTACATATAACATAAAGACAATGAGAAATTCCAGAATCTTTGGAATAAATAATTCAGTAATAGTGTATACCTTGGAGTATACTGCCTTTAGAAAAAAACAGAGTTTAAAATTGCAAAGGAACCAACTTATATTTTAAAAGCTAATTTTAGACTTAATTTCACAAATGGAAAATGGTTCATAGCAAATTTTAGTATCCATTGAAAATTTATTTTCCAGTGACTTTTAAAGTTTTCTTTCTTGACAAGGAACTTCAAGAATGGCAAGATATTTCTTTCTTAACTGCAGTGTGACTATTAAGATGCTGTAAAAACTTGCAAATTAGGTTGTAAATAGCAGCGATGAAAGCATTAACTCTCTTAGCCACATTTCCTAAAGTGCACTTTACATGATGCTAGGGATAGATATTAAAAAATAAACCTGAATGCTTATATAAAAAGTCCAGTTTCCTATTTTCCAAGCACAGTGGTATAATTGTAGCTCTAATTTATGGCATACTTTGTAGGATTGCTGATTAATTATACAGACCTCCTGATGTTTTATATTCTTTTCAACTTTTTCTCTTTCTGCTCTTTGCTACAAAGAGAATATCCATAAATCACTTATTACTAAGGTTACTTTAAAAAAGTGAATTTGCTATTAGCATCCTTTTCTCATAGATCACTGAAACCTATAAGCATTCATAACCTCTCTGTTTCTTATTTTTGGACCTAAGTCATAAACACACACACGCACACTCAAGCTCACTCACTCCCAGGCACAACACATGAAGCTCCTAATAGGCTCCTTGTCTGACTTTGAGAGTCTAACCCAATGCAGACATGCCTAAAAATTCTGCATTATTTGGCCTGAGATATTGGGCACACTGAGAAAGCAACAAAGTATGCTTTGTTGGGGGTTATATTAGCCAATCTAATTCTTTAAGTAATGAGAGGTCTTCTATTTGAATAATTCACTACTGTGAATTATTTGAAAATAACTGTGGCACATTTGGTTGCTTGAAATTATCAGTATTTTCAGGATTACTATATTCTTTTCATCATTCCTTTGAGTTTAACATTTATACAAAACCTCTTTTACTAGATTCTCCAAGAGATGTGGTACGCTGATCATTAGGGAAGCATTTGCCAGGAACTATTTTATACATGTACAAGACAAATATGCTCAGATATTATCCTGTCCTTTTTTTTTTTTTTACCCTAAGTAGGTCATATTCACAGCTGTCTGTTCTCTTCAACATCCCCCCCCAACACACATATCCTTATCAAACTCCCCTTATCACTGGCATATCTAAATTACTATGTTCTGCCCCTCAACCAAGACACCTTTAATTATAAGAGCTTCCTGCTCCTTTCTTAAGCTCTTCACTTTTTTGTCATCAACTTCCCCTTGGAATTAGGAAAAGGTCCTTGAAGATTTTGGCTATTAAGTAGGAGAGGACACATATATCAATTCCTTAAATGTTCTGTCATCATGAGAATTATTTATTGAAACCCATTACCTGTGTGACTTTATAGTTCTTTTTAGATGGTTTGTCTGAAAAGAAAAAAGACTCTTCTTGAAAAGAAATAGCTTTCTTTTTCATCTAGGGGGGAAAATAGTACAACAACCAGGTCCCTGTCTACATTTTTCACATGACACTTGGTTGCATATTTGTTGAGAGAAGAGAGGATTGCTACAAGGACTTGGCTTCATCATGGAAATTCTCCTGTATAAAATAGACCTGAAGGTACAAGCACATACAAATAATCCCAATGGAAGGGGGGGGACCCCAAGTATTAACTTAAGCACATAGAGTCCTTTTCCCGAGCTTTATAGAAAACAATAAATACAGCTTACACACCTTCATAAATCAAAATTTTCATGACATCTATGTTTACTCCAGAACAGTGGTTTCTCTTTACAGTTTTGTGACATAGAGGGGCTTTAGGAGAACTGTAAACTTTAGAACACAATGTGCGTACTGCATTTGGGGGAGATAATGTTATGATTTGCTTCTGATTTTTATTTTTTTTTTAAAGATTTTTATTTATTTATTTGATAGACAGAGAGAGATCACAAGTAGGCAGAGAGGCAGGCAGAGAGAGAGGGGGAAGCAGGCTCCCCGCTGAGCAGAGAGCCCGATGTGGGGCTCCATCCCAGGACCCTGAGATCATGACCTGAGCTGAAGGCAGAGGCTTAAACCACTGAGCCACCCAGGCGCCCCTGCTTCTGATTTTTAAAGAGATCTCTGACTTCCACCCACCCACCAAAAAAGGTTAGAAATCAGGATTGCTATCCTAAGAGGTATCCACCAGTCCCTCTAAAATTGTCAAGACTAAATGTATTTTCATCCAGTAATCAACATATTTACTGTGTACCTCTTTGTATATAAAGTACTGTATAAAATGATAAGGCAACAGAAAAAAAAGTATAAGACTGGGGCCCTGATGTCTGGAAATTCTTTGGATATTTGGGGTGATGGGATATTGACAGTATATGATAAATGCCATGTGAATAGATCTGACAACTTCAAAATGTCATGAATTTGCAGTAATGGGACCTGCCCAACACAGTTTGATGGTCCACTCAGTTCGATGGTCCACTTAGTCAAAATGTCATAATGGAACTTTATCTTGGGAACACGGTTGAAATAGGTATGTTTCATGAAGAAGACTTGCATCTCTGTAAGTACTCAGATGATCTTGGGCAGCACACAGTATACAGACATTAAATGGTAGTGAATCACATAGTTCTTTTTCACTGCTTCCGAGTACACCAAGGGGAAAGTCAGTTTGGTTCTAGTATGTCTGAACACCTTTGAAACCCTGGGTAATATCACTTTCCCAAAGAAAAAGCAGGCTACTGGCTCAATATCCTGGCAGATAACTACACCCCACTAGAATGTAATATGTTAGGTATGTTTTTATCATATTTATTTCTATGGTTGGCATCTATGGCAAGGGATATTAGTTTCGATCTATAATAGCAGTATGATATTTTCTTTATTTTTTAAAAAGATTATATTTATTTGAGAGGGAGAGAGAGAGCACAAGTGGGTGGGGGGAGGGCAGAGGGAGAGGGAGAAGCATGCTCCCCACTGAGCAGGAAGCCTGACATGGGGGCTGAGTCCCAGGACTTGGGGATCATGACCTGAGCCAAAGACAGATATTTAACCGACTGAGCCATCCAGGTGCCCCTGATGTTTCCTTTATTGAGTTACTTTAATTTTAAACTTTGAGCCACTTAAAATATTGTACTATTAATTATGATAATGATGAAGAAAATAATAATAAAAATGATCAGTGTGGCCAATATTGATAATGTGCTTATTATTTACCACCACAATTATAAATGCCTCACAGGTGTTTTCACATGTAACCCTCTCAGAAAAACTTACAAAGTAGATGTATTATTATTATGCCCCTTATTTTAGAGACTAGGTAAACTGGAGTCTGGAGAGGTTAAGAGACTTTCCTAAGTCACATGTCTAACAAATAGTGGAGCGAAGATGCTACTAGACAGTAGTACATGCCTGAGTAGAGCAGAAATTAGGAGCATACCAGGAAGTTTGGGAAGGCTTATATTAAATGACCACTAAAGTGACCCTGAGCCTTTATACTTCTAGCAAAGGCAGAAATACTACGTGCAGGTGCTGTACAAAGCAGGGAGAGTCTTGGAGAATTTTAGCTGGGCCCTGACAATAGTGTACTATCACTGATGTAAAGGAGGAAGGCGATTCCACTTTGACTTCCTCACTTAGAAATGTTATAAAGTTCTGGGATGAGAAGTTGAAGCACACAAACCACAATCTTGCAATTCCTGAAGGGTTGAGAGTTGGGTACATGAGAAAATTACGTGTTTTTCTAGCATGGCCAATATTGCTATTTGTGTTGTAGAGACCTCCCCTGCTTACTAAATTACGTAATCTATATAGTGGGCCCCCCTTTCTAATTAATAATTAATATAATCTTCCAGGCATTTTAGTTACTTAAGGGTAAGGAAACCTGCGATGATTACAACTTCGACTCATTTTTACACATTCTTTACTTTTACTTCTGTTTTTAGATATTAGTGTGAACACATATTTCTCAATATTAGAAAAAGCTATTTTGACAAGCTTAGTTAGAAAGCAGAAAAAAAGAAAAAGCAAAAACAAAACAAAACCCAACTATCATAACCGAAGACCTAATGGAAAATTTAAGGAAAATCTCTTAGATAGGGTTATCATGATTTTTACCTTTTGTTTTCTTTCTTTGTTATACCCTTCAACAACACAGGGTGGCGTGGTAGGAAGTGTACAGGCTTTGTTGAGAGAGCTGAGTTTGAAACTCCATTCTTTACTGACTACATTGACCTTGGACATTTCCTGATTTCATTTTTCTCATCTGAAAAACTGGGATAATTATGTTTCTCAGGATTTTTGTATAGTTTAACAGTGATAATAAGTACAAGCACCCAATAGTATATTCTAGGTGCTTGGTAAACTTCCTCAGCACCATGCCATTCCCAACACTCAACTTAGGTTATTTACAGCCATCCCTCTGGTCTTTCAGTCTGCTTCTTTATTTTCAATTATTTCTAAAGACAGCTTTGCTTTGCATTTAATTATTCTTTTACCTGCTCTTCTAGTATCCTAAGAGGTTGTTATATAAAATATTTTGAGTACCTTGGAGTTTAATAATAAGATTTTTTTCTCATTATACAAGTAATATTACTTATTATGATGCTTTGATAAAAACACATAGAGGTGTAGAGAGTAAAATATGGTATTGCTTTCCTGTCCCTACCCCATTCATCTTCACAATGCCCTACAGATTTATACTGAAATTAGCTCAGGTCATAAATTTTTGGAAGAAAGGAGTCCTAAATCTTGTATTAATGGAGATACAGAGAGATCCTGTATAAATTAAAGGTAACAATTTAAGAAACAAATTTTAGACAAAAATATGTCCTTTATTTCTTTCTTCCCCAAGCATGGTGTTTTGGGTGATTTTTGCTTACAGTGTCAATAAATAAAACCTCCAAGTTGTATCTGCCCAAGAAAACTATTTCCCACATCAATCCGTGCACTGTGTCCCAAACAGTAATTAAAATTAACTCCAGGATTAACTCTGAGATCTAAATACTCATCTCTACCTGGGAAGATAGTCCCTTCCAGGTTATTTTTACAGAGCTTTTAAAACTCTTGTTCAGAGGAAGTTAGACTTGGATAAAATCAGGTTAAGCAAACACAAGTTTATTTTCTCTTTTGAACAGTGCTGGAGGCAAGGGCAGTAGGCTCTGAACTGCTGGCTGTTCTTCAAGCAGACTGAAACACACAGGTTATTCTGTGGTTTATTAAACTCAGATCTTACGACAGAAAGCAAATTATCTCTAAGGGAACTTTGTCACCAAGGTGTCTGTTCAATAGCAGCGTCTGTTGCTGCCACAGAGACTACACAGAAAGATCAATGACAGGTTGGCCTGAAACTGCCCTTGAAGTAAGCATCTTTCCACTGACCTTCATTTAAATTCGTAATCTGAAACATCGTCTTTTCTCAAGATGGACAGAAAAGCCATCATCTAGGGCTCTCAGTGGACTGTTTATAAACTGCACATTACCACAAAACAATCTATCTTTCTATTAATCAGGATAAACCCCTCTCTGCAATGAGGCTGAGAATTTCCTTCTTAAAATACAGAAGTAAACTTAAGCAAATCCCAATTAAAAGTTGTATCGGTCAGGGTTCTCCTGAGAAACAGAACCAATAGGATATATAAGGAAAGACTTGTTCTAGGAATTGGCTCACACAACTCTGGGGGCCCAGAAGTCCCATGACTTACTGTCTGCAAGCTGAAAATCCAGAAAAGCCAATGTTAGGATTTAGAGTGATTCCCAAGCCCTGTGAGCCAGGGACATGGAGAAGTCCAAAGATCCAAGAACCAGGAGTGCTGATACACAAAGCCAAAGCCGAAAGGTATTCTAGCTCAAACAGAGAAAGCAAATTCAACTTCCTTCTCTTTCATTCTCTCCAAGCCCTCAAAGGACCAGTTGATACTATCTGCACTGGCGAGGGCGATTTTCTTAGTCTACCAACTCCAATGCTAAGGTCTTTCAGCAACACCTTCAAGGCTCAGAGAAATACTGCTTTACCATCGATTTGATCATCCCTTAGCCCAGTCAAGATGGCACATAAAATTAACAATTACACAAAGCGAAAATGCTTTTGAATTTTATTAAAATTGATAGCCTAATTCAAACCAAAACAAGTAGTTTGGGGTTTTTGTTGTTGTTGTTGTTATTTTGTTTTTGGTTTTGTTTTGTTTTTTTCATTAAGAGTGAAGTTTTTTGGGGTTTTATGTGTTTTGTTCTTGTTTTTGGTTTTTAGGGTTTTTTTTGCTATTATCTAGAGCACACCAATGCCAGTTCATCTTCTAGACTTTTCTTAGTTTTCACTTGGCACAAAGCCAGGAATAACTCTACCAAGTTCAAAAGTCTTCATCTCTGTTGGTCACAGGCTAATTCTCCAGTTCTTAGGTTGAATATACAAACCTTTATCTCTGTCTCTTCATTGCCACTTCTCCACTCCTTCAAAATTTCGACTCTATCATGGGTGTTACAATCTAAAACAGTGTTGTATTGCTGTTTTCTGAAGGACAAGTAAAGACATTGCCTCTCTCACAAACAGTTTAGCCTCCATAAAGAATTATTTACCAAACCATATGTTCCTAGCCCTGTACTGGCTCATAAGGTAGAGGGACCCCTGGTTTAGGGATGTCTAACTTCATTGCCCTGATTCTAGTACCTTGCTGGTGGCCCCTGGGCTCTGGAGTCCTGTGACATCTCTATCACACTGCCAGTTTGCTTGAGGTGAGAAGTAACAGTACTCTTATTAACCATGTCTGAAATTTTATAATATATTTTAGCCCTCCAGGAATGTTAACCTCTTTTGTAATGAGTAAGTCTATGCTTTTATGTTAGGCTTTTAAATGGCAAACATGGGATGCCTGGGTGACTCAGCAGGTTAAGCCTCTGCCTTCAGCTCAGGTCATGATTCTGGGGTCCTGGGATTGAGTCCCACATTGTGAGGGGAGGGTCCCTGCTCATCGGGGAGCCTGCTTCTTCCTCTGCCTGCCCGTCCCCCCTGCTTGTGCTCTGACAAATAAATAAAATCTTTAAAAATAGTTATTTAAATGGCAAATATGTTTTCTGGTACTCATCATGTATAAGAGAAGGAAGGCTGTTCTGACTCCTTGAGATTTTTTTTTTTAATTATGCAAGATTTTAAATGATTTATATTTACCTAATATAACACTATTAAAAATGATTTAAAAGTTAACGGTTTGAAACCTCCATTATTTGTTTGTTGAAAAGTTATTAATCCATAATACTCACCTTTGCAGAAGGGGAGAGATGTACTTTCAGGGGTTTTAAGTATAAGGAAAGCGTTTCCAGACAAGTGAGGATGCACTACGTTTCTCACCAGTAGTTGGGCTTCTGTGTAGAACTGCTCACAGAATCATAGGTCATCATTTGGGGATAACCCTTCTCTTTAGGGTGATAGAATATTGTGGACTTGGCAGCTTCTGTCATCTGTTACTAAAGCCCCAAAAAGGAAAGATCAGCATTTTAAAAGGTCCAGTGTCCCCAGACTGGTTTTGATTAATAGGACTGACAAGGTCAGCTCTTCAATGGCTATAACCCAGAGCCTCATATTAAGAAAGAAAGATGCAATTTATCTCATAATTCCAGATAGGTTCCTATCCTCTATGGATATGAAATCTTTAAATGAAGTGGAGGAACAACTGTTCTCTATGCAATGGACAATTTACTATGTTGTGAATTAGATGACCTTTTTTTCATGTAGGGAAAATTAAGTCCTATGTCACACCTTTATTTTTACTACTTGCTGCTTTATCATTTTTGACTTTTCTCTGATACTATCAATGATTTAAAAAGAGCCTACAGGTAGGTCAGGGCTAACCTGTTCAAAGCCAGGAGCAGATTTACATTTTCAATTCCTTTTATCTAACTTGATCACTATTCATGAGTATTAGAAGGAGCTCAAAGTTCAATATCAAGCTAAAAGCTACAGGTCAGCCAGTAGTCTGAAATGGGAAAACTAAAATGAAATGGAAACTCTGAAGTCTCACCAAGAAACCAATGTGAAAATACAACTATCTTGGATTGGATTCAAGAACTGTATTCACAGGGAAAAAAATGAATGTAGAAGTATTAGTTGACAAACTTTTTCTAAGCTGGGATAGGCTCCAACTGAAAGGAAGCAAGTATCTAAACATTTGTGTTAAGTTATGTTTCAAAACTTTCTTGAGTTAGTGGAAATTAGCACTCCAAGGATAAATGCTAATTTTATACTAATTTCCCAATTATAAAAATCCCATAAATTCAAAGCAGCAAATCACTGTAACTTAGCCCTTTTTCTGTAGAAATAGTCAAAGGTATATGGCACAGCTGTGTATAAAGGAAAATCAGGTCAATTTTTTCAGAGTTAATCAGTCTTTTAGCAACAAGTTCTGTAGAGGTAGCCCTCAAAGAATGATCTGAAGAACTCCTCTCTCCTCTCTGCTTTCACTACCCCTATCTCCTGAACAAGTTCACCAATTTCCCTAGATACTGAGCTCTTCCAATTACAAGGGATTAAAACCAAATTCCTCATGTCTTAAATGACTGCATTATGTAACTGGAGCATGCGGAGGAAGCTGTTGGCTTAGCTGTGGACAGAAACAGGGTCTCAAAGAGCTCTTACATTTTCTCCTCTCTCTCTGTCTCTTGGTCTCTGCCTGTCTTTGGTTGGTTTCTTCAAGGCATGCTTTCTATGACAGGTGAGATGACTGCTAACAGTTCTAGATTTCCATCTCTAAATGTATAATCAATAGAAAGAGACTGTTTCCTCAAATAGCTGCTGGTTTGGGTAGCATGTCTGTCCTTAAACCAATCACTGCAGATAGGGAAATAAGATCTCCTGACAGGCCAGGTCTTGGACCTTACCTTTCTTTATTCTGTGAAGCAGACTCCCCACTGGCAAAACTAAGTCCCTTCTAGTATGCATTTGTAGAAATGTATGCATTATGGATATAACACACTGACATCACTTCTAGGTATGCAGTTATCTAAGATTCTCCTGATTTATATAGGTGTAGTGGACAGGAGGTATTTAGTAGATATCTATGAGTAAGTCCAATCTTTCATCCCCCTCTGTTACTCCTTGATGTTACCCATATGCTTCATTAAGCATAATAATATGTCACAGGATTTCAGAATATAAGACTACTTGGTAGTAGCCTTAACCTTAACAGAATCCTTTATTAATATCTGAAATAATAGATTTAGGAGGGTACAGAACTTCAGTTAATAAAATTATTTCGCTAATGCACTTACATCCTGCATTTCATGTAAGAGACACTGGTCTCAGCAGTGCACACCTTTGTGACACCTTGTGAGATAGAGTTACTTTTATTATTCCATTATCTCAAGTAAGGAAATTTACAAAGATGTTAATCCTACAGCTGTTAAGTGGCACGAATTGATTCATGCCTGGATAGTATAGTTTTAGAGTTTATGGGGTTTTTTTCCTTAAGATTCATTTATTTTTTTTGAGAAAGAGAGCACAAGAGCAAGGGGAGGGGATGACAGAGAGGGAGAGTCTTTTTTTTTTTTTTTAAGATTTTATTTATTTGTCAGAGAGAGAGAACACAAACAGGCAGACTGGCAGGCAGAGGCAGAGAGCGAAGCAGGCTCCCCGCTGATCAAGGAGCTGGATGTGGGACTCAATCCCAGGACCCTGGGATCATGACCTGAGCCAAAAGCAGCAGCTTAACCAACTGAGCCACCCACGTGTCCCAGAGAGGGAGAGTCTTAAGCAGACTCCACACCCGGTGTGGAGCCCAACAAGGAGCTCGATTTCACATTCCCGAGATGATGACCTGAGCTGAAACCAAGAGTTGGACACCCAACCAACTGAGCCACCCAGGCACCCCCAGATTTTATGTTTTTAATCAGTATGTTATATTGCTTGGATAAGAAACTGGTTGAATTTTATAAAATTCCATGTTATACTCACATTTGGACTATACCTAGGAAAAATAAACAGAACAAATATAATGCAATTTAATAACAGCCACTAAAAATGACCAGTTCTACAGATCATCTTCTTCACTCATCTCTTTCAGTGTCTAGAATTCAAGCCTTGGAGGCCTACTCTTATCTCTTTGCTTTAAAAAAGAAAAAAAAATGGGAAGATTAAAACACTTAACCAAAGTCAGGCACTGAAATCTTAAAAATCAGTAGTACTGCAATTTGTAAAATTACCTTGTCATTTCACAAAGCTTAAAGGAAATTGAATAAGGAAGCTTTGCGGGTTAAGAGGCAAAGAGAGCCTTGAGAGATATTGTGCAGAGCTAGCTGGGTCCCACAGCTGGATAGCAACAATATGCCGGGTGCCTTTTGTGCAATGTATACACCATCATTAAGGATGCAGGGATGGGAATGACAGTGGGAAGTGAGAAAAAATTTTTAAACACCACTTTACAATTAAGAGAATATTTCAAATATCTTATCTCATTGTGGAAGATAATCATGATAGTAACCACTGAGATTAAAAGAATAAAAACTGCCCTTGACCAGTAGCTCTCTGCTGGGGATGATTTTTGCCCCATATTTGGCCATATTTGGAGATATCTTTGATTGCCACAGCTTGGGAAGACAGACAGAGCGCATGGAGTCCAGTCCACTGGGGACAGAGATGCTGCTAAATATCCTCAGAGGACAAAGAATTATATGGTCCAAAATGTCAGTAGTGCCAAGGCTGAGAAGCCCTGCCTTAGGGCATAAGTAAATAGGGCAGGTCATACACTTAGCAAGTATCAGAGTCAAGGCTAATACCAGGTCATCCAATGACAAACCCTTTACTTGTTTCCTTATTCATACCCTGTTGGCATTAAACAGTATGATACAGTCAATGGCTTTAGGTGTTGGAAATTACAGTACCACTTTAATGGTACAAACTATTAATAGGCCTTTGTGCTTTGAAAGACTCAGCTCACCTCTCAGTGTTTAATATGCCCCAAATCTATGTTACCTCATGGAAAACGACTCCATATATAAAAAAGAAATGTTACCTTCCTTACTGAGATCTCATATGCCAGCATTTTACAGTTTCCAGAGAATTATTTTATAAATGGGAATATGATTAACTCCTCTGAAGTTATTTTTGTAATTATTGAGAGAATTAGGATTTAATTACCACGCAATTTTTATCAGTACATCTGCTCTTGGGCTAATGGGGTATCATATGGTCTTTACTGAGCAACTGTTATGTGTGTATTATGGCGTGAATGAACAAAGGACCTCCTTGTCTGCATTTTATATACTGATTTGGGAGGACTAGGTTAATTTGTATATTGACTTCAGATTGTCAAACGTAATAGTTGGAGTGCAAAAAGTGGGCTTAATTACTATATTAATGGAAATTATGTTCAGAGAATGTTGTCCAATTTTTCCTATATGCACAAATAACTAAATAAGAGGACACAGTTTTAAAAGATGACATAATCACAACACCATAACTACTACCTAATAAATACCAGGAAATGTGCTAGAAATCTCACTGACATTATCTTACCTAATTCTTCCTAACAAAGTACCCAATTGGGATTGTTAGCTCCGTTTTATAAATGAGGAAACTGAAACTTGGAGAGTTAGCCAACTGCCTTTGATCCCACGGTTGGAGCTGAAAGAACTGGAATCTGAACACCCATCCTTCTGATTCCAATATCCTTTGTAGAGTTCTTTTTTTTTTTTTAAAGCTTTTATTTATTTATCAGAGGGGGGGGGGAGAGCGAGCACAGGCAGACAGAATGGCAGGCAGAGGCAGAGGGAGAAGCAGGCTCCCCGCTGAGCAAGGAGCCCGATGTGGGACTCGATCCCAGGACGCTGGGATCATGACCTGAGCCAAAGGCAGCTGCTTAACCAACTGAGCCACCCAGGCGTCCCACCTTTGTAGAGTTCTTATAACTTCATACCTTCTCATCAGCCTGAGTCAAAGAACCTGGAATGAGTCATCAGGAAATCTGCGGCTTCTCCATCCTGGCTTCTCCTTTTCACATTCATAAAATGTATATACAACATTTGCAAACTGGTATATTTAAATCTTCACCTGTGGTTTTAAAATGATTAGCCAAAAGTTCTATTAAGTGAAGCTGTGACCACAGAGACCACTTTTTCAAATATTTATCAAAAACTCTTAAGGCTATCACTAGCTCTCAGTGGCTTAGCCATTCTGAATTCCTGTAACATATTATTGATTTTTCTCTTAGGATATTTATTTATTTACTTGTCCACTCTGCTACGTGTCATCCTAGGTACTAGTTCCTGGAGATTAAGTCATAAGATAAACATGGTCTGTGGCCTCAGAAAAGCTCATATGCCAGGTGGCAAGTGAGACAGCTAACAAGGAAGCAAAACTTCTAGTTGTGTTTGATAGGAAAAAAGCAAAGTGGCTGCCAGAAAAGAGAATAACAAATTAAAATATCCACTTTAGAAATATGAGCCATAAGAAAAGTGCCACCTCTAAGGTAAGGTGCTGAGAGGGTGAGAAAGTGGTCGTTAGGTCCTGATACCGTGGCAGGCAGAAGAGCAGATAGAAAGGCCCTGAGGTGGGAAAGGGTTCCAGACACTGCAGGGACTTGCAGAAGGCCTGTGTAATTATAGTTCATTGAAAGGTAAAAAGAAGAGGATGAAATAAGTAGGCAAGAGAAAGGCAAAGGCAAGATCCATCAGGCCTTGTAGGTTCTAGAACAGAATTTACTGATGGCAGTGGGGTGCAAAGAAGGATCTTTAAGGCTGAGCAGTGATGTAATCTGATCTAGCTTTTAAAAAGATCATCTGACCACTGACCAAAGAATGTATTTGAGGTACGAGAGTAAAAATAGACATATCATTTAAGAGGCTGCTGATAGGGGCGCCTGGGTGGCTCAGTGGGTTGGGCCTCTGCCTTCGGCTCAGGTCATGATCTCAGGGTCCTGGGATTGAGCCCCGCATCGGGCGCTCTGCTCAGCAGGGAGCCTGCTTCCCCCTCTCTCTCTGCCTGCCTCTCTGCCTACTTGTGATCTCTCTCTCTCTCTCTGTCAAATAAATAAATAAATAAATCTTAAAAAAAAAAAAAAAAAAAGAGGCTGGTGATAGGCCAGGTGAGATCAGGGGAGCACAAAAGATAGAAAGAGGTGGGTAAATTTGAAGGATAGAGTAGAGGTTCAGCAGACAGTAATCTTCAATGAGCCATCTGTGTCCATTTTTTTATTTCTCTGGCTGGTGTCCCAGCCAGGCTGCATGAACTACTCAACTCTGTACCTTCCTCTTCTGCTATGTCTTAGGTCATGCTGAAGATAGGGTTCTCTAGAATCCTCCCTGTTCCAGTTTTGTGCCTGTCAGTACAAGTGTTTCCATCCCAGGTGGTAGAGATTTGTTCCTAATTATGGACCCTAAGATGTGCCATCCACGTTTGCTGTTCTGCCAAAGCCATACCATGTTGTGGGATTTTTTAAAAAATTCACTTCTCGCATCTCATTAAAAATGTATGATATATGTCAGAAATAAATATACTTAATAACTCATTTAATTTAAGCCACCATCTAGAAGAAAACTTTTTTTAAAGATTATTTATTTATTTATTTATTTATTTGACAGAGATGGTGGAGGGAGGAGAGCACAAGCCGGGGGAGCAGCAGGCAGAGGGAGAAGCAGGCTCCATCCCAGGACCCTGTAATCATGACCTGAGCCGAAGGCAGATGCATAACTGACTGAGCCACCCAGGCGCTCCAGAAGAAAACATTTTCTTTTCTTTTTTTTTTAAGATTTTTTTTTTAATTTATTTATGTGACAGACAGAGATCACAAGTAGGCAGAGAGGCAGGCAGAGAGAGAGGAGGAAGCAGGCTCCCTGCTGAGCAGAGAGCCCGATGCGGGGCTCGATTCCAGGACCCTGAGATCATGACCCGAGCCGAAGGCAGAGGCTTAAACCACTGAGCCACCCAGGCACCCCCGGAAGAAAACATTTTCAATGAAGATGCGTCAACTGGCCAATCAAGAGATTTTTTTTTTTTTCTTATACCTCAATAGTGTTAAGATTGATGGTGACCAACAATGAGCCTTCTCTATGCATAATGTGGTGAGAATCACCAAAGACAGAGAATGGTTACAACCTATTTAGTATTTCCAACATTTATGCCAACAGAATGTTGAGACCACTTTAGTAAGAAAAGTGTTGAAAGTCCTAAATATGTCACATGTCTTAATTATATTTATGAGTATGTAGACAAACACCCTGAACAAAGGTGAGACTGCCAAGCTATCTAGCCGTGATTTATAGTTTAAAAGATGATGGAATGACAGACATCATTTTCAGTTAGTCCTATGAGATAAACCTACCGTTTTGGTTTATTTGTTTTAATTTCAGGATTACCATTTCTGAAGATGGAAGCCTCAAAATTGTCAATGTGACGAAATCAGATGCGGGAAGTTATACCTGTATAGCCACTAACCATTTTGGAACTGCTAGCAGCACTGGAAACCTGGTAGTAAAAGGTAAGGACTAACCCAGAGCACACGTACGTTGGTACACCTGTCCTCGTTTCTAGTAATGCGATCTATAGAAGTCGCATCCTTCATATTAATATGTACAGATATCACTGTTGCTAAATTAATACATCATGCCAAACATGATATGATTAAGGATTCTTAGAGAACTGTTCGTAATGAATATGATTGAAAGGCTATCTTATTTCAGAATCATCCAATACAATTTTGAGAATTACAGCCATGGTATCTATTATACTGTTGTAACTAATGTTATCTTCAATCCTTTAATTAAATTTCTTTCAAGTCTCTGTAGATTTGAAATTCATGTCTAGGAACACTGTGCTAACAAATTAAAAACCCATGACTTGAATACTATTTTTAGCAAACATTGTTTAAACAATGACATTGGCTATTTTTAAAAGAGCTGCCCTGGTTATTCAGAGATATGGATATGGATTATTACACCAGTAAAGGGATTTGATCATCTCTGTGCTTTGCTTTAGTCACCCTGCCAACCTTCTCCGTCTTAAGGAAATAAAATTTTCCACATACCTTAGTCTGGGTGCTTTATAGTATATGACAGAAATTCCTTTATTGCTGTTAGCACAGCACATGATATGAGTCTGTTCTTAACACCAGGTTGATGGGATGGGCTGAAAGCACTAAAATGCAAGGGATGAGACTTTAATTTACATTTTATTTGCATTTCTATTACTTTCTGTCTTGAGGAGTTGTAGAGTTTTTGAGTTGAAGTGATCTTGGCAGTGAGTGATCTGACTGAGGAAGATAAGACTCAGGTTGGTGACATTCTCAAGGTCACCAGTAGTAGAAGACAGATGTTAACCCAGGAATCCTGATTGTGCATTCTGCTTGGCTGGTTCTGTTTACTGCACCAGGAAATCTTGTTAATTCAGCTGCTTTTTTAAATAATAGATTTATACAAAATAGGTATTTTTCTATAACTGATATAGATGACCACATCATATTATTTCCTAATTGCCCATTTAGTTGTAGCTCTCTCTCAGAAATAAGAGAACCTACGAAAAACAAAAATATCTATTTTATCTATCCCAATTTTATTTTAAAGAAGAAAGCCAAAAATTACCTCATTGCGTATTTTCGGGTCATTGGAAGGTGGAAAAATACTATCATTTGGATAAGACTTTTTATTATAAACAACATCTATGCATGTAAAAAAAATGGAAGGCCAAAAGTTAGAAGTAAATTTGTATTTAGATTAACTCCACTTACCTCAGTCAGTTAATGAATCACTCAGAGTGATAGCATGGGCATAGGACTATGTGTTTACTCTATCTCACAGTGCAGAGGAAAAAAGAGGTTCAATAGTATTTGTAAATCAAAATTTCAGCTAGAGGTCTTTGCTAATGTGTGGCTTTCTCGGCTGCAAAAGGAAACAGTGATCAGCTAGGATCAGGAGGAGTCCCAAGGTTTCAGAGTTGTTAATGGCAAAGCTGGTACCTAATTATAGATTATTTGCTAGTTATGGAGATAAAAGAGACTACTAGGCAGCAGTCTTAGGTAGTGATCAAGAGACTGAGTGTGAGGCAGAAAGATCCGGCTTTGAATCTCATTTCTGTCACTTACTAGCCCTGTGACCTTCGACAAGACAATTTACCTGTGTGGGGATAATAGTATGCCAACTGCTTTGGGTTGTTTTGATGACTGCGATAATCCACCATAAGTGCTTAACATAGTGCCTGGCACTTAGGAAGTATTAGTAGTTTTTTGGTTGTAGTTGTTTGTATATTAATAAAATGGCTAAACATACATTCTAAATCTTATTGAAATGAACATTTATGAAGTTGCCATCGCCGACCTATTAGAGTAATTAGCAAAAAGGAGTGAGCCTGCCACCAAAGAAAAAAAGCTCAAGAGTGTGAAAGATTATAAACACCTAAGCCTAAAAACCATTTTTTGCTGTTCCGTATTGCAGAAAGTGAGGTATTTTCGCATGTAGTTACAAGTTATATCCTGTGTTTGATCAGCCTCCTTCTCATAAGGATTTCCTTAGTTCTCAAGATGGAGGACAGAGGGAGCTCCTAGGTAGCTCGGTCAGTGAAGCAGCTAACTCTTGATTTCAGCTCAGGTCATGATCTTAGGGATGTGAGATCAAGACCCATGTAGGGCTCTGCACTAAGCTGAGTGTTCTGTGCTGAGCTGAGCATGGAGCCTGCTTGGAGTTCTCTCTCTCTCTCTTTCCACCCTCCTGGCCCTCATTTTGTGCATGCGCGCTCTCTCTCTCTCTCAATCAATCAATCAATTCATTCTTTGAAAAGATAGTGGACAGAAAGGATTATCCTCTGATTCCTATCAGAGTTCATATCCCAGCAATATGGGCAGTCCGGAGACTGACTATCCAGATGAGTCTCTGCTGCTCGTCTTGTACTGAATGATGGCACAGAACTTGTCATCTATCAATAATGAAATATGCAGTGGTCACCCCATGTTTTAGGTGAATATGAATGTTGCTGAGGTAGGGACTTCTAGCTATTTTAAGAAATTAAAATACTTTATTTCTAGATTTCTAGTGAAATGTAAATGGTGATTATCCAAGTATAGTATAAGGCATAGTTTTACTGTTTTTTTTTTTTTCAATTTTAGTAATTTATTTGCTTCTTAAAATGTATATTAAGAAAAGTCTTGGGCGCCTGGGTGGCTCAGTGGGTTAAGCCGCTGCCTTCGGCTCAGGTCATGATCTCAGGGTCCTGGGATCGAGTCCCGCATCAGGCTCTCTGCTCAGCAGGGGGCCTGCTTCCCTTCCTCTCTCTCTGCCTGCCTCTCCATCTACTTGTGATTTCTCTCCGTCAAATAAATAAATAAAATCTTAAAAAAAAAAAAAAAAGAAAAGTCTAGTTTTCCACTCATGGCAATGATTAAAAAAATCTTTTAAAATATATTTAAGGGGCACCTGGGTGGCTCAGAGGGTTAAAGCCTCTGCCTTCGGCTCAGGTCATGATCCCAGGGTCCTGGGATCAAGCTCCACATCGGGCTCTCTGCTCAGCGGGGAGCCTGCTTCCTCTCTCTCTGCCTGCCTCTCTGCCTACTTATAATCTCTGTCTGTCAAATAAATAAATAAAATCTTTAAATATATATATATATTTAAGAAGTGAGTCAATATAAAGAAAAATATTAAGTATGAATTATTATACGAGGATATGCAAAATCATAAAGATGGGATATGAAGATTGGGAAACATGATGTAATGGCATTTTCAGGAGAGTTTAAGCATACTTATTTTTCAGGAGAGTTTTAGCATACTTATGGACAGGACTTAGAAGGACATATGACAGGATCACCTGTTTTGCTGAGACGCATGGAATACTTCAAAACTGAAATTTCCTAATAGATGGGGAAAGAAAAAGACCAGGGCAGGAAGAGAAAGAAGGCAGAGACCTGTAGGCAGGAGCCCCAAGGTCGTAGTACAATGGTTCCTGCTGGGAGGAGTTCATTTATTTAGAAGTAGTGCTCTTTCTGGGCTTGCCTGATGGTATTCTATTGCAGTCGGGTTTTGTACAGAGGTTCTCTGATTCTTTTATTATTCTTATAGGTGAGATGGGGGTGGGGGAAAGAAATATGAGTTTTATCTGATCCATATGTTCACAGAAGTTAGCAATCCTGTTACTTCCGGGAAGGTCAGAAGGTATTGGAGAGAACATTTATCTGCCGTTGCTTGGTTCTGAGTCCCATTAACATTAATGGAAAGAACACGTGTGTGCATAGGGCATCCAGACCACCAGGTCTCTGTGAAGGACATTAACATAAACTGAGAAATGCAATTTAGAAATCTGCCCCATAAAGCACGATAAAGGCAGAGAAAACCATTCTGAACTCCACGTGAACTGTGCCAAGTACTGAATCGCACATCATAATGCTTCAGCCCTGTACCTTTAATGTAAATGTAACAGTTTAGCCTGAAATATGACTGAGCACTGTATTTTAATTCAATTTTGAGATCTACAAAGGGACTAATTTATCAGAGAAGGTGTTCTCTAACCTTAAAATGTGCTTGTATTCATTTTGATCTCCTCATACATAGGATTAAAACACCGTGAAGGTCAGACATCAGAACACGTCTTTTCTAACCTTTTTATAATCATTCTGTCATTAACAACGCTTCTAAAATCCAATGCTCTTCCTCCTCACCCCACCACCATGTTTTGAAGGCAGGCCAAAGATAGTGTCAAACACAGGGTCAGTAAGTATGGGGGAGGAGAAGGAAGGGATAAATCTACTACAGCAGGTACAGGAGGTTTAAAATAAATCTCTGTCAGGCAACCATAAAATGGATAAATATTCAGATTATGCATGAGCAAGAATCCAAACTGCAGAATTCTGACAGGTGCCCAGGGGGCTCTTGATTACCATCCCATCATCTGAATTTCTAAATTTCACTGATTTTATTTTTTAAACTAGGTATAGTATATTTGGGATTTGGTGTGCTGTTTGATTTGAAGCAAGTACAGTTCTCATGTCAGACCCCTGAATCCTACCAGAAAGCATAATATTTGACCTTTCAATGAAGATGAGCTTTAGCAATTGTCGACATCATTAAGAACTATATGGAGGGCAGGCTGCATTTACATGCAATATTGTACTTACTAATTCATTTTTATCTCTATAGCAGAGTAAAAGGCATGCCATTTCGAATGACATAGCATCCTTGCTGTACAGTTTTCATATGACAGCTATTTTAAAGTAGTACTCCCAAAAAAGAGCAACTTGGAGTATTTGTCTTAAATGTAGTTCAGCAAGATAACTATGGTAATAGCAACCCTAGCTTCTGTTGATCCCCTCCAGGGCTGAAAATGAAATGCAGAGCTTTAAGCTATGGATGTTATCGTCATAGTTGTCTTGTTGAACCACAACCAAAATGACCATGGGTAAATCTGTGGCTGGTGATTCCAGATGATACAGTGAGAAACCCTGCCCTACATAAGAGAACTTTGTACACATAGCAAGTGAAAGTTGCTATAGAATGCTTAACAGAAATACAGATTTCCAGTGCCCTAGCCTAATCTAAATCTTTAAGGATAAGCCCTGAAAAATAAAAAGGTTTTAAAGATTTATTTATTTATTCGAGAGAGAGAGAGAGTACAAGTTGGGGGAGGGGCAGAGGGAGAGAATCTCAAGCAGACTCCATGCCCAGCATGGACTGCCAGGAGCCCCACACCGGGCCTGATCTCACAACCCTGGAGATCATGACCTGAACTGATATCAAGAGTTGTGTCACCCAGGCACCTCCCCAAATAAATATTTTTAATAAACACCCTACTTGATCCTGATGTACACTATATTTTGGGGAGTTGGCCAACTATGGCCCATGGGCCAAAGCCAACTAACCCCCTATTTTTTTATAGCCCAGGAGCTAAGAATGGTTTCTACATGTTTAACTGGATGAAAAACAAAAAGAATAATAATAATTTCAGACATGTGAAAATGTTATGATATTTGCATTTAAGGGTGCATAAACAAGGTCTCAGTGGAACACAGCCATGTCATTTGTTTACCTACTGAATGTGGTTGTTTTTACCCAATAGCTGAATCAAATAATCACGACAAAGACCATCGAACATGCAACAACCTACATAATATCCTCAGTGTTGCTTCTTGACCAGCAAAACCTAAAATATTTGTTATTTAGTCCTTTCCAGAGAAGCAAAAACAAGAGCAAAAACTTACTGATCCTCTCTTTTTTGACCTTTTTCCTTTCCCAGACAGATCTCCAAAATGTGATCCAAGGTGTAGCTTAGCCAGGTTATACAGAACAGGGAATTTCGACATCTCCTTGAGTCTGATTACAAGCTGAAATTGGTGGGGATATGTCTTTCACAAGACCTTAGCCTCACCCAGGTATCAAAAGGGTTGACCTATGAGGCAGTCAGATCATTGATTGGGAGAAAGGAGAAAAAATACTTGGCAGACACTAGAACAGCATATTCAGTCCGCTTCTGTAGGAATGAGGACGCCTCACACTGCTGCAACCAACTATTAGGCCAGGGAGACTCCTAAAGCACAAAACGTGTCACCTGGAGTTTATCAAGATATTTATCTCTTCCTGAACTTTTCACTGTCACCAGCCTAAATCAGTTGAACTGTGTTCACATTTAGTTTACACATCTCTCTGATTGCAGGTTGTTCTTTCACTGGTTTTTTTTTTTTTTTTTTCTTTTTAAGTTGTCCTAGGTGCACATGTTACCCTGTTTTCATTTGGGTTTTAGAAGATTTCATAGTAAATCAAAATAATTTTAAAAAATTTAAAAGTAAATAAAAAGATTAAATTTTGTCTATTCGGTACACAGAATTACTTTTATAATAAGAAAAACATTGTACTTTAACTATCTTGATAGAAAAAAAAAAGAATCTCGGTAGCATTTAACTAAGACCTTATATATTTATAACAAGAAATTCTTTTGTATTCTCATTCTCCATTCCTGCAAAGTAAAGATGCTCCTGTGACTTTACTCAGCGTTTAATTGCTCTCTTCATTGCCAGAATGCTCACTGTCCATCCCATCAAGAGTTTATTTACATTTAGAAGAAGAGAATGCATACATATAATGGACCAAGACTAACAAGTTTTACAGCATTATCTGTAGTGTGCCCTATAAAATACTTCTGTTTTAACTGTAGGACCTTGAGGAATATCAACCTATCCATGCATAGCATGACCGATACAATAATGTAGAGTCTTCTCAATTGGAACCTTTTTTGAAAATGAGTTTAAAACAGCCCACATCTTCTATGTAAAATTATTCAAGGCTTTATCCATATTTGACTGGGGATCAATCAGAAATCAGTAACCAGCAATGACATTTGGCTGCTAACCCACAACAAAGGCTTTTAACATTGGGCCCTTGTAACAGAATACATTTCAACCTAATTAGGTGTCTTCCACTGGAACCAATTATTTCTAGGCAATAATTAAGGGTCTTTCTAATAGGATTAACGCAAATTCTGACCCAAGGCACCTAGAGTAGGAAAAGTTTGTTGTTAAAAGTGCTAAATGCTAATTATGTTAGGTCCCTGGGTAGAAGGACAATGGCCAGAATATTTCAATAGTAGATCCTGTTAGGTCTGAGACCTGCCACAATGGAGCTGGCAACAGTTAACTAAGGAGAACCCTAAAGAAATGTTAGATAAGTGTATCTCTTGTTCTTCCTGTATTCACAGAGCATAACATAACCTGGAACTCTTTCTGTGAAGACATGAAGCCAAGATCTTGATGAAAGAGAGCATAATTATTTCCCCTGACATTCCTTTGAGCCCTAATGAGAGTCACATAGACTTAGCAAATAGTGTGCCTTTAGCAACATCAGTCATGTATAGAATGAATCCCCCTTTTGTCCAATACTTTTTGTAAAAGAGCTTCTCACCTTTTATAATGTTAAGGTTTAAGTTTGTGAAGAATGCCACTGAACATTATGTTAAAAACTGAAAGAAAAGAAAAGAAAGAAAAAAAAGATTGCGTACCATGACAGTCTACTCTGACTCCATCCTGCCATCATTTCTTCATCCTTGATAGAGGGAGGAAGTAATTTCCGTGCCAACTCTGCCCTTGCACAGGCAGACATCTATACTGAGGCAGGCTTCACATACTTGATTTTGGTATAAAAGACACACTGTTGGCCAACAAGACTTCGAAAAAAATCTCAATTTCACTAGTAATCAGAGAAATGCAAATGTAAATACCAGTGTGATAGGATTTTTTACATATGAAATTGGCAAAAGATAAACATCAACAAAACCTTTTGTTAATGAGAGTGTGAAGAGAATACTCAAACACTCACTGTAAGTAGGAATACAAACTAGAGTAGACACTGCAGAGAGAATAACATTGCAAAAGATATGTTTCCTTGGCACATCAATTCCATTTCTGGGTGTGCACTCCAGAGGAAATTCCAGGTGTTTTGAGGTAGACTTGCAAAGATGTTCATTATGTTGTTTTTTGTAGTGAAAAACAAATACATAAGCAAAATAAAAAATAACACAAAAACCATTATTTCATTTAATGCGTATAATTATATTTAACATAAAATTAGTAATAGAAAATAATACCATATAAAGTTTAGAAATAAAAATACATGCTCGGGGGCACCTGGGTGGCTCAGTGAGTTAAGCCTCTGCCTTTGGCTCAGGTCATGATCTCAGGGTCCTGGGATCAAGACCGGCATCAGGCTCTCTGCTTAGCGGGAAGCCTGCTTCCTCCTCTCTCTCTGCCTGCCTCTCTACCTACTATCAAATAAATAAATAAAATCTTAAAAAAAAAAATACATGCTCAGTATAAACATCAACTCATGATAGTATTTGTGAGGGGAGAGAATCTGGAGTGACCTTATATGGGAGGACCTAACCTGTGTTGGTAGTATTTTATTTGGGTAAAATTTTAATATATATTCAGAGGGGAGAAGGCTAGAAAAAATGTTAGAGACTGCTGATTCTAGAAATGGGGATATGAGTACTGGTAAATTCTCCTTGTTAGTCTTACATGTATAATATCTCAAATTAAAAACACCAGGTCAGAATTCTACAGCATAGTAAGATATTGTAGTCAAAATCATCTAGGTGGTAGATTTGATTTTCTAATTCTCCCCCAGATATTCTAGAATAAATAAAACCTTATTACTAGTGATATTTAACCTTTTGAATCCAAAATTGTCTTTTAAAGAAAAAACTCTACTATAGAATGAAATAAATGGTTTAGTTCCTAATGAATACTTACCAATCAAAATAAATAAAACAAACAAACAATAAAGGCAAACAGAATATGACTCTGGCTTCATTAAATGTGAAGCACATAATTAATTTCTTTTCCAGCAATTCAAACAGACTTGTGTTGTACTGATTCAGTTTAATTGAACTTATTACCACAAGCAGATAATAAGAAGTATATTGAAGATATCCATCTGGCTTGCACTGAAAACCTCACGTTTCATTCTTCATGGCTGTCATCGGCCGTACTAATTGCCTCATTTCAGCTCTTTTACAATCAGTATGATTTAGCTATTAATGTGATAAAATTCTTACTCGAGAGGAAGTTGATATTAAAAAGCATAGATCTCTGGCCTACCTCTGCTACCACTACTGAACACAGCCCCAGCGTTATTACAGTTATATATTTTTCAAATACATAAATAAGAACCCATCTCTCTCTCATGCATATAGTTTTAGGTTACATCTATCATCTTATATCTTGCCATAGAGCTCTTTCCCTGCTAAAGGAAAGAAGTGGTTTATGTTGAGCTTTTCAGTTCATAAAATGTTTAAAGATCAATGTGGTTTGTTTTCAGCTATGGTATGTTTTCTTTTTTATAATTTCCAAAGCTGAAATAGATTTTAAATGGGTAATTGTGTAATAAATAAAAAGGAAAGTAAGATTAAGCACTTTTATCTTCTGTTCCTCAATATCAGAACTTCCTGTGGTTTGAGAATGATGTTTTGTCATGCAGATTGGCATTGGATGGTCAGTCTCTCTCAAGAGCAGAGCGGGGGTGTGTCTGTGTGTCTGTGTGTCTGTGTGTGTCTGTTTTTTAAATCCTCCATCTCCTTGTATTTTAGAGGTGGTCCTGTGGGGGAAGAAAATGCTTGGTTCCAGCGCCGAAAAGGAAGGTTTCATCTATTACCAATCTGGAACCAGAAAAGAGATCTGTCAGGAAAATTCATGAATGATTTCACCTTCCTTTCTTGGTGTTTGTTTCCTGCGCCAGAGGCAGGAGGGGGGGTTTTGCTCTCCCAAAGGATTAACGCCACCAAACCATAATTGAATTTCTCTGGCTGTCATAGGCAATCACATCTAAGAAAACCTCCCAAAAGACTGTAGGCCTTTAGGTTAAATACAGAATCTGACCAAGATGAAGGCAAGTTAATTAACATTTCCATCATTTCTCTCTGATTTACTCTAGCAAGATTCATTTCTAAAAGGTTAAAATGGTTGTCTCTTTTATGCAGCCATTTGAAGAGCCAAAAGTAGGTTACCGGTTATAGGAGAAGAAATGTAAGCAGAACATTTAGACCATAGTGGCTTTTTACATGGCCTTCTAGCAGTTCTATAATCACTGTGCAAAAGTGCAAGACATGTTATTAAATGAATATTAGCAATATTGACTTTGAAAGTTTCCCATCCTCGAAAACATGTCACCTATTGTCATATTAACTCCCCCTCCCTTTCTGTCTCTTCAAAAGTAGAACTCCTTATAAGTCCAGCTTGGATTTTTCCCAGAAGAGTGGGATCCAAAAGGTCTAATCAGAGGTGCCTACTCTTCCATATCTACTTTCATGAGGCTAGCCTATATGCCTTCCAATATAACATGTATATGTCTCTGTTGGCTTTGTCTACGATATAAGTAAAGTATCTGGTCACCATGGTATTCGCCCTTAACACCTCTTGATGGGTAAGGCAAAGAAAATTAAGTATAATTTTAAAGACCAGTATAGTTGATAAGAAGACATTCTGATACAGTCCAAATATGAGAGAATAGTCAAAAGATACAAATGACATAGCTGTCACCCTCCCTATATGGCACCATGGGCCATGAACCACAAGCATCAGAATTTCCTACAGGTTTTTTAATAAATGCACATTCTTGAACCATGCCCTGCTCTGATGAACAAAAATCTCCAAAGGTGCAACCTAGGAATTTCCTGTTTTAGTACGTCCTCCAGGAATGCCTGCCTGCAAGCCTAAAAGCTCACAGTTTAAGAATGGATCTTGATAGGCATAGAGATAGAGCTTTGTTGAAAATGTAGAAGGAACATGAGCCTGGGTGGTTCAGTTGTTAAGCATCTGCCTTCAGTTCAGGTCATGATCCCAGAGTCATGGGATTGAGCCCTGCATTGGGCTCCCTGCTCAGTGGGAACCCTGCTTCTCCCTTTCCCATTCCCCTAACTTTGTGTTCTCTCTCTGTGTCAAATAAATAAAATCTTTTAAAATATATATATATATAGAAGGAACAAAAAGGAAGGAATGAAGAGGGAATTCACTGGGGCGATAAAAGTGATAATTGAACTGGGAGCTAAGAAATGAAGAAGAGCTCACCAGGTTAAAAAAATATAAAGGTAATATCAGACAAAAGAAATTTATCTAATAGCCAAAAGGCATAAAAGCTCCCAGTGTGTTTAAGGAAAACTGAGCAGAAAGGTGAAATGGGAACACATCCAGAGAAGAGGTCCCTGAAACACTCTTGACCATATTTTAGGAACTGTGGACAAAGGGGAGGAAATATTTTGGTTTTCTTTTTAATGGAAAGAAAACACATTCCATCAATTATACCTACATGATCTTGATACCAATATTAAGGGAAATTTTCCATCTTCTAAGAGGATTTAGAAGGGAAAGTAGTTATCACAAGCATAGGATTTCTTAAATTCTTTTTCAAGTGTGGGATAATCCATGTTATTTATAGAAATATTAGGAAAAAAGATAATCTCATTCACAGAGAGTTGCTTAAATATTTTTTACATTTTTTCCCAGAATGACATCTAGGCATGTGTGGTGTATGTGTGTGTATACACATGTATATTTAAATCTATATTTGGCCCTTGAACAATGCAGGGATTAGGGCCACCAAGTTCTGTGCAGTCAAAAATCCACATATAACTTTTTTGGTAAAGATTTTATTTATTTATTTGTCAGAGGGAGAGAGAACGATCAGCAGGCAGAGAGAGAAGCAGGCTCCCCGCTAAGCAAAGAGCCTGATGTGGAACTCAAACCCAAGACCCTGGGATCATGACCTGAGCTGAAGGCAGCCGCTAAACCAACTGAGCCACCCAGGCATCCCCACATAAAACTTTTAACTTCCCCAAGACTTAATAGCCTACTGCTGACCAAAATCTTACTGATAACAAAGGCAATTAACACACCTTTTGGATGTTATATGTACTGTATATTATATTCTTAAAGTAAGCTAGAGAAAAGGAAGTATTATTAAGAAAATCATAGGAAGGGCACCTGGGTGGCTTAGTGGGTTAAAGCCTCTGCCTTCTGCTCAAGCCATGATCCCAGAGTCCTGAGATCAAGCCCCTCATCTGGCTCTCTGCTCAGCAGGGTTCCTGCTTCTCCCCCACCCGCTCTGCCTGCCTCTCTGCCTACTTCTGTCAAATAAATATGTAAAATCTTAAAAAAAAAAAAAGAAAGAAAATCATAGGAAGAGGAAATCCTTTACAGTACTGTTCTGTATTTATCAAAAAAATATTGGAAGTGAACCCACACAGTTCACTCATGTTGTTCAAGGGTCAGTTGTTTATCTGTCTTCAAATCTGTAAATAGATATCCTCATCACACACACAAAAAATCCTACTGTATACACTCTTTTGTAACTTCTTTTTTTATTAATATATTTCCACCAACATAGAATTTTGATCAAAAATAAGATCTAGCTTTTGGCACCTGGGTGGCGCAGTGGGTTAAAGCCTCTGCCTTCCGCTCAGGTCATGATCCAGGGGTCCTGAGACTGAGCCCCACGTCGGGCTCTCTGTTCAGCAGGGAGCCTGCTTCCCCCTCTCTCTCTGCCTATTTGTGATCTCTATCAAATAAATAAATAAAATCTTAAAAAAAAAAAGATCTAGCTTTATTTTCTTATAAATATGTTCCTTTCTCCTGCTAGTCAAAATAACAAAAGCAAGACTCCTTTAAAAAGGAAAATCTCTTGTGATACCTTTGTGGGCAAGGTAGAAAGAGAAACCTGAGGGAATGTTTAGAGGATTGGTTACCATGTCTCACCCCCATCATGGTGATTAGGGGATTCATGTCAGCCTGGAAGGGAGATCGCCAGCCATCCCTCTGCCCTCTTTCCTCAACCTGTTCTTACTGAAATTTCTTATCAGTAACACATGATGTTACGAATCATGTTCTGATCACATGAGTTATTAGGGAATAGATGAAATGATAGAATCAGTATTCAGAATTACCATAAAAAGATCATCATATGGATTACCATAAAAAGATCATCATATGAATCATATGAGTGTAACAAGCCTAACTTAGTAGTGGCGAATGTAAAGATAAGGAGGGCATGTATTGCATAGAGCACTGCATGAGGTACATAAACAATGAATTTTGGAACACACACACACACAAAAATTACATTAAGTTAAATTAAAAAAAAAAAAAAGATTTGTACTTGGGCCCGCAAATCAGGATGAGAGAGTCAAATTTCAGAGTTAGGCTGTGTGTTAAAAGTTTTAGTTGACTGCGGCCCGTAGTGGCTGAGTTGGTTGAGTGTCTGACTGTTGATTTCAGCTCAGGTCATGATCTCAGGGTCTCTAATAGAGCCAGGGCATTGGGCTCCAAGCTCAATGCAAAATCTGCTTGAGATGCTTTCCCTCTTCCTCTGTCCCCTCCCTGCTCCCTGAGCTAACTCTCTCTCTCAAATAAATAAATAAATAAAATCTTTTTTAAAAAAACAGTTTTAGGGTGCCTGGGTGGCTCAGTGGTTAAGCCACTGCCTTCGGCTCAGGTCATGATCTCAGGGTCCTGGGATCGAGTCCCGCATCGGGCTCTCTGCTCAGCGGGGAGCCTGCTTCCCTCTCACTCTCTCTGCCTGCCTCTCTGCCTGCTTGTGATCTTTCTCTGTCAAATAAAATAAATAAAATCTTAAAAATAAATAAATAAATAAAAATTAAAAAACAGTTTTAGTTGATTATAAGATTGTTGCTGAGTCAGCAATAGTCTTTTTTTTTTTCCTCTCTTTTTTTAGGCAAATTAAATCTATAATGTTATAGAGTATCCAAAATATGAGAGGGAAAAGACTACAGTAGTAATGATGAAATACTGGGAAAGGACTATGTTTTTATTTTAAGACTGACAAAATTTGAAATCAGCCTAGAGGAAGACAGCTGGGCTGATGGCACGAGGCACAGCTAAGGAAACTGAAGCTTGAAGCTGTTGAGGCTACAGAACAGGACTGGTGAAGGGGGGATGAGAGGGATAGGTGGTGTTTTCAAATACCAGCAAACTCTAACTGGAGTTAGCCGCAAACTCTAGGAGACAGCAGGGGGCAATACCAGAATAGGTGGGTGGTAAGCATTAAAGCAGAAGATATTGTTGTATGTTCAAGAAAAAGTAAAGGTTTCAAATCATTAAACCATGCAAAAGATAAAAGTAGTGATTTTTCCATTATTGGTAATGATCAGTTTCAGACTGGACCTATTTTCTGGGGAAACACTGCAGAAAGAACACAGGCATCAGATGGGTGTGTGTGGTCTGAGTGGTCTGCCTGTAAGGGGCATTTTCTAGTTATTTTTGCATTCTCACAGCCCACTTGGGTGACCTCAGTAATAACCCATATGAACCTCCCAACTCTGAAATGTTCTCATTCTGCAGTTTTGTGGTTTTAAAGACTTATTTCTGCCCTTTGTGTTTTTCTACTCCTTAGCAAAAGCATGCCCCAAGGTAGAATTCTATCACATTGACTTAATTTTTCTTTTCTTTTCTTTTTTTTTTTTTAAGATTTTATTTATTTATTTGACAGAGAGAGACACAACAAGAGAGGGAACACAAGCATAGGGAGAGGGAGAAACAGGCTTCCCGCCAATGCGGGTCTTCATCCCAGGACCCTGGCATCATGACCTGCGCCCAAGGCAGACACTTAACAACTGAGCCACCCACGTGCCCTGACTTAATGTTTCTCATTGCAGACTCTTTCTGATTTTTTTCTTCCAGTCTGAATTTATTCATAATCTGTAATGCAGTATGGGTTGAAAAGGTTATTCTGATAATTATGGATAGTATATTCTTAAAACACATTCCACTAAAGGAACCTCTATTATATGTTGGAATTTGAGAAGTTCAATAAACAATACCTTTGTCTGCTGCCTGAGGTTTAAACCTCTTAGGGAAGTCAGGTCAGGCGGATGGCAACTGAATGTCAGCTTTATCCTGGTGGAGCTGATGAAAGAGAATGTGGCTAGGTACACAGCCATCGCCAGTTCCCTAGTGCTGAACTCCAGGTTTGGTAGACTTGGATCACTGTACAACCTTAAGTCTCTGTCCCTACAAAACTTACAGGATGGGAGAATCAACCCATTCTATGTGCTTATTTCACACTTCCAGGAGAAAGAATGGCGTAGAGCCGTGAATTCTCCCTTCACCTCCAAACTCCCCTTCGAATAAGGTGGAGGGAGAGAGGTGAGAGGAATAGCAGGAGGGATCTGCCGTGTTCCAATGTCAGCTGTAGACCACAGGTTGCAATGTGGTGGCTCTCGTGGCTAATTTGACTTGAAACCAGAGATTTGTTTTGTTTGTAAGTATGTTTAAAACTTCTGAATCAGAGTACCGTGAGAAGGGGGAGTCATGTATTCTTTAAACTGACCCCAGGCCTCATTATTCCTTATTGTCTCATATCTTCATATCACATGTGATACTATCAGGCCCTCTGTAAGCACTTGACATACAGTATTAAGTGGGTCTTATCGCTCTGTGGAAAAGGCTGGCCTTTCGATTATTTTCAATTATTAAATTATTAAGTAGATGCAAACGGAATATGATGGAGATATGAGAAAAAGAGGATGAAAATGCAGTGTTTCTAGTCATCCTATTTATAATTCTGTACATGATTCTGTTCTAAATCTACATTTTACTCCCACATATATGCCAGAAGGTTATCAGTGGGAAGAGAAATTCAGTTATCTGAATGGACATAGTCTTCTCAGGAGCAGCCAGTGGTTAATTGGGACAAGAAAACACAAGTCATTATCTTTGAGAAATCTGAAGCAAATTGAGGCAGGTTGTCACCTCTCACCAGGAAACAAATTAGTCCTGTCTTTAAAAAGACTCTGCTTTCTCCAGCTGCTGACTGGGGATTCCTGTCAATTGCCAAAGAAATAGGGAGGATGTGGATTAATGGTACTAAAATAGTGGTCATGAAATACCCGTAAACTCACTTTCTCATTTTCATGAATATTTTTAATTGATTTGACTGGTGTGTTTGAATGACAAAATTTGTGCTAAGCATTAGCTCCAGAAGATCAGGGTGCCATCTTTCAGCCGAAATCGTTAGTGTACTAGTCTGTTGGGAAAAGCTCTGGGAATAGAGGAAAAGCCATAATTTAGATACAAAATAGCTCTTTCCCTTAGCTAACTTATCTTCACGGACTCCCTGCCAGCCTGGTTGGGGAAGAGGGGGTGGATTGTAGTGCAAAAAAAAAAGAGAGAAATAATAAAACAGTAACAACATGCTGGGTTATAAAGGTTGTGAATAATATAAAACTTGAGAAGGTATGACCTACTTTTCCTGAATTTTGTGAATATGGGAATGATTGCAGTCTAGTGGAAAGAACAGTGACCTGAGGTTCTGCCATCCTGGGTTTTGGCCCCAGGTCTGTTATCAGCCAACTGTGTAACACAAAGTAGATCTTATCATTCCAGACTCCAGTTTTCTCACCAATAAAATGAAGAATCTTGGACAGAGAGAGTTAAGACATCTCCAAGTTCTAAAGCTCTGTGATTTGATGAAGAAATACTTAATTGGATAAAAACCCTTTAAATTCCAATGTCTTTTTTTTTTTTTTTTCTAACTCAACAACAACAACAAAGAAATCCAAAGGTACAGTTATTCAGGCTCCCAAAGAAAATGAGATGAAATCTTCCCTGTGCAGATTTGTATTGTACGAACATTTATTTTACATGAATTCAGTTTATGATCCCTGAAGGAAAAAGAAAAATTACCATTTAAGTGGTACAGACAATTTAACGAACCAGTTCATCCATAAGTACTTATGAGATAAGAATCTGAAAGGACACTGGGCTCAGTGCACCTCATTCTTCATGTACCTCTTAAAATATGATCATCTTGCCACACTGGATGGGATTCCAGTGTTTGATGACATGTTGATTTTACAGTATGATCACCAAACACAAGCCAGCCGCTTCTACTGGCTGATAGCCAAAGAAAGAGCTAGAGATAAAACTGTCTCATTTGAATAACATATTGATTCCAAAGTGGTAACTTGTTGTGGAATTTTTAAGGGCAAATTTTAGTATATAAAATTTTGTTTTAAATACTGCCTTTAAAATTGAGTCCCGGGACGCCTGAGTGGCTCAGTTGGTTGGACGACTGCCTTCGGCTCAGGTCATGATCCTGGAGTCCCGGGATCGAGTCCCGCATCAGGCTCCCAGCTCCACGGGAAGTCTGCTTCTCCCTCTGACCTTCTCCTCGCTCATGTTCTCTCTCAAATAAATAAATAAAATCTTTAAAAAAAAAAAAAAAACTGAGTCCCATGTAGATCTATCAAAAAGCATTTAAAACTTGTATATGAATGTTCATAGCCTTATTACTGTTAATTGCCAAAAGTGAAATCCACCCAAATATCCATCAGCTGATGAATGGAAAAACCAAAAATGGTCTAGCCATACAATGAATTATTATTTATACTCAAAAAGAAAGAAAATACTGATAAATCCTAGTGATACTTGAATGAACCTTGAAAACATGCTAAATGAAAGAAGCCAGACACAAAAGGCTACATATTATATGATTCCATTTATATGAAATGTCTACAACAGGCAACTTCCTAAAAACAGAAAGTGGATCACCTGTTATCAGAGGATGGACGTAAAGGAGAATTGGGACTGACTCCTAATCAGTACCAAGTTTCTTTTTGAAGTCATGGCACATTATGGACTTAGTGGTGATGGTTGTGCAAATGGTAAATATGCAAAAACCAGTAAAGTGATGCCTTAAAAGGGTGAATTCTTTGTTATGTGAATTATATCCCAGCTTTTAAAGATTTTTTTTTTTTTAATTTCATAGACAGAGTTCACAAATAGGCAGAGAGGCAAAGAGGAGGAAGCAGGCTCCCCGCTGAGCAGAGAACCTGATGCGGGGCTCCATCCCAGGACGCTGGGATCATGACCCCAGCCAAAGGCAGAGGCTTTAACCCACCGAGCCACCCAGGTGCCCCAAATTATATCCCAACTTAAAAAGAAAAAAAATAAAATAAGTAGTGATCTCTTTCCCACACTAAAAAGAAGGAAGAAAGAAAAAGAAAAGGAAGGAATAAAGTAAATTTACCAGCTGTGATTCAGGAATCGTAATTTCTAGAGAATGGCATATTCTTGGGGAACATCATCTTTATGATTCTTACTTAGGTGCTTCTCCCCATCCCAGTTCTACTGTGGTAACAGCCTTACATCTACTCTCAAAGATGTCACTGGGCAATAGTGCCTCCCTAAGTCTTCCACTCACTGTGGCCTCACAGAGTCTTGGGCACACTTCCTCTCAATTCCTGTGACACCATGGTGGATATTGAGAGCAAGGTGTTTGGACAGAGAAGTTTCCTGGTATGTCCAATATAATCTACTTGTTCCCTTCTCTACTAATGCATTGCAGGGGGAAACTATGGACTTTGCAGATAGACAAATCAGGTTCAAATCCCTTTGTCACTTACAAGCCATTCAAAGTGAACTTATAAAATGGGTATAACAGGACCTATTATACAGACCTTGGGGGAAGACTAAATTAGAGAATGTATTTACATTAATTAGCACAGATCAGCACTCATTTTGTTATGCCCTTGCCTATGCCATCACATACTTGGTTTCAGAAATAAAGTCTTTCTGACGTGCTGATTCTATCTTTTCCTCTCAGTCAGAAAATTAAGATAATGCTTTAGAGTACTTGGTACAGTATTTGTCTATGTAGTAAGCATATTATGAATGTTAGTTATCATTATTATTACCATTACTATATAGATGGGTAATTCAAGGCTTGAAACCTCTAGAAAGTTATCTAAGAAATGCTCTAAGCCACCCTATAGCAGGAACGAGCATTGCTGGCTGTGTCACTAGGTTGAGTTGATTCCCTGGAAGCCATCTTTGTGAGACACGAGGAGGAACAGAAGTGATGTGTTGAGCTCTGAATAATATAAATCCCACCAGTTATGTTGACCAAGGCAAGGCATAGTGCTATGGTGCTGTTCCAGCTGCACTTAAATAACCTTCACTTTAGCCTAGGTCATTTGTCAGCCTGGGTGAACTTGACCAAAACTCATAATGTCTCTGCGCCCCAATTTCTAATTTAGAAAATAAGGCACATGGGCTTCATTTATTTATGTATCTATTTGTTTTCAGTTGTTTTTTTTTTGTTTGTTTTGGCCAGTGGGCTTTGATAATGTTGTACCTCCAGAATTAGGGTGTGTTTCTCTATAGATGTGTGTGTATACATGTGCATGCAATTTTTTAATCTTTCATATTATATTCATACTATTATAATACTATGAGGAACCTGGATAATTTTTCTCTATACGTTATAAAACTCTCCTCCTACCACTTCACTCCCTTCTCATCCTTCAGATACCAGATCTCCCCAGAAGCCCCTTCAGAAATTTCTGAATATCCCATCAAAAGACGTGTCTTTCTATTATTTTCTATTACAGTACCTTATATATTTCTTCTGTAATACTTTCAAAATCTAAACATGCTATGTTTGTTTTGCATACATATGCATCCATTACCTGTAAGCCTAATAAGAATGTAACCTTTATGAACATCAGAACTGCTGACCTATATCCACAGCCTTTAACACATCCCTTGTACATATTAGGTGCTCTGTAACTATCTCATGAGTGGAAGAATGCATGAATGAGTGAACAAACAAATGAACTACATATTCAGGTCTCTTTTTGCAGCATATTAGAATCATCCTGTTCTCAGTTGCTTCATAAATTGGCCCAACTGGAAAAACCCTTAAATATTTTGGAAAAGATGATCTCATCTCTTCAGGCCCCTTCCTTTTGTAGAGGAAACTCAAAAGGGGAAATTCCATATCCAAACTAAGGCCCAATAGGCTATGCCTCTTTCTACTATTAACATGTGGCCTCCCAAAGGAGCTCAGCCAATTCTTGTTAAAGTAACAGCTGAGAAAATTAATAAGTTAATAGAGCATGAGGAAATAGAGGTTCTCAGCGGGGCACAGTGAAAGGGGTATGGGCTTTGGTGTCCTACAGCTTGGAGTTGTATACAAACTCTGGCCCTTATGAGCAGCTCTGTGATCTGGGACAAATTAATCTTTAGCAGTTTGCGTTTCTTCCTTTATAAAATGGGAAACCCTATGTGATGCAAGAATTGTAATTTTGTCTGCAAAGCACCATTCTCTCTGTAAATGCCCCTGGCATTTAGTAGGTACCTTTAAATGATAGTCAATATCATTGTGTTTCTATTTCTTTCACTGCCTGCACCCCATTGCCTCCGCTACCATTTATCCAAGAGAAGTGCCTCAAACTGCTTAACTTTGTATCCTACTATGGTTCCCTAAAAATGTACCAAAACTCCAGCAGTGTTTCTGTAGCAGCACTGAGGTCTGAGAGATTAGTCACTCTCTTTTCAGACAAAGTAAATCATTACTTTATATCTACTTCTTATATTTATGTTGTTTACCATTGTGCATGTATTATAAAACCCACAAATCAATGCTCTCAGCAGGCAAAACTGTTCAAACCTGCAGAATGTCTTGTTTTGTCCTAGGTTTTGACAAACCAGTATCTGCCTGCCCTGAATTCTGTTTTCTGAGCGACGGTGATTTGGGCAGCTGGGGTCTATGATTGATCTCTGAGTGACTTGTACTTTATCAAAGAACAGATATGATTTCCCATGTATCTGATTAACCTTCTCTGTAAGATTGCCATCATTTCTGTAATGCCAGCGGATTATTCTATGCTCAGAAAGATGGATATCAGCTCCTTTTAATCAATAGCCTACAAAAGGTGTCACCTGGCTCTGCCTGTGGTTAATCTATAATGTCTGACTGAAAGGGTGCTGTCATTTGTCAAATAACCTGGGTTAATTTAAAGCGTCTAGGAAGTGAAGTTGCCTTTGTTTTAAAACAGTATGCAGAACAATACATTAGGTTAGTAAACTGCACGCTTGTTTTCTGGATGATACCCTCTTAGAAAGAGAGAATACCAAGGAGGTAAGATCCTCCCTTATCCATCTCCATTACATAGGACTGGCTTGGTAACAAATACATTCACAGGGGATCAGGAGAGGAGTAGAGGAAACAATAGATTCTGTGCCAGCATACCAAAATGATGAAGTACCACTAGGCTGTCATATAATTTTTCATCCAAACTGGAGTGAACAGGATGCTATTGATAGACTGGGACAACCAATAAACCAGGACTGTCCTGAGGAAGCAAGGATACACGGCCACCTGAAGTCATACTGTCCTCTTGCTGAGTAAGTGGGATATTTCGAGTTGATGATGTGTTTGTGGTATAATTCTCCTCTGGGTCCGAAAGCCCTGTAGGGTATAAACTAACCATCGCTTATTACTCGGCCATGTATAGTATGCAGAGATCCATGGTTGAGATCATAGCTCCTACTAGGAGAAGAGAGCTGTTAATTCTTGGGACAGATCATCTAAATCAAGTACAGACAGTTTTCTGTCTACGCTAAGATCCTTTTTCATTGTCAGTTTAGGGAAAATGCCACTGCCTCATACTGAAATCTCGATTTAGAGATGCAGCGAGTCAAGCAGAAAACTGCCATTCTCCCAAATGAGCACTGGGTGACAGAGGGAGAAATCTGTCGGCCAGCAGTTTACCTGCATGGATCCTCCCAAGGAAACAAATGAGAGTTGAATTTTTGGACACTCATAACATCAGGCCAAAGAAGCAGGTTTTCCATGGTGAAAATTTTGGGATTCTTATATAAAAATTGACAACACCCCCAACTCCTTAAGTAGGATTAGGAGGATTCGAATAGGTAGAGCTGTGGGCTCCTTAGCGTGGGCTTTGAAACCTCCCTTCAGAGCCAGATGACATCACTTCCTCTCTAAGCTTCTGACTCTGCCTTTGTGAAAAGAGAATGGTGCCCACTTTTAGGAGTTGCTCTGAGTCTTCAGTGAGGTGGCTTTATGTAGAGTACTAAGCTTACGACCTTACACATAGAGACACTGCAAAATGATAGGGCTTTCCCCTTCTAGAGGCAACTCCCTAAACTGTCACGGTTAAGAGCACCCACAGACCCAGGTTCAAGCTTCCCTTCTACTGCTTACTCATTTTGTAAACTTTCTGAACCTCAGTTTCTTCATCTTTGAAATAGGAATATCAGTGTTCCCCTGACATTAGTTTGTTCTCTCCATTTTAACTTTTCTCCATAGTTCTATGCAGACAAAGAGTGAAGAAAGAAATCGTCCTAAAAGACTTAGTATGAGAAACATAATCCCTCCTGCTCCCCTTTCCCCTTGCTCAGAGGCAACCACTTTGACTCGGTTTTTTTTCCCCCTCTTGGTTTTGTATTGATTATCTTATCTTTAAATAATATGTTTATCTCTCTTGATTCTTCTGTTTTAGGGATTGTCTTTTGCCTTTCAACTCTCTTTCACACATGCCCATCATCTTAATATAAATACATCATAATTCTGATTAGACTTTAATCCATAATTACATAATTATGACTATGCAGTGCTATTCCTGAGTAAGCAATGAGACAATTACTTCGTTTTTCTTTTTTACTACATCTTTTTTTATTTCTGTTTGTTTACTTAGTTTCTATATATATAACACTGATTCAAACCCCAAACTTTTGACCCATTTGCAAATTTTTAGAAATATTATTAATCACATACTATAAAATATCCGTCTAGGATGTATCTTCACCATTTTCTTGAGAATTCCTCTCAAATATTCCCTATTTTGGATTCTCTCTTGTTGGGGACTTGTTTATTCCTTTATTTCTTGAAGCATACCCTGCAGTTGTTTCCTGAAAAGCACTTTGCTTCTCTCCAAGTTTCTTTCTTTTACTGTCACACTTAATTATAGTTTGGTTGGGAATGGAATTTTAGGCTAAAAGGAATTTTACTTCTGAATTTTGAGGTAATTGATCCATTGTCTTACAAATTCCGACATTTCTATTAAATCTGAAATAATTCTAATTTCTGTTCCTTTATATATGACCTATTTTTCTTTTTGTTTTTCTCTGTCTCTCTCTAGACATGTATTGATATTCATCTGCATTGTTCTGAAATATCATAATATTGTGATACGTCTAATTAGGTTTAATTAATTATGTCTCATCTCATTTTCTATTTTCTGATTGATACTGTGTAGGCTTATTTAATTTGGAAACATATGTCCTTCTGTTCTGGGAAATTGGGGGTTGTATTTGTTGAGAATTTCTTTCTTTTATTTTTTTAAGATTTTTTTTTTTCTTTTGACAGGAGAGAGAGATCACAAGTAGGCAAAGAGGCAGGCGGAAAGGGACCGGGGGTGGGGAGAAGCAGGCTCCTTGCCGAGCAGAAAGTCCGATGTGGGGCTCGATCCCAGGACCCTGGGATCGTGACCTGAGCCGAAGGCAGAGGCTTTAACCCACTGAGCCACCCAGGCACCCCGAGAATTTATTTATTTCCTTTTTTTTAAACTTGTTCTTTTTATAGATAAGATATAGATAGTGGTTCTATAATTTTATCTCTTATCCCTCCTATTTTTTTTTAAAGATTGATTCATTGATTTTAGAAAGAGAGAGACCATAAGCACTAGGCAGAGCAGTAGATGGAGAGAATGCCCAAGTAAACTCCCCTCTAAACGCAGAGCCCAATGCGGGGCACAACGAGGGCTCCACCCGGAGCTCCAACTCATGACCCCCCAGAACATGACCTGAGCTAAACCAAGAGTCACATGCCTAACCCAACGTTTCCACCTAGATGCCCCATCCTTCCTATATTTTATCTCTTTGTGGTTTTGCTCTATACTCTAGAACTTTCCTAAGCTTTCTTTTCTAGTTACTTTTCATCTCAGTTGTTTCCAGGCAAACAAAGACAAATGACCAGGCTATACTCACATTGTACCTGCTGAAGCAGCATTTCCAGGAAGAAATTCATGGCGACAATAAAGCAGTAGTTGGAATACAAGCCCCCTATTGTCCATGACATTCTGGAACAACTAAAAGATCTAAAAGCAACTGTAAGATTACAAGAGGTGGTGCTGAAGCTTGGGCTTTAGGGTTTCAAGCTGAAGGATTATGGAAGCACAGCCTCTCTCTTGATGTGATCTGCAACCCAGAAACCAAATCTGTGGCTGCTGGCATGTGAGCAAGTGGCAGGAACAGCATGTCAGAGTTCACAGCTGGGGAAGTATTGCACTTCTACACCTGTCCCTGGCATAGTCTGGGGCTGGGGGCCAAGTATTAGGGTTGAATAGATTGATTGCCTTAAGCATTGGGCCATGGCTAGTTTCCATGGGACAGTGCATAAAGCCTCCTCCTTTTTTAGAAGCCAGCCTTCAGCCCATTAGTCTTATACCACTTAATCTCTACCACTCAATTATCATGTCTCAAATTCCTAAGAACTCTCTTTTAGTCTCTGAATATTCCTTATTTGTAGTATTGTTTTCTTGTCAATGCATGAATTCAATATCTCTTATTTCTCCTAAAATATTAATGATAGATTTTCTTTACTTACTTTGGATTTGATCTTTTATGTTAGAAGCTGTCTTCAGATGTCTAGTGATTCTGGGTTGTTGGCTCATACTGAAGGAAGAGGCACTAAAAAGCTAACTTGAAGCTATAAACCTGTGGGTAAAGTTTATTGACTATGCAATCAATATGACTAACCCACTTCCTTGGGGAATCCCCCCAACACACACACGCGCGCACTCCAGTATTTTTAAGTCTTTCTTTTTGGGTTGATCACAGTCCCCAGAGAAAGAGTATTTAATCTCCTTCTTGAGACCAGAGATCTCACTGCCAGTGTTCTAGAAGCCATATTGATAAATGAGTTAGGAATCTTACCCTTCCCTACATAACTATTTACAAAATCCCTACTACGTTCATTTGAACCTGTTTCCTCTGGCCCAGAGACCTTTCTGGGTTATCTTCTTGGAGAGAAAAAAACCAGTATACTTTTGGGGTAAGGAGGGTTAGTCACCTGGTTGCATAGAATAAAAAAGTTCTGGGGACTTAATTGATTCTAAACAACATTGATCCAGTGCTCCGTGTCCTCTACTTCCTGTGGTGCCTCATGCAACCAATTCCTGAATCTTTGAGGAATATTCTAAAGAGTAAGGCCACTGCTTCTTGTGTTTTCCTACTGCTGGCTCAGGATTCAGTGCTTCTTGTCTGTTAACCATATACTTCCTTCCAACATCCCCAATTTTAATGGCTATTCCTCCCAACTATTCTTTCTTTCTTTCTTTTTAAGATTTTATTTATTTGACAGAGAGAGAGATCACAGGTAAGTAGAGAGGCAGGCAGAGAGAGGGGGAGAAGCAGGCTCCCTGCTGAGGAGAGAGCCCAATGCCGCGCTGGATCCCAGGACCCTGGGACCATGACCTGAGCCGAATGCAGAGGCTTAACCCACTGAGCCATCCAGGCTTCCCACTCCCCAACTATTCTTTCTTATGGGCTTAAGCCTTTGAAAAAAAACAATTTCTGTTTAAAGACATTTTAGAAAGTTCCCAGCATCCAAGTAGAGTTATTATGAAGAGGAAATGGGATAATTTATGGAAAGAAGCAAGGACAATATCTGATACATAATCATAATGATTATTTTTGTTGCATTTTTACTATTTAATTCTTGTAAAACTCTCCCTGCATGTAAATTATTTGTGTGCAGTTCTGTATACCTAAATAATATAAAAAGGGAAGGCCCTGTGAAATCAAATCTCGTGTAATTTTTATGATTTATTAAGGTTCCACTTGCTACCATTGCTAGGTTATCTATATAACCCTGATCCTTTAGACGAAGCTTGTAAAAGAAACAGGGTTTGAGTGTGGATAACACCCAACCACTAACATGATGGGGATTCCAGATTCATGGTTACTGTTTTGTGAGTACACTTCTGTATTGGAATCCAGATCTCTTAATTATTGGTAAATTCTACTGACTCCTTTTGAAGAATGAATTGCCCCTCAGAAGCTTGGTACCCTTCCTCCCATGTATATTACTTGTTCCAAGTTAAGCAGTGTGCCTTGGGGTGACCCTGTGAGGTAAACAATCCTACAGTGTCTGTGGGAATTTGTGCTGATGTTCTCAAAAGCAGTTCTTAGCCTTGTGTGATTTCTGGCCTCTGGAGAATTATAAAACAGAAGGCAATAGGGGAAAACAGCATATCGTGTTTTAAACCCAAAGATTTCACTAACCTAAGCTATGCTCAGACCTTTCATGTCCCTCAGTGAAGTATATTTTGGGCTATGCCCCATAAACTACTCAAATAATCCATTAAGATAGCTGTAGAAATCAGCATAGCAAACTATCAGTGAGCTAGTTTAGTTATTCACCGGTTATTAATCTTCTCAGCTCAGGGTCATACTGTCCTGTCTTCAGCATTTTTCACAGAGTCTGATGATGTCCAGAGAGTTAATGGAGGTCCTGGAATGTGGATACAACAAGCATGATAATCTCTTCATTTGATGTCATTCTGGTGATCATCTTCAAAGTTGGTGTGTTGCCCTGGCATGTGAGCACGAAAGCACATGTGCTCTTTATCTGGGTATTTGTACACTGTTCTGGCAAACAAATGGCTATGATGATGATAATTTCCTTATGATACTTTGACTAGTAGCAAATTGTTTGGAGCATCTGCTGTCATGTTTAGTAGCTGTCCGTTTTCTTTCTTCTTTGGTTTCCTTATAAAGTTGAGGCAGGTTTGTCATGACTTAGAGACCCACAATATTTCTTTGAAGATTTACACGGACACTTTTCTCTAACTAAATTTTGCTTTCCCCTTCCCCAGTCTTTGCATGTTTGGGGAAGCTGTTTCTCTTTGAAAGTTCCTGCAGTTATACCACATGAACCCAGGCACAATTGCACTCACTTATGATCATGTGATGATGATGGTGATAGCTAACTTGTATCAAATGCAAACTTTGTTCCAGTAGTATAACATGCAGAATAGGACTGTTGAAGTGAAGAAACAAATTAACCGACTTAAAAAAAGTGACCTACCCATCATCAGTCAGCTAGTAAGTAGTAGAGCTAAAATTTGCATCCCTATTTCTAACTCCACAGTTTGTTAACCTATAAAAATCTCTTTTTTAGTCTGTAAGTGAAGCTTTCTATCTACAATCTACACCCTCTTGCTACCGGAGTCTAGACAGCAGTTTTCAGTTTTGATCTAAATGGTAACGGGTATCTATCCGTATACCTGAAAGAGTTTCCTTTACTTAGGATTTCTGTCAACAGAAATATCACTTGAGACCAGGTTGGGTATTGTCAACTACTGTAAGGATTCGGACATTTACACTGAATGATATATGGAGGCAGCTTTGTTTGTGCTAGATTCTTAGTAACAGCTAACATTTCGTATTTGGCAAGCTCTGTTTTCAAACTTTATTATTTCACTCATTTAATCCTCAAGGTATGAGGTATAGGCTGTTATTCCCACTAAATCTAGGGAAGCTGAGGCAGTGAGAAATGAAGTAACTTCCCTCAGATTAACACAGTCAGTAAGTGGTTGAATTAGAATTAAAATCCAGGAAGTACAGGGTGTCTGGGTGGCTCGGTCAGCTGAGCATCTGCATTTGTCTCAGGTCATGAGTCCTGAACCCCCCGCCTCAAGGGTTCCCAGCTCGGCGGGAAGCCTGCTTCTCCCTCTGCCTGCTGCTTCCTTGCTTGTACTCTCCGTTTCTCTCTCACAAATAAATAAATAAAGCCTTAAAGAAAAAGAAAAAAAAAAAAAACTCAGGAAGTCTGGTTCTATTGTTTACATAGTGAATCTCCCTAAACAAAACTGCCTCTCATTCAAGAGGTCCAATTTTCCAGTATAAAATACTTTGAAAAGATTTTTTTTTTAACTTGGAATTTTTATTTGTATTTTGGCTTCTTCAGCTGGGTTGAGCCTTCCCTTGTGGAGCTGTGTTCCATAAATAACCAAAACATTACTACCTTTGGGAGCCGTTGATAATAAAGTCTGATGATTCCTTTTTGGCTTTCCCGGACCTGTTTCTTGTCATTCTTCTCTTGAATTCTTTTCTCACCTTATCAAGCTGGGCTCCATTGGATTCCCTTTTTTTTTTCTTTTCTCCCTCTTCCCAAGTCTTGAGCCCTTCAAGTACGTCGGGTTCCAACACATCATGTCGCATTCTATCATAATAAAAAGAAAATTAGACAAAGCTCATTTATACCTAAACATTGGCAGCCACCCAAACACCTCTTTCACAATGAATTAAAGCAAGCAGTGAGCTGCAGGCAGTTATATTAGAATAGAAATCAGTAACTTATAGGACTTTACAATCAATCAGACCCCGGGGTGAATATTTATTTCCTCCCCCCAGTGAAGTCTGTGACCTTGGTGAACATATTGATGCTCTTAAGGAAGCATTAGCTACATCTTTTATTAGATAGTGATAATAATGATACCTATCTCTTAGGGTGGCAAAGTTTCACTGCTGGTGACTTATTTATCCTACAGATATTTCCTGAGCACCTGTGGCATCAGTAACTATACTGTGTTTAAGGTATCTATGCTGAACAAGAAAGATGTGTCCTCTGCCCTCTCAATGCTTACATTTCAGTGAGGTCATATACATGGATAGCACAGATCCAGGCACATGGCAAACACATAAAATCTGTAAGATGCATTATTATCATTAATGGTAAAGTTCTGTGATGGTTGGCCATCATGGTATCAGCACCATTTCACAAAAACATGAAAAAATAATTGCAGTCTACGGGAACTAGGCATCCAGAGGAAATCTCCTTGTTCTCTGTTTTTTTCTCCTCATACACATTGTCTACTAAGTAACCACAAAACAAAAAAGAAAATGCTTAATAAGCATATTATTTAACCACTGTGATAAATGTACTGCAGCCTTAACCATTGGTTGACGTAATAAAGGTAAATATTTTAGCCCTTTATTTTTAATCTCCTACATTAAGTATTCCATTGACAGATCTCCAAAAATCATAAATGAATGTAACCTCTTCCAGCACCAAGAAGAATGGTCATCTTCATCATTAGCAAATAGCATCCAACCCTACAGAGGCTCCATTTTCTCTATTCATGTTTTACCTTCTTTTTTAGCTAGTGGCTTAATGATTCTTTTTGTGTTTGCCACCTTTCTGATCAGTTTCACAATTACTCCTCCTCTTGGGTGATTTTCCAGTGACATCTTCTCCTTTTGGAATGCACATTTATGCAGGCCTCTGACTTGAGAAGACAGGATATTGTTGGTGCATGAAGTGTCTTTGGTGTCTTTGGATTTAGCTGCTAGCTTGAAGCATCTGGCAATTGAACATAAACTCCTGTACTGGAGCATTCATGCTTGAACCAGAAATTATTTTGTCATCTTCACTGGCTTTTATTAAGCAGCCAACAGCTGTCTTAGAGCTATGACTTACTACAGTGAGCTTTTTTCCTTAGAATGTCACCCTCTTCTTATCCTCAAAATAAGTCTCTCCCTTTCCTTTTTTTTTTTCCCAAGTAAATCTTTGGCATCAATAGTATCAGTAATAATAGCATCTCACACTTGGGTAGCACTTTATGGTTTATGAAGCATGTTAAAATCCATTGACCCACTTTGAATTTCATAATCTTCCTGGGATGCCAAATACCATCACTTCCAAAGTACAGATGAGAAACCTACAGCTGAGAGACGTCAAATGACATCTCGGTGGTTACAAACCCAGTCAGTGCTATCTGGCCAAACCTGGAAACTTGGTTTTTAAGACAGTACATAGATTGTTTTGTACATTTCATCATGCTGACATTTTTAGCAAAACCTCTGTCAACATCAGTGTATCACTAAAAGAAATGTCATTTACTCTGTGAGAAATAAATCCCAGCCACCATTTTTGAGATGAGCTATGGGTCTGGGTTTATTTCCCATGAACTCAGTGCCCAGCTTATTTCCGGTCCCACGGCATCGTTTGGAAGCCTCCACTCTCGATGAAAATGGCAGTGTTCTCCTGGCTGCTGTGTTGCACAAGTGAACGTTATTCACTGTGTGAATGGTAGTCTCTAGACTTGGACAATAAGAGCTGGTCTTAATGGGGTAGCCAAGTGCAAAATGATGTCTTTGAGGCTATTTGCTTCCCTGCCTAATGCAGAAACAACTCCCATTGGGGCTTATCTAAGTTAGAAGAGAGTTGTAGAAATGAATGGGAAACTGAGGAATTATCTATCGTTGCAAAGGGCCATGTGCTTTGTATATCTCACCTGCTTGCTTAAATAAATGAATTGACTTTTCTTACATATTTCTCCATGAGTGTTGGTCTATGTGATGCTGCAGCCTTTGCAAAACTCTGTTCACTCCTTTGCACCACAGCTCAGAGAGACACTCTAGGGACTTGCCATGAACAATGCAAGCAATGTATGCTTACTTGTTATAACCGAGGCCAGAGTCTCGTCTCACTATTTTCCCTAACAGTTGTGAGTTATTAGATTCTAATGGATAATCTAGGATGTGAGTACATTTCCTGTAAAGTTTGAAAAGATTTATTGAGGAACGGACATTTGGATATGTACACACATACACAAAGACATGCATACACCCCTAGGGGTTTTTTGTGTGTTTGTTTTAAGTCAAGTAACATGTTTCTGGAGTCAAGAATTAGTGGGTTTTGGTTTTTGGTTTCTTTCCAATTAACCAAGCCCTAGCCAGAAAATAGTTTCTCTTTTTACCTTTAATAAATCCCTTTCTAAAGCATCTGACCAATTTTTAAATGGTGACCATCACTCCTTATTTTTAGACAGTATTAGCACTACATTGCTTCACTAATCATGGCAAAGCCCAGCTGTTATTGTAGAGGAGAGTCAGTAAAGATGAAGAAAATGTAGGACTAAGGGTCAAACTAGCACTCTAACTTAAATTCCAAGCACCCTTCAGGTGGAAGTAGTAAGATGCAGCTTACCTGAAAATGACTGTAATTACACTGATGCAGCTAGTCCAGCAAAGGAATATCCTGAAAAACCACAAGATGGAATGTTGCTCCACAAAAGGATGCCTTTTCACTTTCCCAGAATCCTTCTGTGATTGTGTGCCTTCCTTTTGGTGTGAGTGTCCTTCATTTAGCGCGTGATCTCTTTCGTGTGTGTGTGTGTTTGTGGAGTACAGGACTCTACTGCTTTCTGCTGGTGTCTTTCTTCTCTGTTTTTCTGTATTTTCATCTCTTCTCCACCTCTCTGCTTTCCCTTTCTCCCCCAACACCCACCACTGTGTTTTACATAGATTAGGTCTAAGTTTTAAATTAGTGGATACATGTTTAGATCTGTATGCTCCCTATACCTAATTTAAAAGGCATGGAAATTTATAAACATCTCTCTAAAAATAGAACAAGTTGCTTTATACTTCTCTGACCCTCAGTTGATTTTTTTTCCTCTTTGGGTCAACAACTCTCAATGGAAAGAAAAGTTTCGCCATCTCTGCTGTGGAAGATTGGACCAACTGTGCAGTGACCCTCAAATCTACCTCTGAAAGTAGTTCTTCCCAGAAGAGTGTGTTTTCCAGCTCTTTGCTTCCTTCTCCTCAAAAGGAAGTATAACTAACAAAATCTGATCGAAGACTCTCCTAGCTTTCATTGTTCTTTCTTTAAGTTTCATTGAATGTGTACACAGATCACACTCTGAATGAAGCAGGCACTGCAACAGAAGAAGAATCTGTATTAGCTAAATGAATGACATCTTCCTTGCCATAGGCAGGGCGTTTCAACAATTGAAGGGGCCTCATAGCTATTAATAGTTATCCATACTGAAGGGTTTCAGGAAAACATCCAGTTAGAGCTGTAGACAAACCCAAAACAAGCCCCCACACTAGTCAGTAGTGACCCCGACTGCTGGGGTGGGTGGTGTTGTTTGCTTTTGTTTTGCAGAAAGCTTTATACATCAATCCCTCCTGCCTCGAATAAAGGGAGGATCTAATAATGTCTACAAAGATAGTGATACCCTCCGTTTTAATCTTCATATGCTCCTCAGTGACCTTTTTTTCCAAATCTATAAGCAAACAAAGAAACACGGCTTTGAAATAGGAGAATTATTGCGTCTTTCCCAAGATGCAGAGACCTTAAAGTGTGGAATTTGAAAACATGTAGAAAATTGCTGACAGGAGCAGGATAAACAGAAAAAGGGATACCTTCTCCTTCTGCTGGGGAGTTAGCACCACCTACCGACCAGATCTTCCTCCTCCTTTGTGTAGCAAGCTGCATGAATGGCTCCTGGTTGGCACTTCGCATGTAGTGACAAGGGATGGCACTGTCTGTGGAATTCATTGTCCTTGTCTCAAGGTATACATTTCATTTCTTTTGTAGTTTAGATAAATACTCTCTTACCTTGTATCAGTAGATACTGCCAGATGTCCATCAGGTACAATAATGTATTCCTTTAATCAGCAAAGACCTCATTATGCCATTCTTATGCATTGTCTATGATACGATTTACTTTATTTCAGTGACACTAATGGGATTTCTTTGGGACCCTTTTGCCCAGTGACTCATAAGAGAGGGTTACTCATGTATGGTAGCTGAAGGAAACAGCCCTGTAATCCCTCCTTCTCAAACAGAAAGAATTCTAATTATTATTTGTTGAGAATGTTTCTCCATGGTTAAAAGATAACCTGTGGTCCCAATTTATCATTCCTTTTTTAACTCCTGTTACAGAAGGGGGAAATTTTAGTGTAATTTTAGTGTAATTTTAATTATACCTTAGCTTGAACATACCAGTTTATTTGTCCATGAAAATCTTTCCCAAGGATCTGTTTAGATCATTTCTTTTCAATCCTAAAGAAGGCTTCATGAAGAAAATGTGACAGGGTAAATCTAGAATACCTCCCTCCTTTGTTATGGCTTGCTGCTTTGCTTCCTTATTCATAGAGGAAGCTTAGACAACTGTAGAAAAGTCTTCCATTTGGAAAGACATCCCAGCTGAAAAACCCAGCCACTAAAACAAGGCACAAATCCCAAGCCCAGAGATTTGTTTTCCCTGGTGGCAGGTGAATGTAAGAGCACATGGGTTGACCATGAGTGATTTTAAGACATATTGTAACTACCCTATTGAAAAACAAGACAAAACAGACACTCATTATTAATGGTTATAACCAATTTGGAGACCCGAAAGGCAACCAAGCACCTTTGGGGTCATTAGAGTGGTCTTCGTAATTAAGTAGGTGCTCTCTGTGACCCATTTGACCAGCAAATCTCATAGCTCTATCACTTGGCTTCTCATCTCCCAAGTACCTATCTCTGGCCACCCTCGTTTGGCTTGTGCACAGCAGTTTCCATTTGTGGCAGTCAAGCTTATTAAACAGCTCTGCTTTGTGTTTTTTTTCCCCTAGTCCTTGAAAACAGATCGGTAAGCATTCTGCTCAGGGGTGATTTGTAAATTGCTTTACAGAAGGCTCCTGTTTGTGCTCAATCTGACTGGGGTCAGAATTTGCCTTGTGTTTTCTTCTGATGTCATTTGTCAAGTTGCAAACTTGTTCAAAGAACCAGGTCACAGTGCTTTGTGGCAATACTTCTTGGCATGAATCAATTAAGAACCTTGACTCGTGAAAGTGCCCTGTACCATTGCTGTGTTTTTTCCACTACCTAAAAAGGGCAGATTTCCTTGTCTTCAGCCAAGATAAAATTACTGCTGTTGTTGGTTTTTGTTTTTTCTTTTTTTGTTTTGTTTTATTTTTAGCTGGTTCCCTCTCCCTTCTATATACCACAAATCATATTTTGACTGTGTTATCAGAGAGATGAGATAAAGAGAAAAATAACCTATGTTTGTTTTAAGATTTTTTTTAAATTTTCAATTTACAGACATGGCTGCTCACTAGAAAACAAATCTTAATGAGAAATAAATGTCCAAAAAAAAATCACACATCTAAAGAATTTCCAAGGGAGTATTAATTTATAACCAAAATGGAGGCTCGGAAACAAATACCAAATGTGTAGGTGCCCGATGTTATCTAGGTGATGATACGTTGAATATATATTATTTCATCAGCATATTTGGGCAGTGAAAGCCGTCTATGCCTAAAGTTAGGGCCTGGATCTCAGCAACTTGTCAGGAAACTGGTCAGGGGATGGGAGAGTTGGTGGGGAACCTCTATCCAGATTTAAGAACTTTAAAAGGAATTTAACTATGGCCAGAGTGGGCAGTAAGGCACCCAAGGAAACAAAGACCAAGCCTGTACAGTATACAGAGGACTGCCCTGTATTTTGCTACCCTGTGGGATGTAAATCCCAAATTCCACATGTAACCTGAGGCTTTGCAACCACACAACAGGGAAGAATGCTAATGGGGAGGATAAGAATCCCCTTGTGAGATATAACTTCCAAACCCAAAGTACAAAGACAGTGTCACCATAAAAGACAATCAGCAATACAACAAAGAGAAGAATTTCGAACCCTCAAAAGTAGCAATAATAGAACAATCTGGAAGGGACTTTTGTCTGAGTAGTATAGAAAAACCCAAGGGTAACCTCTCCTACCCCATCATTCATTTCCTACTTCCCATCTAACTCCCTGACAGAAGGGATTCATGGCTGAAAAGCAACTTAGGGGGAAAGGGACAAACTGGAAACTATGTTGGTTGTTTGTTCTCGTAGCTGTTTTAAAAGGCAGAACCTAATGACCTAGCAGAAAAGAGTAATTAGAATATTAATCAATTTTTCTTCTATTTAGTAATAAATTTATCTCTAAAAGCTTAATATAATTTGAGTAATGCTGTGTTCCTGATATTAGGTATTTTATGAAATGTATCGACTCAAGGTTTCACCCTGGGGTGAAAGGCAGAAACTTGGTGTTTCAATTTTTATGAAGTAATACATTTCCTGTATCTATTCATCTTCTAGGTGGTAGCATAAACCTTTAATTTTTAAATAACATATGCTCTAGAATTTGAATTGGACATCTTTTTTATTTTTGTGCAGTGTATTTATTTTTAAATTTTACATTTTCAATATTAAAACTATCCAAGTCCCATCTTCCCCACCATTCCATTTTCTTACTTTCCTACATCCCTTCCCTTCCCAGCACGGCAGAGTCTGCATGGTAGCTGAGGATACAGGACAGTGAGGTGGGTTGAAGAGCCATAGGGAGGCGCGGGTCTAAGAGCCTAGAATCACAGGACATGGGATAGTTGAGTGTGGGTGTAGAGGTGATGGGCAGAGAGAACAGTTAACAAGGTTGCAGATTGGTTAGACTAAGCAAAAAATAAGTTGATTAAGCAATAAGTAAATATTGTGGGGGGTTTTTAAAATTTTAAATCCACTGTATATTATATACAATATAATATATAGCATATATATTATATATGTGTACATATACATATATTATACATACATATATGTATGTATAATATATGTATATAATATACTATATACTGTATATTATGTATGTAATATACATACAGCTTTATATTAGTTTCAGGTATACAATAGAGTGATCAGCAATCCTATACATTACTCAGTGCTCATCAGGATAAGTGTACTCTATAAATCCCCATCACCTGTTTCATCCATCTCCCCATGCACCACCCCTGAAACAAACTCCATCAGCTTGTTCTTTATAATTAAGAGTGTTTCTTGCTTTGTCTCTTTCTCTTTTTCTTTCCCCTTTGTCCATCCATTTTCTTTCTTTTTCTTTTTTTTTGAAGATTTATATATTTATTTATTTGAGGGTGAGTGTGAGGCAGGGAAGAGGCAGAGAAATAATCCCAAACAGACACCCCGCTGAGCAAGGTATCAACTCAGGGCTCAATCTCATGACCAAGATCATGAGCTGAGCTGAAACCAAGAGTCAGATGGAATGCTTGACCAACTGAGCCACCCAGGCACCCCCATTTGTTTTGTTTCTTAAATCCCACATATGAGTGAAACCATAGAGTACTGGTCTTTCTCTGACTTTTTACCCTTAACATTAAGTGAAATATCTCTCTAGCTGCATCCATGTTATTGCATAGCAAGATTTCATTCCTTTTTATGGCTAAATAATATTCGTGTGTGTGTGTGTGTGTGTGTGTGTGTGCGCGCGCGCGCGTGCCACATTTTCTTTATCTATTCATTTATCAGTGGAGATTTGGGCTTCTTCCATAATTTGGCAATAAACATAGGGTTGCATGTATCTCTTTGAATTAGTGGTTTTTTTGTTGTTGTTGTTCTTTTAAGTAAATACCCAGTAGTGGGATTGCTAAATTATAGGGTAGTTCTATTTTTAACTTTCTGAGGAAACTTCATACTGTTTTCCACAGTGGCTGCACCAGTTTGCATTCTCACCAACAGTGCACTAGGGTTCCTTTTTTTCCCACATCCTCACCAACACATTTTGTTTCTCATTTTGATTTTAGCTATTCTGACAGGTGTGAGGTGATAGCTCATTGTAGTTTTGATTTGCATTTTCCTGATGATGAGTGATGTTGAGCATCTTTTTATGTGTCTGTTGACCATCTGGATATCTTCTTTAGAAAAATGTCTGTTCATGTCTTCTGCTCATTTCTTATCTGGCTTATTTGTTTCTTAGATGTTGAGTATGATAAATTCTTTATGTATTTTGAATACTATCCCTTCATCAGATATGTCATTTGCAAACATCTTCTCCCATTCAGTAGGTTTTTAGTTTTATTGTTTCCCTCAATGTGCCGAAGTTTTTTTGTTTTGTTTTGTTTTGTTTTATGTAGTCCCCATGGCTTAGTTTTGCTTTTATTTCTCTTGTCTCAAGAGACGTATCTAGAAAAATGTTGTTATAGCAGATGTGAAAGAAATGACTGCCACTGCTCTCTTCTAGGATGTTTATGGTTTCAGGTCTCCCATTTACATCTTTGGGTTTTTTTTTTTAAGATTTTATTTATTTATTTAATAGAGAGAGAGATCGCAAGTAGAGAGGCAGACAGAGAGAGGAAGGGAAGCATGCTTCCCATTGAGCAGAGAGCCTGAGGTGGGGCTTGATCCCAGGACCCTGGGATCATGACCTGAGCCAAAAGTAGAGGCTTAACCCACTGAGCCACCCAGGCACCCCCCCCATTTACATCTTTAATTCACTTTGAGATTATTTTTTATATGGTATAAGAAGCTGGTCCAGTTTTGTTCCTTTGCATGTAGCTGTTTAGTTTTCCCAATACCATTTGTTAGAGACTTTTTTCCCATTCCTTTTGATTCCTTTGTATTCTTGACTCTTTTGTCAAAGATTAATTGACCATATAATCAAGGGTTTGTTTCTGAGCTTTCTATCCTGTTCTGTTGATCGATGCTTCTATTTTTGTGCCAATATCATATTGTTATGATTATTACAGCTTTGTAGTATAACTTGAAATCTGGAACTGTGATACCTCCAGCTTTGCTTTTCTTTTTCAAGATTTTTGAAAAAAAAATCTTGGGGAAAAAAAAAAAAAAAAGAGCCAAAACAAAATTGTAGGGGCTCTTCACGGTCTTTGGTGGTTCCATATAAATTAAGGTTGTGGTGTTGTAGTTCCGTGAAAAATACTGTTGGATTTTGAAAAGGATTACATTGAATCTGTAGATTATTTGGGTAATGTGGGCATTTTAGCAATATTTGTTCTTCCCATCCATGAACATGGAATATCCTTCCATTTGTTTGTGTCATCTTCATTTGTTTGTGTCGTTAGTGTTTTGTAGTTGTCAGAGTATAGGTTTTCACTTCCTTGGTTAGGTATATTCCTAGGTATTTTATTATTTTTCATTCAATTGTAAATGAGTTTGCTTTTTAAGTATTTCTTTCTACTGCTTTATTATTAATGTATAGAAATTCAATGGACTTCTGTACATTGATTTTGTATCCTGTGATTTTACTGAGTTCATTTCTCAGTTCTAGTAGTTTTTTGGTGGTCTTTTTTTTTTTTTTAAAGATTTTATTTATTTATTTGACAGACATAGATCACAAGTAGGCAGAGAGGCAGACAGAGAGAGAAGGTGAAGCAGGCTCCCCCTCAGCAGAGAGCCTATGTGGGGCTCAATCCCAGGACCCTGAGATCATGACCTGAGCTGAAGCCAGAGGCTTAACCCACTGAGCCACAGAGGCACCCCCTTTTTTGGTGGAGTCTTTAGGGTTTTGCATATATAGTATCATGTCATCTGCAAATACTTAAAGATTTACTTTTTCCTTACCAAGTTAGATGCCTTTTATTCCTTTCAATTGTATAATTGCTGTGGCCAGGATTCCCAGTACTATGCTGAATAAAAGTGGTGAGAGTAGACATTTTGTCTTATTCCTAATATTAGGGAGAAAGCACTCAATTTTTCAACATTGAGTATGAGATAGCTGTGGGTTTTTCATGTAGAACATTTATTATGTTGAGGTATTCCCTCTCAACCTACTTTGTTGAGGGTTTTTATCATGAATGTAGTGCTTTATCAAATATTTTTTCTGCAATTATTAAAATGGTCATATGGTTTTTATCCTCCTTCCTCTTATTGATGTGATGTATCACATTGATTGATTTGTGAATATTAAACCACCCTTGCATCCCTTGAATAAGTCCCATTTGATCATGGTGAATGACTTTTTTAAATGTATTGTTGGATTTAATTTCCTAATTTTTTAAAAAGATTTTATTTATTTGACAGAGAGAGAGATCACAAATAGGCAGAGAGGCAGGCAGAGAGAAAGGAGGAAGCAGACTCCCTCTGGGCAGAGAGCCTCATGTGGGGCTCCATCCCAGGACCCTGGGATCATGTCCTGAGCCAAAGGCAGAGGCTTTAACCCACTGAGCCACCCAGGTACCTCTAATTTCCCAATATTTTATTGAAGATTTTCACATCTATGTTCATCAGAGATATTGGCCTGTAGTTTTTTTTTTTTTTTTTTTTTTTGGTAGTATCTTTATCTGGTTTTGGTATCAGGGTAATGAAGGCCTTATAGAACAGATTTTAAAGTTTTTCTTCCTCTTCTATCTTTTAGAAGAGTTTGAGAAGAATAAGTATTAACTTTTCTTTAAATGTTTGTTATAATGCACCTGTGAAGCCATCTGGTTGTGGACTTTTGTTTGTTGGAAGTTTTTTTTAATACTGGTTCAATTTCATTGCTGGTAATTAGTCTGTTCAAATTTTCTATTTCTTTCTGCTTCAGTTTCAGTAAGTTATATGTTTCTAGGAATTTATCTAGGTTGTCCAATTTACTGGCATGTAATTTTTCCATAATATTTTTTTATTATCCTTTTCATTTCTATAGTGTTGGTCATTATTTCCATTCTTTCATTTCAGATTCTGTTTGTATGAGTCTCCCTCCACCCCTTTTTTATGAGTCTGGCTAAAGATTTATCAAAGAATTTATCATTTCAAAGAACCAACTGCTGGTTCTTTTGTGGGTTTTTTTGTTGTTGTTTCTATTCCATTTATAGTCTCCTCTAAGCTTCTCTATTTCTTTCCTTCTACTAATTTGGGGTTTTATTTGTTTTTCTACTTCTAGCTCCTTCAGGTGTTTCCTTCAGGTGTAGCTTAGGTTGTTTGAGATTTTTCTTGCTTCTTGAGGTAGGCCTCTATTGCTATAAACTACCCTCTTAAAACAGCTTTTGCTGCATCCCAAAGATTTTGGACCATTGTGGTTTCATTTTCATTTGCCTCCATGTAATTTTTTATTTATTCTTTGATTTCTCGGTGACCCAGTCATTGTTTAGTAGCATGTAGCAGGTACAAATACCTGGAAGGTATTTGTGCTCTTTCTAGATTTTTTCTTGTGGTTGATTTTTAGTTTCATAGCATTATGGTTAGAAAAGATACATGAGGGATGTCTGGGTGGCTCAGTCGGTTAAGCTGGTACCTTCAGTTCAGGTCATGATCCCAGGGTCCTGGAATCGAGTCCTGCATTGGGCTCCTTGCTCAGCAGGGAGCCTGCTTCTCTCTCCGCCTCTGCCTGTCACTCTGCCTGCTTGTGTGCTCTCTCTCTCTCTCTCTCTGACAAATAAATAAATAAATAAATAAATAAAATCTTTTAAAGAAAATAATTTTAAAAAAGGAAAAGATGCATGAAATAACTCTGATCTTTTAAATTTTGTTAACACTTGTTCTGTGGCCTAATATGTGCTCTATTCTGGAGAATGTTCCATGTACAATTGAAAAGAATGTGTATTCTGCTATTATAGGATTCTCTGACTGTATCTGCTAAATACAGTCATGTTTTTAGCATGTAGCATAGGTACAATGTGTCATTCAAAGCCACTCTTTCCTATTGATTTTCTGTTTAGATCATCTATCCATTGATGTAGGTGGGATGTTAAAGTCCCCTAATATTATTTTATTACTATCAATTATTCCCATTATGTTTGTTATTACTGCTTTAAGTATTTGGGTTCTCCCATGTTGGGTGCATGATAGTTGCAATTTTAAATCTTCTTTTTTTTAAGATTTTATTTATTTACTTGTCAGAGAAAAAGACAAAACACAAGCTGGGGGAGTAGCAGGTAGAGAGATAAGCAGGATCCCCTCTGAGCAATGAGCCTGATGCAGGACTCGATCCCAGAACCCTGGGATCATGACCTGAGCCAAACAAAGGCAGAAGCTTAACCATGTTTTTGTTGGAGTATCCCCTTAATGATTGATTATGTAATGTCCTTCTTTTTCTCTTGTTACAGTCTTTGTTTGATATGAGTATTGCTACCCTTGCAGGTAGTTCTTATTTACAGGTTAGTTCTCTTTTTAATTTTTTGAAGAACTTCTATACCATTTTTTATAGTGACTCTCCCAGTTTGCATTCCCATCAGCAAAGTACTAGGCTTCCTTTTTCTCCAAATCCTTGATGATACTTGTTGCTTTTTGTGTTTTGATTTTAGCATTCTGACAAGTGTGGGGTGATATCCCATTGTAGTTTTGATTTCTTTTCCCTGATGATGAGTAATGTTAAACATCTTGTCATGTGTCTATTGGCTATCTAGATGTCTTCTTTGAAGAAGTGATTGTTCATATCTTCCACCCATTTTTATTTTATTTTTTTTAAGATTTTTTTTTATTTACTTGTCAGAGAGAGAGAGAGGGAGAGAGAGCGAACACAGGCAGACAGAATGGCAGGCAGAGGCAGAGGGAGAAGCAGACTCCCTGCTGAGCAAGGAGCCCGATGTGGGACTCGATCCCAGGACGCTGGGATCATGACCCGAGCTGAAGGCAGCTGCTTAACCAAGCGAGCCACCCAGGCGTCCCTTCCACCCATTTTTAATTGGATTATTTGGATTATTTGTTTTTTGGGGGTTGAGTTGAAATGAGTAATGTTTTGAGGACAAGATCTAGAAATAATTATAGAGGTATATGTGTGTGTATTATACCTGTGTGTGTGTGTGTGTGTGTGTGCAATCATCTCTTTGGCTAAGGGGGCCTAGAATCAATAAGCACATGGTGTCAACATCTTGATTTCTCAAAACAATCTTCCACTAAAAAGAACCAGTCCTCCCTGCAGAAACTGCTGATTCTAGGACTACAGCAAAGTATAAGATGAGCCTGGAACATCTAATTGGGCCAGATAGTAAGGAACCACTCAACAAAGGAGCGAAATGTCACAAGGACACAGAAGCCAGCTTAAAAGGATTGACACTGGCCAAAATGGGACTATTTGAGCATCAAAATAAATAACAATAATAATGTATTACAACCCATTGGATAAAGTAGGAGGCCAAGAGTGAATGAATGAATGAAGGAATGAAAGAGAAAAGTTCTTCCTTAAAGAAAAATGTCATTCAGTCATGTAGAAGCAATGAGAAACAGACTTGGCATTCAGCAATCATCAAAGGGGAGATTGTTTCAGGCAGGAATATTTAATAGATCCTAAGTCTGGGAGGTAGAGGTTTGATGAGTGTCAGAACATTGGTATAATTTCAGAATACCTCCCCGCCAAATTCTACTCAGTTACAAGAAGCAGTTGTTAACTATGAGGTAAAGAAACCATGCAGACACCAACATAGCCAGGTGAGCAGGGTTAAAATGGTCAGTGTGAAGATGAGTTCACTTCACATCACATCACATCACATCACATCGCATCACATACCTCCTGATACAGTGCACTTAGAAGATACACCACAACATTTTAGTGTTGTTCCTGCTGAGAATGCACAATCTAAATCAGGTCATGCAACATCAGATAAATCCAGGTTGAGAGTCATCCTAGAGAACGTAATGCCTTTTCTCTTTAAAACTGTCAAGGATTTGAAAGATAGGGGAAGACTAAAGAAATGATCTAACTTGATGGATCCTGAAGAAAAATGACAGATAAATTCAGCTTGCTTTCCTGGATAAAATCCTGGACTAAAATAATATAAAGAAACATGACTGAGGAAGTTAGGAAATTTTGAATGGGATCTGAATTGCAAAGTGATGATGTTCCAGGGTTGATTTCTTTGTTTGGAGGATCATGTGCTGATTATTAGGAAAGTGTCCTTGTTTGCTGGACACATGCTGGAATGCTTAAGGGCGATGAGGCCTCATGTCTGTAGTTACTCTCAAAAGGTTTACAAAAAGACTAATGATAATGAGTAAATATTATATATTATAGAGAATATAATGTTTATTATATATGTTCATTACATGCAAGAAAGAAAGAAGCAAATGCAGTAAAATATTAACAATGGAGGGATCTGTGTGAAGGTAAAAAGAATTCTTTGTACATTCCTGGCAGCTTTTCTGTAAGTTTGAAATTATTCAAAAATAAATTATTCAAAAATAAATTATTTTTAAAATAAATTTCTCTTTTAAAGCAAGAAATAAATAAATCCTAAATGTGGCCTTAGAGGAAAGAGTCAGTAATGAACACAGAGGAAAAGGCAGAGTTTCCACAGTGAGTGAATCCTTAGGTGGCTCCTTTTTTATGTTCTATTGGGTAAATAGTAAGAAATATAATACCTTCCCAATCTACAACACTTTAAGGTTCAGGGCCTTGTTTCTATCATTAACCAATACCACCATTCACAGATTGTCAACCTATCCTTAACCACCTCTTATGAGTAGATACAGAACTAGACATCAAGAGTTATAAAAGTGTAAGATGTGGTCACTCTCTCCCGGAGAAACTGGGTATATGTAAGTGATAGTCCATGACAGTGCTCAAGATTAACATTTAAGAAAGAGAACAAGCTTCACAAAGGAGAAGATCCCAGTGAATAGGGTGGTCAGGGAAGCATTAGTCTTCAGAGGGCTATAGGCTTTATCCAGCCTGGCTGGCCTTGGGTAGAACCTGACACACCTTCTCCGATGGTGCCTACCTCTGCTTGAATACTTTTAGAAGTGGTGATTCACATTCTCCTGAGACGCCCATTTCCCTGTTGAAAAGGTCAAATGATTGGAAAGTTCTTGCTTATACAGAGTCAAAATATACCTCTTTGCTCCTGATACTTTGGATGACACAAAGTGAGTTTATTTCATCTTCTCCTATAAACCCTTCACATATTTGAAGACCACTCTCATGTCTCCTTTCATTTCTCTTTCTCGTATCAAACATTTTCAGTTATTTTAGCTGTTACAGATCTATTATGTGCTTCACTAACCTAGGTGCACTAATCTGCCGGTGAAACCAGAAGATGTTCCTAGCCAAGCTGTGGCCTCATTAATATAAAATACAATGGGATTTTTACCTAAGACATTTGTGTCTCTTTGTGCAACTTAAGATTACATTAGCTTTTGGGGACAACTTCACAAGCCCTGTTGACACTGAGATGTTCAAGTCTTTTCCATGTGAGCTGCCAATCCAGTCTTCTTCTTGCCTATACCTTTGTAGCTCATTTTTTAAAATGTAGTCTTTTGCCTTTATCTCTATTACATTTCAGACTAAATGAAAGAATTAGTCCATCTTGAAATCACTGTGAATTTTGAATTTCATCTCAAATTTCTGGTATTCCTTTTATGTATGTTTTATGCAGATTTGATAGATATAGTTCAACCACACAGATTTTACTTTTATTCAATAAATGGGACCAATGCAGAGATCCCTAGGATGCTACCTCCAGATTTATTGTGAAAGCTAACCCACCATCTTTGTTGCAGTATTTAACTACTATTAATCATAGTTCCCTGGCTTTTCCTCCTTGTGTCATCTCAGGTGAGCTGTCAGCTCTTTGACTAGATCCTGTTTTTGAAGAATCCCATTTTTAAAGTTCCATAAAAATTAATATAAAAAAGAAGACACAACCTGACTCAAAGGCATCATCAAAACTGTTACAGTAAGGAAATACACTAATAAAAGGAGATTTATACCTTCTGTAAATAAAGAAGAATGAAACACACATTAAATACTTTCCTGAGGCACCTGGGTGGCTCAGTGGGTTATGCCTCTGCCTTTGGCTCAGGTCATGGTCTCAGGGTCCTGGGGTCAAGCCCTGCATCGGGCTCTCTGCTCAGCAGGGAGCCTGCTTCCTCTTCTCTCTCTGTCTGCCTCTGCCTATTTGTGATCTCTGTCTGTAAAATAAATAAGTAAAATCTTAAAAAAAAAAAAAAAAGTACTTTCGTGATAGTCACTGAGTGAATATCCTGGCACCGTGAGTGAAATATTTACCAACTGAAAGGAAGTGTTGGTATTGTATAGGGAAAGGAAAACAAAATAGAATTCTTGTCCTGTGAACCCACAGGTACTTGTTTTTACAGATAATAAAGCCCCTAGATCAGAAAGCTTTTCCACCAACAGGGAAATTCAGAAGATGATATGACTTGGATAATAAGTATTATAATTTATGCATCAAATTGTTGACCTAATCATTAACAGAGTTGTTAATAATTGTCTCTCTCTCATCATTGTCATACTCTTGAGAACAAAGCACTTAGTGTACTTTCTGTCCTCTATCATAGAAAGCAATGTAGAACATGAGGTGTTTGTTGTTGTTGTTGTTTCTTAATTTTATTCTAGGAGGTTTAAACACTTGGTAAATATATACATTTTAAGCATCAGTCCTCTGGAGTTCTGAATTTATCATTCTCTGCAGATGAACCAGCCACAAGCAGAAAAGTTGAGGGGTGTCTTTGGTCGTATGTATTGTTGGTATTTAATTACATCCAAATCCAGACATCAATTCACATCTTGAGTCCTAATTGCCTTTGAGAGTTCTATGCACAGAACAATAGCTGAAGTGACTCTTCAGAACAGAAGTCGTAAATATAGGTTCTTCCTGATCTTGATGAATTAAAACCCAAGGAGGGGAGACAGTTTTGCTTTGAAGAAGCCATCTGTTTATTTGTGTACAGCGTTTATATTCAAATTTAAGGAAATTAATCAAGTAAAAAACATCAGAATTCACAACACAGAAAACAAGAGTACTGAACAGGCATGCAATTTGAGAAAACCAAGTAGATAATGAGGTTTCAACCTCTTTAGTTTAATCTTCTCTAGTCCCAAGGAGACCTCTCTGCTCTGTGTATACTGCATGACTTGCTTTGTATTGATTTTTGCTCCTTCAAGGCTCAGAACATGAATCGGTGACAAGTGCTAAGTTAATGAATTAACAGCTGTCAGCACAGACTGGACCAGCATAATCCTTGATTTAGGGAACTTCTCTGGTTCTTGGTTAACAGACAACTGAGTTCACTGATAATAAAATCTGTCCCCACTCCCTACCTGTGCATAAAGGAATGAACATTTCTTCAGGAAACAAATGTCAGTTAAAAATGTGAGCCAGAATTGCAAATGACTCTAGGCTTTGGAATATGTGCCAACTCCTTGCTGCTCACCCAGAAGTTATCAGGAGATAGGAAGCCAAGACATTTTTTAAGGACTTGAGCCTGGACATTTGATACCACTCTCAGAAGTCTGACGTGTAAGCTTAGAGCCAGTGCCAGCATTTTATGCATTAAGTCATTACTACTTTTTAGCTTTTTAAGGCAGTAACTTCATTACTCCTGCAGTGAAACACTCTGAAACTGTCTTCACCCCACAGCCTTCTCTGAATTTCTTCTGCATTCACATATCTTAAGTTGACTGTACATAAGCAAGAGGACAAATTGTTACATTATGCCCTTAGATTTGTTCTCTGGATGCTTTATGAATGGGTATCATGTTTTCAGCTAAATGAAAGGACGCAGCTCAGCGCGTGTTTAAAAGGAATAGAGAGCTCCTTTTAAACACTCTTCAGTGTCAGTTTCCCTCATCCATTAGGTAGGGATGATAATAATACCTCTTTGTTAAGAATAAATGAAATAATCTATGTAAAGTTTTAACACAGTGTCTGGAATGTAAGAAGCTCAGCTAGTTATATGAATGCTTTTATTCCCTCATTCTCTTTTATATCTCTTTTGGTACCAAGACACTGACATCCATACAACACATACTTGGTGAATAAATCAACAAATGAATGTTCTTTAAGATAAGAATCTAAATTGTGAAATCAGTAGTCAGCCAATTAAAGGAGAATTAGGCAACATCTTACCAATTAAAAACCATACACATGTATGATTTTGGCCTGGAATTATTTGTTCCAGTCTTCATTCTATAGATGAAGAAAATTTAAATTTAAAAGTGAGACTTATTCTAAGGTGTTTTGTTCTCAATTCCTTCCCTCATTTAAAAAAATCTCAATCTGTATTAATACCTGCAAATCAGTTAATCACTAGAGCAGATTTTGATTATGCTATTTGTAAAAGCCTCGGGTTTTAAAATAAAGGATTTTCCCTCCCATTGTCTCTTAGCTAGAAATACCTGTTTTTACCTTTTCTTTTCATGGACATCACTCATACAACACAATGACCAAAAGAACGGCAATCCATTTATGATCTTTTCCTAGTTATGGAAAACAGCTAAAGTGTATTTCACTCCAAGCTAATAGTCTGTTTATGGACACAGACTTTCCTTTTCTAAAGACTTGAGATGTGTGCTTTCCATAGCTGCATAAAAGGGCAGAAAAACTCTTTTAAATACTCTCTTTAAAAAGGAGGTTTTTTGGGGTGCCTCGGTGGCTCAGTGGGTTAAAGCCTATGCCTTCAGCTCAGGTCATGATCCCAGGGTTCTGGGATCGAGCCCCACATCAGGCTCTCTGCTCAGCGGAGAGTCTGCTTCCTCCTCTCTCTCTCTTCCTGCCTCTCTGCCTACTTGTGATCTCTGTCTGTCAAATAAACAAATAAAATCTTTAAAAAGGAGATTTTTTTAATGCATTTTTGGAAAGTAAGACCCATCAAACATGTCCTATGAGACATGATTTCAAAATCTCCAGCTGAGATTTTAATCGAGGACATACACTTAATAAATATTTATATACCCCACAGCCTGAAATGCAATCCTGTGAATATGGAAAGGTATTAATCAATGTTCTTTCATTGTTTTGTTTGCTTTTGATTTGTCTTCTTTGATATGGTTTGTTTAGTTGGTTTAGCTTGATTTGGTTTAGGGCAGAGAAATTTCTGGAATATGGCTGGATTCAAGATTTCATTCTTTAGGTGTTTATATGACCTTTATCTTTAACTCAAATTTATTTTCACTCTTGTATTCTGACAACATTTATGAAATCATATTTCAGTGAAAAATAAAAGATCAGCATGTGAATGGTAGAGTATTAGGGTTCTTAAACTATCTCAGCTAAACAAGCCCATTTCATTTTCAATTAAAATCATAATGTAAAGGGTGAATTTAAAAGCAAATTAGTATTTATTTTAAAGATGTAATATACATACACAAATATATATAATTTTGTCAATGAGTTCATTGCAGTGCTTTTATACTTGTAAAAAAATTGCTAAAATGCCTTAGTTTCAAAATGGTTGAGATTATAAACTTAATAGTATATTATGCAGATTATAAAAATAAGTGGGATAGAGGGAGGAGTCAAGATGGCAGAGAAGTAGCAGGGTGAGACTACTTCAGCTAGCAGGAGATCAGCTAGATAGCTTATCTAAAGATTGCAAACACCTGCAAATCCATCAGCAGATCAAAGAGAAGAAGAACAGCAATTCTAGAAACAGAAAAACAGAAAAACAACCACTTTCTGAAAGGTAGGACCTGCGGAGAAGTGAATCCAAAGCAAAGGGAAGATAGACCCAGGGGGGAGGGGCCGGCTCCCGGCAAGCAGCAGAGCAACAGAGCACAAAATCGGGACTTTTAAAAGTCTGTTCCACTGAGGGACATCGCTCCAGAGGCTAAACCAGGGGGAAGCCCACACGGGGTCAGCGTGGCCTCAGGTCCCGCAGGGTCACAGAAGGATCGGGAGTGTCTGAGCGTCGGTATTGGAACAGGAAAGCCGGCTACAGAGAGCCGACAGTAAGCTCACAGCTCGGGGTTACCTTGAACCAACCGCAGGCTCGGTGAGCTCGGAGCACGGCCCCCCTGAGCCCCCGTCAGGCAGATGGGAGTTACTGGGCGCTGTTCTCTGAGGGCACACTGAGGACTGGGGCCCCCGGCTCTTGGCTCCTCCGGGCCGGAGACCAGGAGGCCGCCATTTGTATTCCCATCCTCCGGAACTCTACGGAAAGCGCTCAGGGAACAAAAGCTCCTGAAAGCAAAACCGAGCGGATTACTCAGCCCCGCCCCTGGTAAGGGCGGTGCAATTCTGCCTGGGGCAAAGACACTTGAGAATCAATACACCAGGCCCCTCCCCCAGAAGATCAACAAGAAATCCAGCCAAGACCAAGTTCACCTACCAAGGAGTGCAGTTTCAATACCAAGGAGAGCAGCAGAATTCCAGAGGAGGAGAAAGCAAAGCACAGAACTCACGGCTTTCTCCCTGTAATTTTTTAGTCTTGCAGTTAATTTAATTTTTTTCTTTTTCATTTTTTTTCTCTTCTTCTGCTAAATTTTTTTTTAACTTTTACCCTTTTCTTTTTTAACGTTTTTTAACTAGTTTATCTAATATATATATTTTTTCTTTTTTATACTTTTCTGTATTCGTTTTCTTTTTTTAATTCTTTTCTTTTCTTTTTTTTTTCTTTCTTTCTTTTTGAACCTCTTTTTATCCTCTTTCTCCCCTCTCACGATTTGGGATCTCTTCTGATTTGGTTAAAGCATATTTTCCTGGGATTGTTGCCACCCTTTTAGTATTTTACTTGCTCCTTCATATACTCTTATCTGGACAAAATGACAAGGCAGAAAAATTCACCACAAAAAAAAGAACAAGAGGCAGTACTGAAAGCTAGGGACCTGATCAATACAGACATTGGTAATATGTCAGATCTAGAGTTCAGAATGACAATTCTCAAGGTTCTAGCCGGGCTTGAAAAAGGCATGGAAGATATTAGAGAAACCCTCTCGGGAGATATAAAAGCCCTTTCTGGAGAAATAAAAGAACTAAACTCTAACCAAGTTGAAATCAAAAAAGCTATTAATGAGGTGCAATAAAAAATGGAGGCTCTCACTGCTAGGATAAATGAGGCAGAAGAAAAAATTAGCGATATAGAAGACCAAATGACAGAGAATAAAGAAGCTGAGCAAAAGAGGGACAAACAGCTACTGGACCACGAGGGGAGAATTCGAGAGATAAGTGACACCATAAGACGAAACAACATTAGAATAATTGGGATTCCAGAAGAAGAAGAAAGAGAGAGGGGAGCAGAAGGTATATTGGAGAGAATTATTGGGGAGAATTTCCCCAATGTGGCGAAGGAAACGAGCATCAAAATTTAGGAGGTTCAGAGAATGCCCGTCAAAATCAATAAGAATAGGCCCACACCCCGTCACCTAATAGTAAAATTTACAAGTCTTAGTGACAAAGAGAAAATCCCGAAAGCAGCCCGGGAAAAGAAGTCTGTAACATACAATGGTAAAAATATTAGATTGGCAGCTGACTTATCCACAGAGACCTGGCAGGCCAGAAAGAGCTGGCATGATATTTTCAGAGCACTAAATGAGAAAAACATGCAGCCCAGAATACTATATCCAGCTAGGCTATCATTGAAAATAGAAGGAGAGATTAAAAGCTTCCAGGACCAACAAAAACTGAAAGAATTTGCAAACAAAAACCAGCTCTACAGGAAATATTGAAAGGGGTCCTCTGAGCAAAGAGAGAGCCTACAAGTGGTTGATCAGAAAGGAACAAAGACAATATACAGTAACAGTCACCTTACAGGCAATACAATGGCACTAAATTCATATCTCTCAATAGTTACCCTGAATGTTAATGGGCTAAATGCCCCAATCAAAAGACACAGGGTATCAGAATGGATAAAAAAACAAAACCCATCTATATGTTGCCTCCAAGAAACTCATTTTAAGCCCGAAGACACCTCCAGATTTAAAGTGAGGGGGTGGAAAAGAATTTACCATGCTAATGGACATCAGAAGAAAGCAGGAGTGGCAATCCTTATATCAGATCAATTAGATTTTAAGCCAAAGACTATAATAAGAGATGAGGAAGGACACTATATCATACTCAAAGGGTCTGTCCAACAAGAAGATCTAACAATTTTAAATATCTATGCCCCCAACGTGGGAGCAGCCAACTATATAAACCAATTAATAACAAAATCACAGAAACACATCAACAATAATACAATAATAGTAGGGGACTTTAACACTCCCCTCACTGACATGGACAGATCATCCAAGCAAAAGATCAACAAGGAAATAACGGCCTTAAACGACACACTGGACCAGATGGACATCACAGATATATTCAGAACATTTCATCCCAAAACAACAGAATACACATTCTTCTCTAGTGCACATGGAACATTCTCCAGAATAGATCACATCCTCGGTCCTAAATCAGGACTCAACCAGTATCAAAAGATTGGGATCATTCCCTGCATATTTTCAGACCACAATGCTCTGAAGCTAGAACTCAACCACAAGAGGAAGTTTGGAAAGAACCCATATACATGGAGACTAAACAGCATCCTTCTAAAGAATGAATGGGTCAATTGGGAAATTAAAGAAGAATTGAAAAAAATCATGGAAACAAATAATAATGAAAATACAATGGTTCAAAATCTGTGGGGCACAACAAAGGCAGTCCTGAGAGGAAAATATATAGCGGTACAAGCCTTTCTCAAGAAACAAGAAAGGTCTCAGGTACAAAACCCTAAGCCCAGCAGGAGAAGAAAAATCATAAAGATCAGAGCAGAAATCAATGAAATAGAAACCAAAAAAACAATAGAACAAATCAACGAAACTAGGAACTGGTTCTTTGAAAGAATTAATAAAACTAATAAACCCCTGCCTAGACTTATCAAAAAGAAAAGAGAAAGGACCCAAATAAATAAAAATCATGAATGAAAGAGGAGAGAAAACAACTAACACCAAAGAAATACAAACTATTATAAGAACACACTATGAGCAACTCTACGCCAACAAATTTGACAATCTGGAAGAAATGGATGCATTCCTAGAAACATATAAACTACCACAACTGAACCAGGAAGAAATGGAAAGCCTGAACAGACCCATAACCAGTAAGGAGACTGAAACAGTCATTAAAAATCTCCAAACAAACAAAAGCCCAGGGCCAGACGGCTTCCCGGGGGAATTCTACCAAACATTTAAAGAAGAACTAATTCCTATTCTCCTGAAACTGTTCTAAAAAATAGAAATGGAAGGAAAACTTCCAAACTCATTTTATGAGGCCAGCATCACCTTGATCCCCAAACCAGACAAGGATCCCATCAAAAAAGAGAGCTATAGACCAATATCCTTGATGAACACAGATGCAAAAATTCTCACCAAAATACTAGCCAATAGGATTCAACAGTACATTAAAGGATCATTCACCACAACCAAGTGGGATTTATTCCAGGGCTGCAAGGTTGGTTCAACATCCGCAAATCAGTCAATGTGATACAACACATCAATAAAAGAAAGAACAAGAACCATATGATACTCTCAATAGATGCTGAAAAAGCATTTGACAAAGTACAGCATCCCTTCCTGATCAAAACTCTTCAAAGTGTAGGGATAGAGGGCACATACCTCAATATCATCAAAGCCATCTATGAAAAACCCACCGCAAGTATCATTCTCAATGGAGAAAAACTAAAAGCTTTTCCGCTAAGGTCAGGAACACGGCAGGGATGTCCATTATCACCACTGCTATTCAACATAGTACTAGAGGTCCTAGCCTCAGCAATCAGACAACAAAAGGAAATTAAAGGCATCCAAATCGGCAAAGAAGAAGTCAAACTATCACTCTTCGCAGATGATATGATACTATATGTGGAAAACCCCAAAGACGCCACTCCAAAACTGCTAGAACTTGTACAGGAATTCAGTAAAGTGTCAGGATATAAAATCAATGCACAGAAATCAGTTGCATTTCTCTACACCAACAACAAGACAGAAGAAAGAGAAATTAAGGAGTCAATCCCATTTACAATTGCACCCCAAACCATAAGATACCTAGGAATAAACCTAACCAAAGAGGCACAGAATCTATACTCAGAAAACTATAAAGTACTCATGAAAGAAGTTGAGGAAGACACAAAGAAATGGAAAAAAGTTCCATGCTCCTGGATTGGAAGAATAAATATTGTGAAAATGTCTATGCTACCTAAAGCAATCTACACATTTAATGCAATTCCTATCAAAGTACCATCCATCTTTTTCAAGGAAATGGAACAAATAATTCTAAAATTTATATGGAACCAGAAAAGACCTTGAATAGCCAAAGGGATATTGAAAAAGAAAGCCAAAGTTGGTGGCATCACAATTCGGGACTTCAAGCTCTATTACAAAGCTGTCATCATCAAGACAGCATGGTACTGGCACAAAAACAGACACATAGATCAATGGAACAGAATAGAGAGCCCAGAAATAGACCCTCAACTCTATGGTCAACTAATCTTCGACAAAGCAGGAAAGAATGTCCAATGGAAAAATGACAGCCTCTTCAATAAATGGTGTTGGGAAAATTGGACAGCCACATGCAGAAAAATGAAATTGGACCATTTCCTTATACCACACACAAAAATAGACTCAAAATGGATGAAGGACCTCAATGTGCGAAAGGAATCCATCAAAATCCTTGAGGAGAACACAGGCAGCAACCTCTTCGACCTCAGCCGCAGCAACATCTTCCTAGGAACATCGCCAAAGGCAAGGGAAGCAAGGGCAAAAATGAACTATTGGGATTTCATCAAGATCAAAAGCTTTTGCACAGCAAAGGAAACAGTTAACAAAATCAAAAGACAACTGACAGAATGGGAGAAGATATTTGCAAACGACATATCAGATAAAGGACTAGTGTCCAAAATCTATAAAGAACTTAGCAAACTCAACACCCAAAGAACAAATAATCCAATCAAGAAATGGGCAGAGTACATGAACAGACATTTCTGCAAAGAAGACATCCAGGTGGCCAACAGACACATGAAAAAGTGCTTCATATCACTCGGCATCAGGGAAATACAAATCAAAACCACAATGAGATATCACCTCACACCAGTCAAAATGGCTAATATCAACAAGTCAGGAAATGACAGATGCTGGCGAGGATGCGGAGAAAGGGGAACCCTCCTACACTGTTGGTGGGAATGCAAGCTGGTGCAACCACTCTGGAAAACAGCATGGAGGTTCCTCAAAATGTTGAAAATAGAACTGCCCTATGACCCAGCAATTGCACTACTGGGTATTTACCCTAAAGATACAAACGTAGTGATCCAAAGGGGCACGTGCACCCGAATGTTTATAGCAGCAATGTCCACAATAGCCAAACTATGGAAAGAACCTAGATGTCCATCAACAGATGAATGGATCAAGAAGATGTGATATATATACACAATGGAATACTATGCAGCCATCAAAAGAAATGAAATATTGCCATTTGCGACAACGTGGATGGAACTAGAGCGTATCATGCTTAGTGAAATAAGTCAAGCGGAGAAAGACAACTATCATGTGATCTCCCTGATATGGGGAAGTGGTGATGCCACATGGGGGCTTAAGTGGGTAGGAGAAGAATAAATGAAATAAGATGGGATTGGGAGGGAGACAAACCATAAGTGACTCTTAATCTCACAAAACAAACTGAGGGTTGCTGGGGGGAGGGGGGTTGGGGGAAGGGGGGTCGGGTTATGGACATTGGGGAGGGTATGTGCTTTGGTGAGTGCTGTGAAGTGTGTAAACCTGGCGATTCACAGACCTGTACCCCTGGGGATAAAAATATATGTTTATAAAAAATAAAAAATTAAAAAAAATAAGTGGGATAAAGATATAAACCTTTATTATATCAACTAGAGAAAAAAGGAAAATCATGTGTGTACCATGTTTACAAGAATGCAAAACAAAACAACTTGAAACACTATAAACCAAAAAGGCAGAGGGAAATTATACTAAAATGAAGAAAGATGTTTATTCTGGACAGTAAAGAGACTAAGTAGGATTTGTTTTGAATTGGTTTTTTGGTTTCTTCTTTTAACTGTCTTAAATTTCCGAAATTTCCCATACTGAACATTTATCACTTTTATAATAAGGGGGGAGGGAACCAAGCAAACTTCAAATTAACATGGATTTCTCCTGTTAGTATTCAACTGAATTACTGCTTTCTAGTGACACTAGGGAGATATGAAAACCTTTTTAAAGAGGCAGTTTCTGAGCAGGCTGTCAGAAATAGGCCCTTCCGTGAGTGTCTTCAGAGATCTAACCTCTGTGCTCCCCAGCTGAGTTTTGTTGCTCTGTGGAGGTTCACATAATGACTGTTTTCATCTTTTCATATTAAAAATGACCTCCTGGCCTGAATCTCAGCTTCCCAGATGACTGAGGTTTACTGGTCACAGCCCAAAAAAAAAAAAAAAAAAAAGCAAAACTACTTAGTATTTCAGCCTGCTCTTGGATTCTACATTTTACTTCCATACAATTTCATAGACTTTATTGTTGGTTTCCCTTTGTTTTCACCCTACAGATCCAACAAGGGTGATGGTACCCCCTTCCAGCATGGATGTGACTGTTGGAGAAAGTATTGTTCTGCCTTGCCAGGTAACACATGATCACTCGCTAGATATCGTGTTTACCTGGTCATTTAATGGACACCTGATAGATTTTGACAAAGACGGGGACCACTTTGAAAGAGTCGGAGGGGTAAGTATTAATATCAAAGTATCTACAGCAAATTCACTATGCAACTGAACTTCTGCAAAGTGATTCAACTTGTTTAGCCTAACATGAAAAGAAACATAAGATTGTTCTTGATGATCTTGTTCCAACACCTTCTTTTAAGAAATTATTGGTTAATTGTTGCTCCTTTTTGCCTGATTGGTGTGGCCCCTATGACGGAGTAACCCTACACAACAGTCCTCTTGATCCCCACAACAATGCTATAGGCTAGTTATTCTGAACTATGTATGAATGAAGAAACTGGAGCTCAGGGGCAAATGTATGGCTTCCCTTTGCCTCATAGCCCTAACCTGTGGAACTCAGCTTTAAACTTCAAATCCCCAGCTCTCTACCCCACGCAGTACCATAGATCATAGCAGAAAATATCTTAAGGACAGTTTACTCATGTGTATTTAGGCTGCCGATTAAACTTTCCTTGGCTCTTATAGAAGTCTCATCATTGTGACATTAGGGCTATCTTTCTTAAATCTGAAAGTATGATCAGGGTATGTATTATCTCTAGGTAATTTTGAATTCAAATGTTTGAATTTTCATAGTGCCTTTCTTTCTGTAAAAATACATATTACCATTGAACACACACCAAGATGGGGTTAAATCTGGAAATAATTTGTATCTATCACAATTGTTGTCAAAAAAGATTTTTTTTTACCCTAACACAGTCCTTATAGTCCTATTAGTAATAAAGATTCACTCTGACTGCCATTCTCATGGAGACATCCAACCGGAAGACAGCAAAAAATAAAAATGAGGCTATGATTTTAAAAGCTCTCCCCATCCTTCTGCCAGAGGAATCTAATTTGCCTACTTCATTTTGCCTCCCTTACCCCTTATGTTGAGAAAAAGTGGGGCTAAGGCTTATAAAAATATCTGTATGATATGTTGAGGGCTTGTTTTCCATTCAACTGTAGTACTAGTCCTGTTAATTACATTCTTGCAGCCTTTCTCAAAGGATGTCTCTCACAGAGCACAAAGAATGATCTGAGCATTTTCTCAGTTTTTCCAAAGATCATATACAACTGGTAATACTTTAGATACATAGGAGAGAAGTTAGTTTATTACATCAGTGGATACCTTAGGTTATGAGAGAGTCTCTCTTGGAATCCTGATTGAGAAAGCCTGGATGAAATTGCCAATATTAAGCATTCTGGACTTCTTTGATATGATTCGGCTTAATAACCAAGTGGGAGAGATATGAATTTCACAAGGGCATTGAAGATATTAAATACCTTCAGGTCTAGAAAAGCGCATAGTCCAATTCCTCCCACAAAAGAAGTATCTGACAAATTTTAATAGTTGTACTAATTGAAGGAAGAATAACATTGATTTTAATAACAGGAAAGTATACATTGAGAAGACCTTCATAGATTAAGCAGAATATTCGTTTTCACACTAAGACCAATGTCTTGTCCAGGAGAGACATTAAAAATATTATCTCCCAGAATGCACAGGCACCAACCAATTAGAACAGCTGTCTGACCGATCAAAAGAGCTCTAGCCTGCCAGTCAGACAGATGTGGATGTTATCCTGGACTGGCTGCATACCAGCCAGGGCTGAGGCACAGGTGGAGACACCCTTTATGGAGTCAAGCACTAATGACCACCTTTGTGGAGAGCTCTATCTGTGGGATCACCCTCGTTAGCCTCTCAGATGGGAAAAGCTTGTCTCTTCTCTGAAACTCTCACCAATCATTTATTGCAAAGAAGTGAAAAATTCAGGACAGCACTACAAACTGTGAGAAGTAAGTGTGTTAGTCACCAGGATCCTTAATGTCTATAGAGGTAGAACTTGACAGTAGAAGAGGGAAGGAAGCAATTCTGAAGTCAAGCCATTTCACAGCAACTACTTCCTGGGTCATTGTGGTGGAAGGGATATTGGGTAGAGCCAATCTATTGGGGTTTTCAGTTTCCACTTGTCCTTTGACAGCCTCCAAATGCCCTGTCAGAAACAGAACAGACCACACCAGGAGAATATAAGCTGGTGCTGTTTTGTTCACTTTGGGAGGAACACAAAGATAGGTCTCAGCAAACTGGGTGATCTTGATGACTTCAAAGGGAAAGAGAAAGTTGATTGTGGTCTCCTTCTGTGAGACTTACTTCAATCCTGACTTTATTATTTTTTTTGTTTCAATTTAAACTTTTAAAACACAACTCTGGTCCAAATCTGTAAATAAAGACATTCCATTAATATGGTGCTGTACTGTGAAGTTTTCAGGCTACAACTAGTTTATCCTGACTTTAAGACCTTGGTGAATAAAATGGATTATTGATTTGGTATACCCATTTCTTTAAAACAAATTCAGCTTTCCACCTTCCCTGCACATGCCTCCTTGTGAGGCATATTTTTCTGTTTAAACCTATACCCTAGAGTCCTAATAACCACATGAATGTCTTAGGTAAAGAAGTATTAATGATGATGATGATGAAGCCTTATATTTGCCCAGTGCCTAATCATTTATTAAGCACTTTCATGTCTATTGGCTCTTTAATCATCACAGAAAGCCTGTGGAATAGGGTAGCAATTATTGTACTCTTTTACTGAGCAATTATAAGACTTGATTAGTAAAAAGAATCTGAATGAGAACCCAAGGGTTATAAATAAAAGAGCTTTCAGGTTAAAAAATATATATATATCACAACTCTCCTTGAGGTAGATTTAATATCTTTGACATGACCACTCATGGTCATCAATAAGACCAATTTAAATTTACTCTGTGCTTCCCAGGTTTCAGATTTCACATACACATACAGTTTGATTTGATTCTTACAACCTCACCCAGTGGGCAATGTATCCTTCTTTCATAGGTGTAAACTAAAACCCAGAGACTTACATAAAATCACACAGCAGGGATCAGCCCAAGCTAACTGAGTACCTACACATCAGCTCTCCCTTCACTGAATGCTTGAGCCTGTCTTCTAAACTTATTTACAACTATTGGCAGTTCCAGGTTTTCCATTGTCCTGGATGGATTTGTGGTATTTTGCTCTAAAACCTTTTGTTTTAATTGAACTAAGTACACATTAACTTAGATTGAGAATAAAGTCTTTCGAATTTGTAGAATGGCCTGACCTTGTGGGTTCACATCCTGGCTCCGCCATTTATTAGCTAAGTGATTTCAGACACGTCATAACTTCTTTGAGCTGGAATTTCTTCACCTGTAAAGTAAGGACAATAGAGCACCTACCTCATAGAACATGTGAGTATTTAGCTTTAATATATGGCTCCCGTATTTAAATATTATAGAACATTGTTGTCATTTGGAAGAATAGCAAACAGGGCCAAAATAACCTATGCTACCTTGTCATCTATTGTGGGGTTAGAAGTAAACATAGCTTCCTGCATCTGACCTCTAGGGAGCACTCCTACGCAAGCCATCTGCTCCCCAAACTTTCGATGAACAGAGCTATGAAATGAAATCCCAAAGTGTAGCCACGTTCTTTAGTTAAAATGCCACCTTCGTGATAACCTGTAGAGGCATCGTCTCATTTTTATTAAAAGCACCGTGCTGGTGAGCGTGTAGGAATATTTCTAGGCACACCAAAATCCATACTGGGATGTAATCAGTCCTATTCATCTGCTAATCAAACTTGCATTTGGCATTTCAAAAACAAATTATAGCAGTCTTCCACACTAGGTGATGCTAGATTTCCTTGGAGAGTGTGGTCTTCATACTCTTTTAATTCAAACCTGGGAACAATCAAAATGCTGGCTGTAAGACAAAGCTGTGCAGTAAAATGAAGATGCCTCCAAATGTGGGCTTGCCTCCCCTTTCCAAATATAGAGTTCCAAAGTATGGGAAAGCCTAGTGAAGGCTGCAGGTTGAGGGCATATCTGAAGAAACCCATAGGACGAGATCAAGATCCACCTTCAGTAGGTTTAAGTGCTTCTGACACGGGTGGCAAACTGCTCCAGAGACCCAGAGAAGCCACATACCCCCAAGGTCTTGTCCAAGGTGTGTTCTGAAGGTATTGGGGTTCTTATCTCCCAGGCAGGCTCACATGTTTTTAATAGGCCATGGCTTGCATCACTAATGTTTTCATCAGCCAATATAAAATAAATCCATTAGTCACAGTGTCCTTCACGTGATAATGATATTTAGAGCTCATTAAAAAGTAATTGTAGCCACTTTCCCCTACTTTATCAGCAGGATTCAGCTGGTGATTTGATGATCCGAAACATCCAGCTGAAGCATGCTGGGAAATATGTCTGCATGGTCCAGACAAGTGTAGACAAGCTCTCTGCTGCTGCCGACCTGATTGTGAGAGGTATGGGAATGTTGGTTTCTGTTCCTGGAATGCTTGTGTGATATCTACTCCTGCACAGGTTGCTAAAAACCTCACCGGTTTAGAATTACAGAAGAAAGTCAGATAGAAGCTGAACATTGCAAACAGTGGCTAATAGCCCACAGTCCTCTGTGTATCTCTTTCTCATGGGAGGGATCACCAGAAAGTGCAGAGCAAATCTGGTTGCTCTGGACTGAAAATAACTCCAGTGAGTGCCCCAAGTGCCCCGATGTGTGGCTGTTGGAGTTGATAGGACCTTCTAGAATAATTTTGGATTAACAAAAGCAAATAGTTTTAAGAAGGATCAAACCATGCCTTTTGATGTTTCATCTGGGCTAAGCCAAATTAGTGATTTAGGGTACTGATAGAACCGTGGCTTCAGAAAATAACCTGTTTTTCCCAGTTCCCTTTTTTCCCTAAAGTTAATAGTTCAATCCAGTTCTTAAAATATGGCTTTAGAGGGAACACTTTGTGACTGCCTGGGATGCAGTAAATCAGCTGGCAGTTGATGTGCAAACTGACCTTTGTGAGGTTTTCTTCAGTCCTCCCAACATGGCCTAACTTCAACCTAATGGCTCCAAAGGCCCTGATTGAGCCCCATAGAACCAGTTTACAAAGCAACAGTAAATGGAGCTTTAACAAATATATATTTAAAAAAATTTTTTTTGAAGATTTTATTTATTTACTTGACAGAGAGAGAGAGAGATCACAAGTAGGCAGAGAGAGAGGGGTAAGCAGGCTTCCCACTGAGCAGAGAGCCTGACACAGGGCTCGATCCCAGGACCCTGAGATCATGACCTGAGCCGAAGGCAGAACCTCAACCCACTGAGCCACCCAGGCTCAAATATTTAACAAATATTTTTATACTGAAATTAAAATCTTTGGGAACCAGTAGATGTACAAGAATCAAACTGACGCATGCTCGGAGCTTTTCTTAAGTGTTAAAAGTGAAACCAAATCAGAACATGCAAATAATCTCTTGGGAGCACCTCCTTCCTCTGAACCCTAAGCATTGGTGTTTGGGAATCTTTGGCCAGCAGAACCTGGAGGGCAAGAATCACAACTCCAGGGGAAATCAGATACAGAGGCAGGGTAAATCTGAGTTCAGGGAGAACAAGGAATTACTGGAAGTGATAGACATGTTGCCCTACCCTTAGGCAGAGCCTGAAAGGGGGAGATGTGTGGGAGTTCACGACTTAACCTCATTGTCAAGAGAGGTTAAAGAAAAATAGCTTTTCCAACTCTGTCTACTTTCCTTCCTCTTTAAATTGCCTACAAAAACCTTTCGGTAATGCTACAGATAAGAGCGAGATAAGAGCAAAAAACTTTCAACCTGGGTTGAACTACCCATTGAATAACTTATGGAAACGTGTTTATTTCCATTTTAAAATACATGAGAGCCGCTCTGCTCTCCCCCTAGGGACAAAAGAATTCTGTTGCCGAAAATTTATCCTCTATTTAATTAGGATAATGTTCAGATCAGCAGTTTAAACACCAATAAATTAGACTAATAAATATTTAAATCAGTAATACTTGAAGTTCTTAAATGATATTGTATACTTCATTTCACAGAAAATAACATTAAATACCAAGAGGAATTTGCAAACTCAGTCTAAAAGAAAATCTAGTCTAATCAGTTAATAAGGCCAATAAATTAATATGCCATTTTAAACCATAATCTTTCGTTTTATTTCCTCTAGCTCTGCCCTTGCAGCTTTTCTGCATATTACAGAAAGGACGCAGAAACATATTTCACTGCCCTGTAAGAGATTTTTGTATCTGAAACTGGTAAAGCTTTGAGTCTTGGCTCCAGCCCCCTTGATTCTCTGATATCTACTTTATTCAGTGTAGAGCCCACTACCGGTGGGTAGAAAAGCCCTTCTTCACTGAGAGAGAAGCTGAACACTGGTCTCATACCAGTGCTCCCTCTTCTGTTACCTTGACCAAAACATCTGTGAGCCCTGACCATGTGAACGTTTTGTTCAGAGGATAAACATTGGCTCATCTTCTCATTTTGAAAGAGGGACCCAACTTCCCCAACATGAAGTTGACAAACATGCCGTGACCACTGGTGTGGTCAGGCAGGACCAGCAGAGCAAACAAAGTTATGCAAGCACCATCTTACCGCCAGTGGCCAAATTCATACCACCCCTTCATTTTCCTTTACTCAGCTGCCCAAAGTGGGCTCAAATAATCCCTGTCTGTTTAGTTCATAGAGGAGTTTGGAGGGGAACCCTTTCCTATTTATGGTACTTTGATTTTAAAGGCCATCAAAAAAGAGCATTCATTGAAACTGGGGTTGGTGGAAGGAATCTAGGATGAGCAAGGTAGTGAGAAAAAAGACGATGATAGGGTGTTCTGGACTTTATCTAGTTAATCAGGGTTGCAAAGACCAAAGTTTGCCTCAGCTCTATCCAGGTGGCATTAGACTGGCATGCTGAAATGTCACCATGGAAAATTAATCAGTTTCAGCATACAGATTTCCAGACCTTTCATACAGGAGTAGGAGGGAGAAGATAAATTTAGTTTCACCTGTGGGTCTATAAAAATGATTTTTTTAAAAAGGAAAGAGAAATTTAGGGCATCCTATGAGGAATACAGGAGTGAAAGTCTTAACTTCAGGAAATTACAGTTAACTTTTCACCACTCCGCTAGACGTCTTTCTTCCCTGCCCAGCCACATGGCCCAGTAGTGCATGGCAGTACACTTGACCTCTATAGGTGGCTAAGCAAAGCCCTCCCAGGAATAGATAGCTTCTTATTCCTGTCTCAGGGACATGAAGACTGTCATCATGTCTCCCTCATGATCACCTTCCCTCCTGAGGCGGTCAGTTGTGTCTTGCTACAAATGCATTGAATTGCCTGGTAAGAACCTTTCCTGCTGGAATCTAAGACACCTCTGGGGCTTTGCTTGGGTTGCAATTTTGTGTTTGTTTGCCTATCGCTTTCCATCCTCGTTTATCTGGGATTTCCAAGCCTTCATTTAGAACTCTTTCTAAACTTCATTTGAACTCTTTCCTCTCATTTCAATGGTTTAAATACATGGGGAGAAACAGTGAACATCAGGAAGATAAGTAGAAAAATAACAGGTATGATTTACAGAAGCTGCAAATGAGGGTCTTTCGACTCCAGCCCAGGTCTGAAGTTGTACTGAAGAAGCCTTAATCTTGTGACTCTTGAGCGCCGGCCACTTTCACAGACATTCTCTTGTATACAAGTGTGTGTTCGCATATGACGTGGGGCAGGGCTGGGGTCAGTAATTACAGCGCAGTAGAAATGTATGGAGCAGCATCGTGACCATCGAAGTCCCAAAGCCAGTTCTGCTCAAATCCACATGCTCAGTCCTAGCAATGACCATTTCCAAAAGACTATCATCTTCATTTATCACTATTCTATCCACAGATAATACCGTCTGACCCATATCAGGAGCCTGTAAATATATGATAGATGAATTAATGAACTTGAGCTTTTGTGGTATCCCAGTATTCTCGCCTGCCTTTCGGAACCAGTATTCTATTTTAATTTCTTGCTGACCTATTATTTTTTTTCTGATTATATAGTGACCCCCTCAGAAAGAAGGGTCCATGTCTCATTCATCTCTGTAGTTTCAGAGCCTTGAAGAATGTTGGGCACCAAATAGGCATTCAAAAAGGAATTGACAAGTGATGAATCTGTGAGTGGACGAATAAAAGGTTGACTGGATCAGCACTGCATTCAGTTCCACAATCGCTTGGACATGTGAACTTACTCCTCCACCTCTGAGGCTCTTGTTCTTTCACAGGTCCCCCAGGACCCCCAGAGGCTGTGACCATAGATGAAATTACAGATACCACCGCTCAGCTGTCCTGGAGACCTGGACCTGACAACCACAGCCCCATCACGATGTATGTCATTCAAGCCAGGACTCCGTTCTCCGTGGGCTGGCAAGCAGTCAGTACAGGTACCATATTGGATGCCTGGTGCTTGTGTCTCACAGAGGCTTCTGAAACTCAGCATAATGGACAGAGAGCACTGTGGCAGAAGCCAAGGGCCATCTAGGTTCTCATTAAGACACAACTATAAATGATACATTCTGGCAGTGTTTCCTAACCCTCAGTCAATGGTACTATCATTTCTTTAATATTTTTCTTTATATCAATTCACATTTGTTTGCTTGTTTGTTTTTCTTAACTTGTCCTAAGCAATAATGTCTATGAAATGCTAGGTCTGTATGTTGGTCATAGTTTTTCTTAACATACATATTAAAATACTTCAGTTGTAAAAATATATATATAACATTCAATCTGCATATTACCTAAAATTATCTGTGTTCTACTGATGATACACTTTGAGAAGTTGTGGATTATGCTAGTCTACATAGTCTGTAAGTTTATGTATGGTTCTCAACAAACCAGTAACTAAGAGCTGCCTAGAGCCTCTTGACTTGCTATCTATTTTTTTTTAAGATGGCTAAATTTGGACATGAAGAGTCATGAGATTCTGTTATATTAAAAGCCATGTGAGTTGCCTTACTATCCCTGCCCCTCCAAACTGATTCTTGTTATTTTACATAGGTTTCATATGAGGAAGAATGGACAAATAAGTAATTATTGCCAGCAAGATACACACTCCTCTGGTCCTCAAGGGTTGGCTGTGTCGTCTTGATATTTGAAATAGAAATACATGGGGTGATAGGAGTAGTTCTGTGCAATTCAGATGAATCATATTGATTTTAACAACCTCATTGTTTTTTGTTTTTTGTTTTTTGCTTTTTCACATCAGCTTGTCCAACCTCAGAAGTGGGTTTCTGTGTTTGCAGCTCAATCTCTTTCTTCTGAGTCACATTTGTGCTTAGGAAGGAAAAGACAGGAAAAATCTGCAAGTTAGGGGATCATGCTAGCCCTGACTCTGCTACTCAGAAGATCTCTAGACAACTGCATCTTCTGTTAAATGGGCATGATGAGAATTGTGTATGAACCAAAAGAGAAACAATTGTGAAACATTTTAAGAACAAGAAGTACTACAGAAATATAATGAAGAAAAGGAAGAGGATGAAGATGCTGCTGATAATGATGGTTTAAAAAAAAAAAAAAAACCACTACAATTTGCTGAGCCCTTGCTGTGTGCTCTATGCTTTGCTAAGTGCTTTTTTTTTTTTTTTTTTTAATTTTCTCAATCATGGTGCAAATAGATATTGTTATTAGCCTCATTTTATAGTAGGGAAACCAAAGCACTGGAAAGGTTAAGAGACCTGCCCAAGGTAATTGGGGTACTAAGTGTGGATTCAAGTTTAGAATCCGGATGGTCTGACTCCAAAGCCAACACTCTTTACCTTTGGAAGCTAGGACTGTATTAGTATGGCCTAAGGAGCCTGGCGGCCACTGAACCCTAGGTACAAGGATGATGGCCTCAGCTTTGTCACAGGGGACCTCCCTTTAAGTCTTCTCGGCCACATGGGAAATCTTTATTTTATTTTCTTTTTTTAAAGTAAGCTCTATACCCAATGTGGGGCTTGAACTTACAACCCCAAAATCAAGAGTTGCATGGTGTACTGACTGAGCCAGCCAGGTACCCCTCATGTGGGAAATCTTTATGATAACCCATTTAAAACTCAAACAGTTGTTCAGTGAGCCTGGAGGCAATATCCATTGCTTGTTGTTTTATGGCATCAAACAGTAGGCCGTGTCCTATTGGGAAGAATCTCTTCTCCAAACACGTCTGGGTGAATACTATCAAATTCTGCCTCTCTGACTCCCTGATCTTCATGGCCTTTCCTTTAGGTTTACAGATTCTTTCTTAAGATGTGTTAGTATAGTTCCTGTCAGTGGTATTATAGGATTCATAATTTTATTATTACAGTAAGTTATAGAACTTGGACCACACAGTCAAAGGTGCAAATTCAGTGCAATCTTGGGTCAGTCACTTAATCTTTAAAAGGCACCTTTTCCTCATCTACAAAAATGAAGACAGTGATTTTACTTTATTCATAGAATAGTTGTAAAAAGTAAACAGTATACACAACACTGTGCAGTAAATGTTGGAAAATGTATGAGGTGATAGCAATAATGATTACAGTCAAGTGCCTTGGGGCTTTGAAGACCATAATGTCATCTGTTGGTATCTGATTTGAACTTGTTAGTTCACCAAAAGAGACTTCTGGAATTACTTCCCTCTAACAGCTGTTGTACAACTCGTCTCAGACCAATTACAATGCCCTGCGCACAGTAATGGTAATGATGATGGATGGAAGCTCCTCTCTGCTTGACATGGAATCCTGTAAAACATCCCCACCTTTTGATGTCTTTCAGTCCCAGAACTTATTGATGGGAAGACATACACAGCGACTGTCGTGGGTTTGAACCCTTGGGTCGAGTATGAATTCCGCACTGTTGCCGCCAATGTGATTGGGATCGGGGAGCCCAGCCGGCCCTCAGAGAAGCGGAGGACAGAAGAGGCTCGTGAGTAGCAGCCATGACACAGAGTCTGTGCCAGTAGCTATGATCTCTTAGGAAAAGGCTTTGAATTCTTCCTGCTCTTTAGCCCTAACGAGGCTCTGTATCAGCACCCCCTTCCCTTGAATGAGTGCATTGATCAGAAACCAGGTGAGGACTTGCTCAGCTTACTGAGTCTCAGTCAAGAGTTAAGTTCTTACTCTCCACTGGGTCTCCTTGTACAGGGGGAGACACCCTGTGCTTAGTTCTTCTAATGCCAACTCTTTCTTCGTTGGTTCATTTTCACCAAGATTCTTCAACCAGGAATTATTTTTTAATACACGCCCCACATTTCAAATAAAATCAACACACAGAAATCATGAGTTGCAAAGGATAAATTTTTTAGAAGCATTTGGTAAGATTTTCTTACTGACCTTTCCCAGAAGCTGAGATTCAGAACATCCTGCTAATTCACACAAGCCCAGGCAGCAGTTCAGTATGAGACCCTCCGCGTCCACAGCCTGAAGGAACACAGGGCGAGAATAACAGGCACTTGCATCCGTTGTACATTTCCTTCTCTCTTGTCAAGTGGGTGGCCTATGTGTGGGTCTTTGCAGAGTCCCCAGCTGTGACAAGGCCAAGTGTGTGTTGAAGGTTTCTAAGCAAACAGGAACTCTGACCCTACTCTTTGGGCAGAAATCCATCTAGATCTATTTAATTAGCTTTCAGAGGGAACACACCCAGTCACCAATTCTAAATTCTTTCTGGAATCTTTCACTTATATGGTGGTAACTAGCTAATCCCCATGCTCTCTTTTCCCCCTCCAAAACTGTCATTGACTTGATTCCTCTCAGCAGTCCTGAGGAAGAAGCTAGCATAATTTCCCCTCTTTTACAGAGAAAACTGGGGATCAAAGAGGTTAAGCACAGTGAGCCAGGGGTCAACCTATGTCTACCACTTCCTTCAGCACCCAGCTCAAAACTCACCTTCCTCCGAGAAGCCATTAGCCCAACCCTACTCTGAGCAGCCTGCTACTTCAGAACGTCACTGCACTTCATTCTGTCTGCACCGTATTGTTGTTTATTGTCGACATCCCTGTGTAATTGTTCTGCATGTCCCTCTCCCTCCAACAAGATTGTAAGCTCTGCACGGGCAGAGTGTGTATTGTCTGTCTTTTGTGTACCACCGCATCGTTAATAAACGCCTCTCCAAGCATTAGAACCAGAACCTCAGTCCTTTCAAAGCACTGAACCTCAGCCTCTAGGGATGGAGCTGAAAGCTGGTCAGACTTGTCACATACCTTGTGTACATTGTTGAATGGGAAACAGGTAACCAATAGGGATTTCCTTGGTACGTTTCACTTCTTTAAACTGACGCTTTGGGCGGCTTGAGCACACTGGTCCTGATCTCAAAAGACAAAGATATATATTTATCAGCGTATTTGTTTAAAGGGAGTCACTTCAGCCAGGTGACCTTCCTGCCCCTCATTTGCTTTTACCACCTGACATGACTTGTTTTTTGTTTCCTGCACAGTCCCCGAAGTCACCCCAGCTAACGTCAGTGGTGGTGGAGGCAGCAAATCTGAGCTGGTTATAACCTGGGAGGTAAATGAATCATGGAACAAAAGGAACACTCAGTAGTCTAGGCTATTTTGTTTTTTTTGCTGTGTTAAAAAAAAAACTCTGAGAAGTTTTCTCTTATGTTTTTAAGAGCCAAAACTTAGTGGAGTGCAAACACTCACTCTCACCTAGCTAATGAGTAGGAGGAAAAGATGGTGTTTGCCCATTAATTCTTGAATTAAGTTTTAATTGGATGCATCACAGAAAAAAAAATCATGAAATGGATGACAACACAAGAAAAATATATATATATATATACATATATATGTATATCTATTTATATACCCATGAAGGCTGGTTCAAAGAAAACCAGTTTTCCTTTTTTCCTGAATTGAGACATAGGCAATTGATTTAAAACCTCTGCCAGCAATAGATTGGGTGTGCCAGCACGATTTCCTGGCCATTGGCTTTGCTTCTGGAGCCCTGTTCTGTGAGGTATTTTTAAAACAACCTGGAGGTAGGTTAGTCACCAATTTATTAAAAATTTATTTTGAGAGAGGAGATTGAAGTTTTATGAAATGTTCTTAATGTTTTTGAAGGATTCTAGACAACAGTCCCTGAAGTTAAAATCTTTCATTTATTTGTTTTTGTTTTGTTTTGTTTTGTTTTGTTTTGTTTTGACAGAGAGAGATCACAAATAGGCCGAGAGGCAGGCAGAGAGAGAGAGGAGGAAGCAGGCTCCCTGCGGAGCAGAGAGCCCGATGCGGGGTTCGATCCCAGGACCCTGGGATCATGACCTGAGCCGAAGGCAGAGGCTTAACCCACTGAGCCACCCAGGCGCCCCAAAATCTTTCATTTAATTAAAGCCCCAGCAGTGAAGGAAATTTCTCACCCCCTCCAGCTTAGCTCCTCAGTTCTGAGGGGGAAGATCTTGCCTGCGCCAAGATGAGATCTGCAATGCAATCTTTTGTCTGTTTGCCCCTGGAGGAAGATTTGTATTGGATGGTACATGTTGCATTATTGGTTTCTAGATCAACTATCCACTGAATTTCCTAGTCATTTCTAAGAATTTCAGAGCTGGGTCTCCCCCATTAACAAGGAGGCTCTCCACTGCAGGTTCTCCCTAGGGTTCGTTTAACCTTATTTCAGTACCTCACGCATAGCTCAGATAGATGGATGGCAAGGCCCAAACCCGTCTCCTGACAAAATCTGAAGTAAGATAGGTGGGAAGAATGTCTAGAAGAACGTTGGAAGGTAGGGTGAAATGAAACAATCTTAACATTTGAATCAAACTGCTGTGATTTCTGAAGACTACGTCTCTTCTTTCCCAGACAGTCCCCGAGGAGTTACAGAATGGCAGAGGCTTTGGCTATGTGGTGGCCTTCCGGCCCTACGGCAAAATGATCTGGATGCTGACAGTGCTGGCATCAGCCGACGCCTCCAGATACGTATTCAGGAATGAGAGCGTGCGCCCCTTCTCTCCCTTTGAGGTTAAAGTGGGTGTCTTCAACAATAAAGGAGAAGGCCCGTTCAGTCCCACCACAGTAGTCTATTCTGCAGAAGAAGGTATGATTTATGTTGCCTCTAAGAGGGATACTTATTCAGCTATGAGATGTTGCTGACTTTAAGACCAAACTGCCACCCAGTTATCCTGATTCTTACTCAAGTCAGTTGGCTTTCCTTTCTTCTTACCTTCTTATTTTCATAATCCAGTGACCAGGACTCTCACCTCTGGCAAATGCTAATTAACAAGGATCTGTGTTAAAGGAATTGCTAGCTACAAAAACTTGGTGCTTAAATTTAAGCAGTCCTGGATTACTTCCCTTCCATCTACCCCCAAATTTAGAAGCCAAAGACTTTTTGTCTTTACCATCTTTGTTCCCACTCCATTCCAGCTATTAATCATGGCTCCTCTGTAAAATGATGGTTAGGGTCCTAATCACTAAGGGCTGTTATACACCCATGGGTTATTTGCTCCTTATAATGCCAGTATCTAGAAGCCTATCTGGAGGAGGCTGATAGAGTAATTACTTTTTCCACATTCATCTGTAGAACCCACCAAACCACCAGCCAGCATCTTTGCCAGAAGTCTGTCTGCTACAGACATTGAAGTTTTCTGGGCCTCCCCCATGGAGAAGAATAGAGGACGGATACAAGGCTATGAGGTAAGTAAAAGATACGTGCATCGGGTCTGGGAACTTCAAGACACATTGTATTGAGAAAAAGACTCAGATTCCCATTTAGAGGAATTTGTTTCAGAGAATAATGGCTTCAAGTAGGCATTAGTTGAAAAATTAACATCCCACTGTGAGAGCACCCTTTTTCTGGTACACTGCAGAAATGTATTTTTCAAAATACATGTGGGTTTAAGCATTTATAAGAGGGTTGACAAAATGAGCTTTGACTTTTGACACACACAGAATCACTTGGACTCAAGATAAATGTAGGGGACAAGTGAGAAATAGCCAATAATGGTTGTGCCAATTTTCCTTCCCACTATGAAGCTAAGAACAAAAAGAGGGGGCCCTTCCTATTCCGGGTAAGTTCTCAGAGCATACCAAGCCCTTGGCTCCAAAAGTTCCGCATATGAGTTGGTATGAAAAATTAATTCCATCATAAGAATCTGCATTTTTTTTAAAATCAGCTGATGACATTGAAAATATCCCCAAAGATATGATTTCCAAGGTCTTCCCTTTTCTTTTCTCAGGTTAAATACTGGAGACATGATGACAAGGAAGAAAATGCTAGAAAAATACGAACAATTGGAAATCAGACATCAACAAAAATCACCAATTTAAAAAGCAGCGCACTGTATCATTTAGCTGTCAAGGCATATAATACTGCAGGGACAGGCCCATCCAGCGCAACGGTCAATGTGACAACCAGAAAGCCACGTAAGAACATCGTTGCTCAGAAATATTTTAGGGATTCATCAGACATATCCCCAGTTCATTCCCCGTCCCCACCTCCCAATGATCATTTGCATACTAATTGGTATCATTATGTGGATTCAAATTTACCTTAGCATTTTAACTGAACCTTTCCGAATACCATGCAAAATTCATTGCTCCAGAGGACAGAAAGATAAATGTTTTTTTCCTCACTGGGAAGGGCTACTTCTTTTAGATATAAATGTTAGGCGACCAACTGAATCTTTTTCCATTTGCAATGCTGTATCTCGTCAGATTTTAGTGACCTTGAAGACACATATTAGTGCAATAGCCCATTAAATTGCCTCCACTCTTGAATTCTAGTAAGGATATATTCCTCAGAATCCATTGAGACTTAATAATCTGTGACTTCGTATATCTTAATTTTTTTATAGCACCAAGTCAACCCCCCGGAAACATCATATGGAATTCATCGGACTCCAAAATCATCCTGAATTGGGATCAAGTGAAGGCCCTAGATAATGAGTCGGAAGTAAAAGGATACAAAGTGGGTAATTTCTTTTTTGCAGAGGCCCCTAATCCTACCGTTAGTGAGAACAGTATCTTCTCAGGAAATCATATGACTATGTTCTCACTTTCCCTGATGTCCCCAGGGTGGCTTGCTCTGAGTTTTATAAATAGTCCATGGCAATAAGGCAGTTGTAGAAAATTGACTAAACTTTGGAGACAGGCAGAGTGAATCAGAAATGGTTGAAGACCCTGTAGTTGTGTCATCAAAAACTCACGAAGAACCATGTTTGTAACATCTCTCCAGTCAGCTTTGTTTTGTGCTTGTCCTGGTTGTCTTTTTTTTAAATCAACAATATTATGAATGGTTAATCATTTTTGTTCATGTTCCTATAGTTAGATTTATTTAGAGAAAAAGAAGCAAGGAATTTCTAGAAGATTCATTGGCCTGATTCCAGAGTGCTAGCCTGACTTTAAAGAGCTAGAAAAGAAAATGTGAATAGCCTTGGTGCCACATTTAAAAGCAGTTGGTAATATCTTGTTTCGTTTTACTGGATGTGACATTCGAGGCAGTGCAGTGCAGGCCAAACAAAAGCAGTTGGTAGGCTATGCTTTGTGGTATTTTTGCAGAGTGATTTTGAGCATAGCAGAAAGGCATTTTAACTAGTTTTAACTAGTTCAGGAACTAGTTAAAAAGCATGGGACCCTTGGAAAGTTCTTGATAAAACCAAAGCTGGAATTGGGAGTTGACATACTTGGTGGTAGAACCTTGGTTATTAAGATTAGAGAGAGATTCAGGAAAAGACTCCCTGTCATGGATTCCTTTTCTTTTATTCACATCGCACAGTGATTTGTATTGTACCAATGCAGAAACATTCCCTAAAAACTAATCTCCAGACCTTTTACTGGGCCCTTTTCTAAGAGCCCAGAGTCTTCTAGCATATAGCATAAAGAGATAGGAGACCCACATATTGGTCCTCTATTGACTCTGTGACTCTAAGTAAATCATTTAACCCCTTGGGACTGCATTTTCTCTTTCATTAAGGAGAAATTTTCTCTTTCTATTTTCTATTTCTATATTTCTCTGAACTTTTGTTCAGACATTTCAGTTGGGCCATGAAAAAGGGAGAAAGATAGGTCTCTGGGAGAAAGATAGGTCTCTGGGAAAAAGTATTCCTAGCACAATGAATGGGGTGTGCCAAGGTCCTGAGGTACACACATGCCAGTATGATACAACAGGAAGCATGAGAGACTATGGTGAATTAGAGACTTTCTCATTGTCCAGAAGGAGCTGTGGCTTTTGAGCTCTTGCATATTGTTGCCAAACAGTGTGGCTATATCTTCCAGTTTCTTGGTAGAACCCAACATTTTTTCATGTTTTTGGACAGTTTTAAATATTGACATCTAACTCAAAATAAAATAAGCACTCCAAGAGCCAAACAGTTAAAATATGCAGGCCAGGTGTGACCCATGGGCCATCAGTTTTCTACCTCTAACCTCCTTGTTTTGCATTCGTGAAGACAGGGACCAGAGAGGGGAAACAATTTTCCCACATAGATGGTGGCCAAACTAGACTGAGTTAAGAATATAGGCTATTGACCCAGACTACCTGGGTTTGAATGCTAAATCTACCCTTTACCATTCATAGGACCCTGGGCAAATTACATAATAGCTTCAGGCCTCAGTGTCCTCATCTTTGAAATCAGAATTAGAGTGCCTACCTCAATAGGTAATGGTGTTGGTCTTAGAACATACAGTGTTCATTGGTCCCATTGAAGATGTCAGGCAGTTTCCTCCAAAGCCACAGTGCAGCTCCCCAAAGTGGAAGAGCCCAGGTGTCCCATAATATGGTAGCCGGTGGTGACAAAGTTCTATTGCTTGTGAGGAGGACATCTCCAGGCACTGAGTGTATGACTGTGTCAGTGAAGTGGAGAGGTTGGTTCCCTGCCAGGTTCCATACATAGTGTTTTGGATCAAAGCACAGGCCAAAATAACACAGTTAGGGGCTCTTTCTTCCTGGTGTAGTGATCTTGAAACCCAGATCCCTGGTATGTATGGTTGTAGCCAAAGAGTGGGAACAGCCATAGAACATAAAAACCCCTAAATGTTGTTTGTTGTAGTATACAAGGACATCCAATGAAGGACAAGGAGCAGAGAAAATGCAGTTTGAGGGAAAGTAGCTAAGAGTCCTATTGTTAACCTTGATTATGGGAGTGTCTCAGTGATTTCAAAATATCCAGGGACCACAGTGGCAAGAACAGAAGCACAGAACTGTGCACTAAGTGCCATCCCCAAAGGGTCACTCAAGTCCAAGGAAATCACACCTTTGGGAGGCGGTGACTTCACTTTTTTGGGGACTGATGGTCTGGACACTTCACATATTGATCTACATCTGGTGAGGAAATCAGAGGTCCAACAGCTCCATTTTAGCCACTCTTCCAATTTCCAAGGCAAAACTTGTCATCTTTGATAACTTAGGACAAATCTCCACTTTGATGTTTCACCCAGACATTGAAAAATGGACTACAACTGAAATAATCTCAGTTGTAATGTGATAAGAACAAAAATTAAACTTCTCTTACTTTTCATTAAAATAAAGAACATACAGGATTCAAACACAAAGTAGGCATTGAATTGTGTTTGCTACTGTTAACTCCCATGAACCTGCATTACTCCCATAAACCTGCGCCCCCCACCCCAGCCCATCTTCTGCCCTGGATTATATGAAATGCAAGCACAGCCTTCAAATAGGTCAGCTGAACCGAGTGTTTGGTGTAAATAAAGGTTTTACAGGCTTTTATTTAGGTTCCAATGCAAGTCCCTAATAATACAAGACTGATAAGCCGTGCTGATAACGGAGCTGTTTTCTCCTGGAAGTGTTTCTCCTGGATTTCTATTTGAAACTGGTTGAATTCTGTGTGCTCTGGCAAGGACCAGAGGTAAATCAAAGAAGCAATTTATTCCTCAAAGCCAGATGTGCCCTCGCATCCCATCAGCCAGCCCACATTCCTGAAGGGCCGTGATGAGAGCTTTGACACTCCCGAATGTGCCTGAGGTTTTATTTGAGTCTGATCATGAGCGAGGGGATGCCGAGTTGGATACAACTGATGCTCCAGAGGGGAAGGGGGCGCTTATGAATTTTTCCACCTTAAGGAAATTGTGTTTTCCACCTTGTATTAGAGAGATATAAATTAAGGTGATGAAATGCCAGGGAACAAATGGGATCTATACCATTTTAGGGAATTTTTTGAATTTTATGTGTGTTTGGTTTTTATTGCAATAGTGGAGTGGGTCTTAAGTCTCTAACTTCAGCAGATCAGAATTTTGAAATGTGGACCAATCTTACCCGTCTCAAAGTGCCATTGGTGGACCCGAGGCCTTGGCATTATCTGAGAACTCGTTAGAAATGGAGATTTTTAAGTCCAACCTCAGTACTACTAAGTTGGAAACTCTGAGCTGGGGTCCAGTGATCTGTGTTTGAATGAACCCTCCAGGCGATTTTGATCCACATTCAGGTCAAATCCCTGGCTTTCCAGAGTTTACAGCCACAGTAACATCACATCAAACTCTCTCTCTCTATCTCTCTCTTTTTTTTTTCCCCCCCCAAACCACGCCTCAGTCTCACCTCCGTGGAGTCTAACTCTGGAGTGCGGCTCCAGTGGACTTTCTGAGCCTCCTCACTTAGGCCAGTCTGAGCTGGGTACCTCTCAGCCTACCGACTGTCCTCTGCATTGCAGGATGTCCTGCAGCATCCCTGACCCCCACCTGGTAAACGGTACTGCCTTCCTGTGACAACCAAAACTAGTCTGCAGACATTGTCAAATGCCCCCTGGGGGAGAGGAGCAAAATAGTACCCCCCCACCTGGCCCCGTTGCAAAGCACTAGGCTAGAGCGACAGTATTTTTTACACATTCCCCAAGGGCTTCTGCTGCATAGCCAGGACGGAGAACACTGACCACCTACCCCTCTGTTTCTCACTATGAGGAGAAACTGGAGGTTTTGGAGGACCATAATTTAAGAGTTGGGGCTCAGGAGCTCTCACCTTGCCACGTACCTGCTCTTTGTCCTCATCCAGCCTCTGTTTTCTCATCTGTGGCAAGGAATACTAATGCCTGTGTGGTCTGATTGTTGTGACGGTTAAACATGGTGATGTTGATAAGGCACTTAGGTTACAGTCAACATCAGAAAGTATTTGCAGGACAATCATCATCCCTGTTGTTATATCCAAGAAGGCAGATGTGCTTGACCAGGCTTTTAGGTTTTGTTTCTGTTGGTGGCAGTCGGGGTAGGCCATTCCAGGCAGGGGGATGTGTTTTCAGGAGACCTAGCGGGGAACCTCATCAAATGAGCCACCAACCCAGACTCCCACGCAGGGGAGGCCAAGAAGGGAAACATGAGTGGGACTGTTGAAGTTCAGACACTTCTGGAGTGACAGTGATGGCCATAGAATATTCCCTATTTTCCACATAGCTCAGAAGGAGTTCCTGGGCTGGGGGAAAAGGGGTTACTGCCCTTGCCTTTTGGAGATCATCTCCCTGTGCTGAAATGGGCTCTCTCCAGAGGTTTCATGATAATAATAATGTATGATGCCTGCTTTGCGCTTCTCACCTTTGCCAAGTATGTTTATTTCGCGTTCCCTTTAAGCCATCATAAACACTGTATGTCTTACATGCTTCCTTTGATCCAGTCCTTCACTAATATGCAATCCTCATGCAATCTTGAAAACAGCCCAGCGAGGTGGGCTCGTTGTTTGAAGCTCAGATTATAAAGAGGACTATAGTCCCACAGTGGCCAAGTTGCTTCCAAGGCTAAAGCCTGTCACATGTGACTGAGCTCTGTGCAGCCTCCAAGAGGAAGTCGTTTTCCAGGTGTGTTACCTGAGCCTTCCAGAGGTTCTGTGTGGCCACATGGTGCATTGGTTGACAGATGCTACCTCTGTCCGCATGCTGCGGTGTCCTGTACACTCGTTCCACATAATGAAACTGTGGCTGCAGACGTGCCCCTTACTATAAATGAGGCTCCCAGGGGTGTGTGGGCAGCCTGACCGCCTCGGTGTGCCCACATTTCGCTGGTGCCCAGAGGTGAGAACAATGGATGTTCCATCTTTGGGGCCTTTGTGAGGATAGCAGGTGACACCTGTTCTTTCTGTATTGGCAGGTCTTGTACAGATGGAACAGACAAAGCAGCACATCTGTCATTGAGACAAATAAAACATCAGTGGAGCTTTCTTTGCCTTTTGATGAAGATTACATAATAGAAATTAAGCCATTCAGTGATGGAGGAGACGGCAGCAGCAGTGAACAAATTCGAATTCCAAAGATATCAAGTAAGAGTGTCTTTTTCCTCCCCTCCCCCTGCCTGCTGGCTCTCCTCTGTCTTCCCAGGGAGTTCAGCCCACAAAGAAAGGCTTCTGTAACAATGGTCAGTCCTGTCCCCTTTCATCAGACAACTGATGTTTGCTGATCACAAGTGGTTTCATAAAAAAGACAATTTGACTAGTTTTGACTGATTTAATCAGTTGCCAATTAAAAATCAGATTAAAGCAGCCTCAAATCCGTCAGACTGGTTTCCCCATGTGGACATGTGTGCATCTATAACAACTATAAAACTATCGCTCAGAAAGTTAAAAGCATGAATTAGGAGAAAAAGCAAAGGATTTTTTAAAATGTTGAGGTAATTTGTCTTTAGCAAAACAGTGTAACTCAGGGTCTGTGGCTGAAAATATTTTGAACTTGACATTATTAATTTTGAATGTGTGTATGTAACATGTACCTAAATACACATGTCTATATATAGTCAAGATTATCTTTAGTAACAAAGGCAGAATAGTGTGAGAATATTCTTTTTTGAGCAAACATAGTCAATCATGTTTTATATATATATATATACACACATACATGTTTGCATATATCTCAGTAGAATATTATTTTTTATTGCGTGGCTTCATTTATTATAAAAAAAAAAAAAAACAGAAAAGGCAAATCCATAGAGACAGAGATCAGATTAGTGACTTATAGTGGCTGGCCAGTGGTATGAATTGCAGTGTAATGGGTTCTGCGTTTCCATTTGGGGTGATGGAAAAGTTCTGGAGCTAGGGGTCTCAATCTCACAACCCTGAGATCATGATCTGAGCCTAAATCAAGAGCCAGTTGCTTAACTGACTGAGCCTCTCAGGCGTCCCAGCACTTACATCTTAAAAAAAAAACAAAAAACTGGGTAGAATTGAATTGTATACTTCACTAAGGCAAGGGCTCTAAATTCTGCTGAAAGGAACTAGAGATGTGGAACCAGAGATGTGGAAGTAATCACCAAGCCACAGAAACACAAGACTGGGGTTTGTTTGAGGGTTAATTTATCTCACTCTGTTAAAAGAAAATCTAACTTAATACTTTCTTATCATTGTAAGGATTATTTGGGGGTTTTTTTTAGATTGGTTATTCTTGGTTTAATTCATTCTAAAAACAAATCTTAAGCAATTATATTGGTATAATTAATTGATTTTAGATGATAAGCTTAAAACCGTGAAAAAAAACAAGTTCTGTCCTTCAAAACATTGTCTACTTTGTTGGTCAAAGATCTTACACTCTTAGAGAAACCTCAAACAACAGTTGGTAATCTGTTACTATGAAAAATGTAAGACCTACAAGAAAGGGTTTTATTTGAAAGGCTTGAGATTATTTTGTTGGGAAAAAAGAATATATTCAGGCAGACATGGGTTTGAATCCCAGTTGAGCTATTTACTAACTGGTTGATCTCAGACAAGTATCTTACTCCTCTGGGCCCTCATTTCCTCATCTGTTAAATAACATAAAAACAATACCAGATTTGCTTACAGTTTGTGTAAGAATCAAGTGTCCCATGGCTCTATGCCCAGTGCAAAGGTAGAGTTAAAAAGGGAACAGCAATTTTTATTTTGCTGCATCATTGATATAACATTTATTAGTAATGTTATTAGTAATATTGACGTTTCTTCTCAAGATAGATGTAGAATCCTCATTTTGTAAATGTATCAGCAGACCTCGAGAGATGTGAAATAACTTACTCTTAGGTTCCTGGCTAGGGAGTCAGAGAACTAATATTAAGAAGTCATTAGGAGGGGTGCTTGAGTGGCTCAGTTGGTTAATCATCTGCCTTCAGCTCAGGTCATGACCCCACCTTCCTGGAATGAGTTCCGCATCAGGCTCCTTGCTCAGCAGGGATCCTGCTTCTCCCTCTGCCTGCCCTTCTCTCTGCTTGGGCTCGCTCTCATTCTCTTTCTGACAAATAAATAAAATCTTTAAAAAAAAAAAAAAGCCATTCAGAAATTGTTATTTCTGGTAGGATCTGGCCAGTTCTGCTGCTGCCTAAAACCCCGTGGCCTTGTTTTCCTCTGTAGCCAGGGTGAAGCAACAGGGAGTGAATTTATTCTCTCTTTTCAGATGCCTATGCAAGAGGAGCTGGACCTTCCACGTCAAATGCATGTACGCTGTCAGCCATCAGCACAATCATGATCTCCCTCACAGCTAGGTCCAGTTTATGACAAAAGTTATCTAAAGGACTTGCCGTTTATAATATAAGCAACATTTAGCTAGTTGTTTTGAAGACACCCAGTACTAAGTAATATTGTTGTTCAAGTACATCTTATTACTGGAAAAAAATGTTTTTTGCTTCTTTAGGAATGGCATTATACAGTACTTCCTCAAAGCAAATCTAGCTTTGTCTGAAGTTTCTTTGGAAACTCTGCAATGCACTGAAGACATCTGTAATATGATGTTACCAAAGCAGTTTACATATGTCCTTATATGCATATTTTTTATTATATATTTAGTGTTTTATAGAATTTTTTAAAGTTAACATGAAATGTAGATATTGATTTTTTTCCTCTGCTGTAAAATGCTATGGGCAACACAATCATACAATTATTATTTGAGACTATTTCCTTTAGAGAAAGAGTTTGAAACTCACCTTGGTAAATAAATTACAAACTACTTGTACAGTTTTACAAGGATTCAGTGGCAGAAGAGCTGAAGATTTGGTCTGTAACTCAAGGCTACTGTATGTAAATGACTCTTCGGATGGTTAATACATTGAATCAAGTCCTTTCGACATGTACAATATATTTTCCCACCCTGTTGTGAATTTTGTTGTTCAACGCAACTCGAGATGGTTTCAGGAATGGCTGTAAATTCAAAGCCTAAACTAACTGCCCAAGAGGTACCTTGTGCAATATTCCCATCCCTGAATTTAGCATTGTACAGTAAGACTTTCTTTTCACTCAACTAAGTTAGCATTGTCTTTGTAGTAGCATTATCTTAGACATTAAATTTGAAGTTACATATGCAGTAGTAACATAGGCCAAAAGTGACTGTAGTCAACCAAGTCTTTCAGAGGATAAAAGATAATTTTACTATCTTTAAATGTATCTGTCTTGAATGTACATTTTTTAAAAAGGTAATTCTCTGTTGATGGAGTCATAATTTCTTTATATATGTGTATGTCTTTAATAATAAGAGTCCTTCTTTTGAATCAAAATCATATATGGAATTTGGCAAATTCCTCCTATTTCAGCAAATAGTCACCACAAAGAATATTTTCATGACATGATAAAAGATCTTTAGTATAACCGTATGTTATCTTGATGATTATCCTGTTTTGCTGTAGGTAGCTTAGTTGCTTTGTAAGCTTTACCTTCTAAGTCTTAAAATCACACATTGGAAAATGACAATATCAGAAAAAAAAAACATATTCTTTTGAAAAGAACTATTTGTTATAATGGGGGAGGTTTTGTAAGCTGACACTTGTGGAGCAGTGCATATAAAAGGCAATGAAATTTTCTATAAAAATTTTCACATGTAAACACTCTGCCACCTTTTCTTCTTTCTCAGAGAGCTCAAATTTGCCTGTAATTTGTCATTTTTGCTTAAAAATAATATAAGTTAACTTTTCAACCTTCTAGCTATATTTATCCAATAAAGTCATAATCAGGATTCCACTTGTGTAAAAACTAGGGCGGTAACCAGAAAAAATATTGTCAGTATTTCAAGCTGTGTTCCTCTCTTAGTTTGATATGGTTACTTCTATGTTAAAATAAAACAGAACTTAAAATCACACTCACAAAAAAATCAACAAAACAATAAAATGAATGAAAAAAAAATGACACCCCAGGTAGTTCCCAACCCCAGTGTAAATGATATTTACCAGTGATCTAGCATATGTAATCTTTTTTTTAAAGGTATTGTTAATAAATATTCTGTCATTTGTAAAGATACTTGTCTTTTGGGAGCATTTTTCCTGCCTGCCTGTCAGGGAATTTGTTAGCTCACCCTTGTCCTTGTTATAATTTGAGATGATAGAGGGACTCAAAAGTCTCTGACCATGATCCAAAGCTAGATGACCCAGAGCTATTCCTTTGCAATTGACAGCCCTGAAGACACCATTTCAAATCCTCTTTGGAAGCACAGAGGGTCAAAATCCACAAATAAATATCCTGAAGCTCAAACTTTAATAGTTCCTCTTGATTAGCTAAGTCTTTTGTATGTTTAACTTAGGGATATCTGTTGTTTTAAGGTATCCACCACCCCATTGCTAGAAGGATAAAATCTAAACTTGATCATTTAAGACCCTTCTTAATCTAATAATGTAAATTTGTATCCAGCCACACTGAGCCCTCACTGGCCCCTAAACACTGCTTGCTTTTGGTCTCACCTCTGTGCCTTTTGATCATACAGCTAACCCTTCCTGACATGCCCTCTCTGCTCTTCTTTCTCACCCAGTTCCCAACTGTCCTAGGGTAGCTCCAGCCCCAGCTGTCTGTGAAGTCTTCCCACACGTCAGTCCTTCCTCTGAATTAGCCACAAGCCCTGTCAATACCACTCACTTAGTAATTAATCAGGTACTACTTTTGGAAATCTCTTGTACTGTTATCTTGCATTTTAACGTAACTCCTGTATTGTTACTTAATTTTCCTTGTACCTATGCCTTGTCTTCCCAACTAGATTGTAAGCTCCTTGAGGGCAGGGACTTTGGTCTTATCTTCCATGTACTCTCCATAGTGCCTAGCACAGTGCCTTGCAATAAATAATCATTGATTAATTCATTGAAGGGGTCTTTGACGTAGCATTTTGCATCAGTTGCCTGCCTGTGTGCCACAGTGACCCAACCAGAGAAAACTGTGTCACTGCTTTTGTTAGGTGGTGGAAAGCATTAGAAGGCCTGGCTTCAAACTTTATGCTTTGAAAAAGTCCTTTGTATCTCTCTGCTTCATCATCTGATAAATGAGGACCTGGATTAGCAGAGTCGAACTGAGCTGAAGGTATTTTTAGAAAGGGCATGGTAGGCACCTTCACTCACACCTGTCTGATTTTTTGGCTTCCAAGGTGGTTGCAGTTGGAATCACTGGTTGCAAGCAACAGAAAACAAAATTGAGTTAAATCGAGCAAACAAAAAGGAATGACACAGATTAGGTCACACGAGCTAAGGAAATGCTGAATGGCCAAGTGTTGGTGAGAATAAGAACCAGGCTACTCTAAGAATCCAGACTGCAGGAACTTTGGAAACTCTATTCCAAGTGCTCTTCTAGAAATTAATTGGCTTTTGTTTGTTATTTTGATGCTAATCTGCTCCCTATCCTTGATCACGCCAAACCTGCACTCATAGCTTGTTAAAGAAAAACTGAGATGATGTTTCCATGAGATGGGATAATAAATGCTAGGAAGATCTAAGCAGCACACTTTGTATGCTTAGCTATCCCAGGGGACACCAGGGGCCCTGGGCCCTGGGCCCTGGGCCCAAATACTGCACTCACTGGAATATGTTCCTACTTGGGACAGTGACTCTGAATCAGGAGCACTAGGAAGGGGCCTATGTGCTTTGGTCATTTAACTCTTTCAGCTGCTTACCCTTACCTTCTTTGTGTGTGTGTAATCCACCTGATCCATCTGTGATCTAACTGTTTAAAAGGAAATTCTATTTTGCCAGATAACTGAATTCTCTCAGTGTTCCTGCAGAGCACAGAAACCCTGTGTACAAAACAGCATCTTTGCATGGAGGTAGAAGACATGAATGATAAATTTCATTTCTCAGGTGAGCTCAGAATTCTTCCAGCCTGTGAGATTGGAGCTGCCATAAGCTTTTTATCTGAAGATAAAATTACTGAGTTATTCCTACCATCAGATTTTTGGTTATTTATATCCAGAAAGCAATGTTCCATCCTGATTAACCTTTTCCCAGTCTCTCCTACCACCCTTACCTTTCTGCAAAGTGTGCTCAAAGAACGTTGAATGTTGAGTGATGGATCATAAAAAGTACATAAATAGCACATAATTAGCCAACTAAAATGACGTGTAAATTTTAAGATAATTTGATGTAATCACCATCAGGTGATTTCTATATGCTGCATTGGATTATCCATGCCTCTGTTCTCCTCCATTAACACAGATAATCAAGAATTGACTGTATTTTCCTGTTGTAAACAATTAAAACAATTCTCTGGCCAACCACAGTGAAGAGCAAGCCTTTTACAATGAAAGACATGTAGTCCATTTCTAGGCACATCCAAAATTACTGCATCAAAAATGGAAGATACTGGACCTTACACAGGCCACTTAGTACAGTGGATTCTGGAATCTGACCACCTGGGATGCATTCTGACCATTGGTACTTATTATATAGGATTAAGTTTATGAAGTTCTAAATGCACAGCTCTCTAAACATTAGCCACAATTTTATAGATCACTTACTGTTCTTCTTCTCAAGCGACTGAGATAGTCACAGAAACCAAAGAATGTCGATGCTTCCCATAGCCAAAATGAGTTGAACTCAACACATAGGTCCATTATCCCCTTTTATGCAAATATTTTCATGTCTTTATATAAATATGTATTTATTTAAATAACAAAGTTAATAAAATAAAAATATTTAATAATATTAATACTTATGAAAGGAGTTAGGCAGTAGGGTCCTCACTCAGATGTCAGCTTTTCCACAAAGTCTTCAGTTTCTCCATCTCATTTGTTTGACTTCCAGGGCACCTCACCAGTACCCACACATCCCATTATCTATTGTTTATTTATTTGAGGGAGAGAGCACGCACGAGCAAGGGAACACAGGCAGGGAGAGCAGCAGTGGGAGAGGGAGAAGCAGACTTCCCACTGCGCAGGGAGCCCAATGCCAGGCTCTATCCCAGGACCTTGAGATCAAGACCAGAGCTGAAGGCAGCCGTTTAATCAACCGAGCCACACAGGCATTGGGATTTAAATCACTGTGTTCATATCTTCTTCCCAGTACACAGAGAGCATCTTAAGGTTAGAATCTGCTTGTGATTCTTAACTGTACTTCTCAAGCACCAGGCCTATATCCCTCCCCCCATTGCTGACACGAACAAAGCTAGAAGGAGAAGAGTGTTTGGCACCACATGGCATGATTTGCTCAGCCCTTGCCCTCCTGGCAGGGTGTGATTACAACACGCCAGTCCAAGAGGAAGCCTTTTCCCCTCATGCTGTGACCCATGCAGTTTAAATGTTCCAATCCCTCGACTCAAGTGTAAATTGCAATTCTCAAGAGAGCTCACAGTTTAAACAAACTCATCCTCTGTCCTTTATCACCAACAGTTATGGTCAGTTGTAGATTAGCAGGGCTTTAGTAATAAAGACCACACCGAGAGATCGTATTTAAAAAAAAAAAAAAGATCAACCATATAAGAGATCTGAAGGTCTGGAGTCTATAAGGCTGGGATATCTTAATGTGAGAGTCCCAGTAGCTGTACCCGGGCCTTTTGCTACATATTCTCACCACTTGTTACGAACAGCACAAACTCTACAGGGAGATACATACGTCTTGGGATTTTAACAAACAAAGAGTAATAGCTTAATTTGTTTTTATAGTTTTCAAAGTGCTCTTCACACTAAGAGGAGGGAGACACCAGTTTATTCTTTTTTCATTTAGGAAATGGAGGTAAGGAGGTGGTACTACAACAGTTTGTACTACTTTATTGCTACAAAGTACCACAGATGATTAGAAAGTCAGGATTGGAATTTAGAACTCCTAATTCAGTACATTTCAACCTCCAGAAATAACTCTTACCTAAAAGAAAGAACAAGAGGGAATAAGGAGATAGTGTCTTAAGTGCACCTGGAAAGCAGTCAGGACACCAAGTGGGCGAGAGGAGAATGGTGAGGTCCAAGCAGAGCACATCAGAGGGGGAGATGGAGGAGTGAAGGAGTTGTGGAAGATGAGCAGATTCAGGGCATAGCCATGTAGAGGAGCAGGTCCCTGAAGGGGTTCTAGTGGGTCATTAAGGAAGGGACTAGTGGCCACCCCCTGTACCAGGCACGGTTCTAGCACAGGGCAATGCTGTGGCAGAGAGACCCCATGAGGGTCACAGAATGAGGGAGATGGAAACACCCCACAAGGCCAGTGTGAAGTCACCTTCCTTGGAGTTCCACGGTGTGTGTGTGGGGTGGGGGGTGAGACCAAGGGACCAGTACTGGCACTTTGCCACAATATGGAAAAATGTGATGAGAATACTAGCTGACATCAATCACACTTCTGGTATGTGTCTATCTCTATGCAAGTGAACCTACTATGGAGTCACTATTCATTATTCATATTTGACACGTGGGGAGCCAACACCAAGAAGTATAGTGGTATGACCCAGGTCACAAAGCTGATAAAAGAAACCAGTAATTGAGGTGCTGGTAGATTGACTCCAGTCAAGTCCAGTCCAAAATATTAGATAGATAGCTAGGTAGGTAGGTAGGAACATAGACAGACGGAATGATATTTGTTGCCACACAGCAAGAAGAAGAAATAAGGTGGTAAGCTTCCCAGTAAGTTGTATATGAGTTGTTAAAAAGTGACCAGGGGTTTAAGTAAGCCAAGACCCCAGGTATAGGAATCTTATAGGGAAACCTCATATAGCTCAGGTGTGGTGATTTCTCTGCTCCAAAGCAGCCCTGCTTGGCTATTATTTTTTTTTACTGCAAATGGTGCTTTTTGCTTGTTTGTTGTACTGGACCTCAAGCATTCTCAGAGCTATTTTTCAAATGGGTTATCCTGCAAGATCCGAGTTGCCAGATAAAATGCCAGATAAAAAGTTAAACTTGGATTTCAGATTTTTTAAAAAGTCAATAATTTTATAGTATATGTGCCATGCAAAATTTATCTGAAATCCAAATTTAACTGGGCTTCATCTATTTTTATTTGCTAAGTCTGGCAACCTCATGCAGGGAGGATTCATCCTCACTAACGTATTTCATTTCTAATGCAAAATTCCAGGATCTTGCTGATGTGTTATCACATGTCCAAAGGGCCATGATTCTGAGGTGTTGAGGGGGATTCCAGAAATGTTTTGAAGGGTTATAAAAATGGTCTTGTTGCCCAGAACATAACTATAACAGAAATAGTTGGGAGAAAATTACGAGGTTGAGTAACATTTATCACTTTTCAGAAACAAATATCTGAGACCAAATAACTGAGAAGTTGCATTGGCCCAGTCATTCCTCTTTTGTTTGTCAACAATTAAAAATGTCGACTGCTTTCTATGTGTTGAGCACTGTGCTGGGCACTGGAAAACCACAGAAATCTGATTAATGCTTCCCTCTTCAGGGTTCACTGGAGGTGATAGAAACACGCTTATTTGCAAATGGTGTAAAACGTGTGAACAGATAAACGTATGAATAGAATTCTGGACCCTTGTTTCTTGCAAAACCAACTTGTAACAAGGTTAAGTTTAGTCAAACACAACACATTTTTTTCACCACGACCTCCCTCCATAGAATGATTTTCTTTTTTTAAGATTTATTTAATTGAGAGAGACAGAGTGACAGGGAGAGGCAGAGGGAGAGAGATAGACTCTCAAACAGTCTCTGCTGAATGCAGGGCCTAACAGGCTTGATCTCACAACCCTGAGATCAGGACCTGAAAAGAGCCAAGAGCTGGATGCTCAACCCAGGGCAGCATTGAGGTGCCCCCCATAGTAGAAAGACTTTTATTGATTAAACATATTTCCCAAATTGGTTGCTTTGCTTTAAAGAAAGAGAGCAAGAGAAAGAAAGAAACAGCACATTCAAATTTAACATTTTGGATCCATTAAGCTATGTACGGATAAATATTGGCCCAAAGTCCAAACCTGGCTCATTGCCTAGTTTTTGTAAATAAAGATTTATTGGAACACAGCCACTCTCATTTATATACTGTCTGAGGCTGCTTTTATGCTATAATGGCAGAACTGAGTGGTTGCAGCGGAGGACAGATGGCTCTCACAGCTGAAAATATTTTCTATCCAGCTCTTTAAGAAGAAACTTGCTGACTTTTGAACTCTGACCCCAGTACTTTACTGTTGACTTCTTTGCCACCAATTCCCCACGCCCCTTCTCAGGTTCCCGTCTTCTTTCATTTCATCACCTGAGAGGGACAGAGCTTTGCTTTTCGTTTTAATAAATGAAACGAAGCGGATAACACACCTTGGTGGTGAAAAGAGTCCACTAGAACTTTAAGATAACGCGCGTGGGCCACGTGGTCTAATTTTGCTCCGCCTGCCACTCATTTGTCGGGAGCCAATAGGTAGTGTCGGCTCCCGGAAGTTGGGCAGGAGCTGGGTGGAGCCCACGTGACGACCGGCCGGGGAGGTAGAGAGAGCCGCTTTGGGAACGGGAGCCCCACCAATTGTGAGTTATTACTTCATGTTTTAAGCTTTGGTGATGGTGTACTCTCCGGCTGTCACTGTCCAGCTTTAATAAATGAGTCTACCCGGTAGAGCTCCGTTCCTTCGAGCTAAAATTGAATATACATCGTTTTCTGTGCTGGTACATTTTTTAAAGAAATTCACTTTTTCATTGTCTAGCTAAATTCAGCCAGTTCCAGTTCGGCGGCTAAGTACCCAGGCGGGACATTGTTCTTGACCTCAGCGTGTCTTCACTTTAAATGAGACCCCAAAACTTTACATAGTATAGTCAGTGATACAATAGGATCCAACGGAAGTTACCTGGGGAACACAGCTTTCCTGGTGGCAAAGGAGTGAGATGTAGAAGTTAACTGTCAACCGATGACGAGTAAGACTGAGAAGGCCTTGTGCACAGGAGACAGCTTACACTGAAGCAGGGAGGGTTGAGAGAGCACGGTGTTCATGACGGAGGGGCGCTCCTTGGGGATGTGGCCGGGGAGCCACTGGGGACCCGTGTGCCGGGGCGGGGGCGGGGGGGTCTTAGCATAGACCCGAGCTTTAGCTTGAAGGGATAGACTTATCTAAGGGCCTTGGAAGGGGATGATGGAGGCAGGTGGGCCTTTTATGTAGGTCCTTCCATAAAAGACAATACTGGAGGCCGGGATTTTAGTTGAGTTGTGATGGTCCTAGCTGAGAGATGGTAAGGACGATCTTGGGGACAAAGATGAGAATGGGGGACAGGGAATAAGAAAGGGGTTCCTGTCCGGTTTGTGAACTTGGACAGCTCACCATCCTCTGTGTGAAACGGTTCTCGTTCTGAAGTGAATGTACATTCACATGTATTACCTAAAACAGAGGGCTACTGGCCAAAAGATAAGATTGTCTTCTGGTTCAATATAATATTCTTTGAAAAATGGCTTTCGAAAAAGTTTGTATTCTGGAACTTGATTTGCAGGGTGTGGAAGCAGGACTGGCTACACGGTCATTGTCACAAAGATCCTTGGGCTAACACCAAGTCCTGTTCTAATTAGGTTTTTCACCTTGCCTCGTGCCACCAAAGACTGTTTTCGGTTCTCTGTTCTCACTTCTAGACACCTACTTTTTCTTTAACAAATTAGCACCTAAGGTTTATTAATTCCACCAACAGATGGTCCTGACACATACAAGTCTCACCATGAAAACGTTTGGATTTTTAATCAGGATGTTCTTTGCCCATGTGGAATTCTTGCCCAGCCTGCATAAATAGCTTGAGGCCTTGAGGCATTTCAATAAGGCTCAGATGGCTGTGCTGTTGGCACACTGAACTTCCCCCTCCAGTCTCCCCAGCACTTTCCCTATGCTGCACTCAGAGATTTCCAACCGCCGAAGAAATATTGGAATAAAATCCTTATTGGAAAGGATGTCTTCGAGAAGCACTGTTTGTTCTGAGCTTTCGACGGAAGGCTCTTTGGGAGACAGTTTGCCCTCTCTCTTGTTCTAGTGGGTGATGGAAAGAGGTGGGTGCCAGTGACTAATCGACCTGTTGACGAAGGCATTTATTGGTAAGAGAATGTTCACATTCTGATTTGTCATGGCAAGGCTAGTGAAAACCGGACAGGCTGCTTAAAACATGCCACATCCAAAGCCTAACTCCTTCTGGACTGCATTTATACATTACCACTTAGCCACATCATCAGCAAAAAAAGGACTAGGGAACACTAGCCAGATGGTTGGGCACACATGTGTGTCCTGGTTATTTCCAATCATGTTCTCGTTAGACACTTGTCTTCCTTTCCGTGATATTATAGGCCTTGGTGATCTCTGCCAAATACCACTCAGTTCCAACTACAGGCAAGGATCTGTGCCAAGGTTGAAAGAGGGCTTAAAGGGTCCAGTGGTCCTAGTCTCTGCAGATAAAAAGATGCATTTCACATGATCCCCATCCTCCTGAAGCACACACTTTGGGGGGGGGGGCATCCAAACTGTGAATGGTATGTCCTACAGTGCAATAGCTCCAAGGGAGGGGCCGAAGCCCAGAATGAAAACCCAGAGGCAGGATCAACCAAACTGTTTTTTAAGGCTTCACAGAGAAGGAGACATGGAATTTGGATTTCCGAAACATGGGTAGGAGCTGAGCTGTGAGGAAGAGGAAAGTCATAATGCACTGGGGAGACCTCTTGATCTACAATGTGTTCCTCCTGAAACACACAGACTAAGATCCAGGCGCTGGTACTGGTTCAGTACCTAGGTGAAGGCTGGCTGCTGGGGTTGAGGGAAGCATCTATGATTCACACCCACAAATGAAGATGCCGCCAAATTAGGGGCAGCTTCCTTTTTCTCTTCCAGCCTCCTAGCATAGGCAGTGGCCATAACCTTAGGTTTCCACATTCTGGTTTTGAAAGATCTCAGAGAGGAAACAATCAGCCCTGAAAGAGGACAGTCTGGGACAGGACCTTTCCATCACTTACTCCTTCAGTAGTGGGTTTTCAAATTTTGGTATTCATCAGAAACACCCTGGGCTGCTGTTCATGAAGTGTGACTGGGAAACAAACATCAGCATCACCTGGGAACTTAATAGAAATGGAGAATCGCAGACCTCACCCCAGATCTACTCAATCTGAAACCGAGGTTGGGGCCCAACAACCTGTTTTAATGATACCTCCAGGTGATTATTGCTCTGGCAAGTTTCAGAATGTCTAAGAATGTTCACTAAAAATACAGGTTCTTGAACGCCATTCACAGAGATTCTAGATCAGTCAGATAATCATTCTGCCAGTGATTGCAGCACCCTGATGGGCATGCCATCTTGGTCTTATCTCTAAGCAGGCTTCAACTTTTTCCCAGCAGTCTTTTCTACAGTACTGGGCTTACTCAAACCCGGTATGCAGCCCTTCATTGTGCACTTTTTTCAGTGATTGCACCTGTAAAATGGGGCAGCGATCCAAAGGATGTGGGCTTCTCAGGATTAGAGATGATGTGTGTGAAGTACCTGGTGTAGTTCCTAACCCTTGGCATCTTAGCTCAGGCTGCTATGACAAAGAACCATACTCCAGGTGACTTATAAACAACAGAGATTTATTTCTTATTTCTTGAGTCTGGTGTTCCCAGTTCAAGGTGTCAGCATGGCAGGGTTCTCAGAAAAGCCCTCGTACTGGTTGCAGAATGCCAACTTCTCCTATCTTTACACAGAGGAAAGAAAACTCCCTAGGGTCCCTTTAAAAGACACTAATTTCCTTCATGAAGTTTCCACCCTCATGATCTAATCACTGCTCAAAGACCACCACCCCCCTCCTCCTAATATCATCCCTTTGGGGTGTAGAGTTTCAACATGAATTGGAGGGGGAAGGGCATAAACAAAAAGCTGCCTTCTTTGTAGGCAGCCCCTAATACTTGGAAACAGGCAATAAAAACATGTAGAGTATGCTGCCATACAGGGGTTTTGGAACACTGTGACCTCCTTTCTCTGTCCTAAACTTCCTACTCCAGGGCCAGGTTCCATCAGCACTGTTGGAGTCCTCTCAATTACTGTTCCTCCTACCTCTTCTCTGCCCTTGACACACTTGTATGCACTTGGTTCTATCTGTAGCCCACTGCCCATCATGAAGGCCCCCAGTCTACATGCAGACTCCTATAGGAAGATGTTGAGAGGATGCCTAGATCGGGATGTTTGAAGGGATGCTTATAGGATGGACCCAGAGCTACTTGACCAGCACCCAACAAGCTGCTCTATATGTACAAGCAAACATCTCTCCAGAAAGTTCTTTCTTGATTGAGCAATCCCTTTCCCAACCCAATTCTACCTAATGCCTTTCTCAATATATTCCTGAATATCAAGGCTGCCTTCAAGACTATAATCCCAAATAAAATCCTGTTCTCTGCTTTGGTATGGAGTGATATGTTAGCTCTTCATGTTGAGTTTGCCTCTTAAATCATAAATAGCCCTCCACCCCCCACACATGACTTGAAAGAAAAAGTATTCTAGAACTCGGGAGTGGGGGGAAGCACCATGGCTCCCACTTGTTCTAGGAAAGACAGCCTTGAATCTAAGTTCATAATTAACCCCAGGCTGGGCAGAATGCTTTCTCGCTGATATTTCAGTTGAGTATTACCATTGGCAGCCTCAGCTATAAAGCAGGTCCCACCAGTTGATATCAGCCTTAAAAACTGTCTCTTGCACAAAAGTTTGAGGTAAGAAACGTAAAGCACAGAGATTGGCAGGTGAGACGTTGGTACCCTGCAGCATAGGAAGAAAAGACATGGCAGAATGGTCAGATTGATCAACCACCCCGAGAAGCAAGGAGTTTTTGAGGAGGAATCCATGCTTTTAAGAGATTTGTCTGAGTGTATTGCCTTGCAGCTAAACTGAGTGTTCAGTAAATGTGGAGCTCTTCTTAGCCAAGAAACAACAGTTCCTGTTCTTCTTATCGCTGAGGCATGTGAGTGTGAGTTCATTTTTGAGAATGTTACAGTGCCGATCAAAACACAGAATCTTCCAGGGTCTCAAGTCCAGACTCTTCCACGTAACTTATGACTTCAATTTCTGTTTCACTGGAAACAGTTTTCTGTAAAACAAAACATCTTCCCTTAGATGTCTTGTAGTACACTCTTTGTTCTCTTGAATTTCTTCACAATTATTTCCTTAAGTGTATTTTCCTTATAAAAATAGTAAATGTTCATTAAGAAAATATGGAAAATAAGAAGAAAACAAAAATCTATCCACCACTCTGTCTCCCAAACACAGCTCATTGTTATCTCTCCAGCCCTGTTTTCGAGGTACAAAGTTACCTTTACAATTAAATGAAGCAAATGGATAGTCAGCCTCATAAATTGCTTTCTGTGTAACATCATGTAATATTTCAAAATATATATTCTTGGGCTGCATCATTGAATAGCTCTACATTCATAGCTCTTCATTCATAGTTTATTGTAGTTTCCCCTTAAATTTGGATATGTATTTGTCTAAGTTGGGCTATTATAATGTTATTAATGAGAAATTTTGTGACAGAAATAACCTACAAGAGATATTTCTTACTTTGTTTACTCATTCAACACATTTTTAAAAAGATTTTATTTATTTGAGAGAGTGCATTGTGCATTCACACACACACACACACACACACACAATCATGGGGAGGGGGTGCAGTGAGTGGGAGCAGGGAGCCCAACTCAGGCTTAATCCCAGGACCCCGAGATCATGAACTGAGCCTAAGGCAGATGCTTAACCAACAGAGCTACCCAGGCACCCCTCATTTAACACATTTTTTTAATACCTATAATACCTGTTGTACCGTAGACACTGTCTTGCATTGAGTATGCAGTGACAAACAGAGCAGATGTGCTCTCTGCCTTAGGTACTAGAATTTAATGGTTTATACTTCATTTTGGAAGGAACCCTCTCTCGTTACCATTGTAGAAATAAGGAACAGCTGGAAACTGGTTTGTAACAAATCTAAAACACCGGATACATTTTTTTTTGTTTTAAACAAAAAGCTGCCTTCTTTGTAATTGATCAAGGTCAACTTCTGCCCTTCCATCTTCCCTCCCACCTCTCCCTGCTGGTACCGGTCTCTTGAACCTTACAAAACAATTTCTGACTTGGGTCTGAACAAGCAAAAACTTGCTTAATGAGAGTTCAGGGATGGCAGATATCCTCTAAATCCCAGAACTCGGTACCCACACCAAGCTCAGAGACTCAGGTTGTAATTGAAAGCAGAAAGCTTCCTTTCCCACTCACTAAAGGCTTCCTGGTGGGATGCAAAATCATCAGGGCCGATACCACTAATCGCCCCCACCCCCAACCTTGTAGCAGAGGCCCCGAGGGTGAGTCTGAAGGGCTTTACCTTCAAAACTACAGGCTGGGGCACTGCTACCTAGGGCCCAGGTTGTGGTCAGCTCTGAACTTGCTCGCATATTCTCCTAGGTAGAGCATTTAGGCCATAGGGTGACAGCATTATGGGGCAATACTTCATTTTCTGAGTTCTACTTGCTATCTCTGTTGGTCTCTGTCTCTCTTGTCTTTTTTTTTTTTTTTTTTACATGAAACTCAACAATGTGAGAAGAAAGTAAGTTGTCTTAAGAGGAGTCTAGCAGTGCTGAGCTCTGACATTAATCCTTTGCTTATTTTGAAACCAGCTTGTCTACCCCAAGTTGTTGTTTTGTACACATGACTTGATTTTAATTAACAACAAACCACAAGCTTATACAATAAGCTCTTAAGCCAGTTTCTTTCACCAGCTTCAGAATATTAAAGAAAATCTTTGGGGGCTCTATAGGGAAATTAGATACCAGCATTAAGATGTTCCATTAAGAGACAAGACAAATGACTTCCGTGGGCTGCTAAAATCAGATGTAGTTTATCAGGGATGAGTATGCTGGAGCAAGGAGGGATTGACAGCACAAATTCAGATGAAACCAAAACAAACTTTCACACTGGGGTCCATTCTTCTTCAAGAAAAGCTATGCATTAACTAAAGCAAAGCCCCTATTGCCTGATAAAGGCAAACTCAGGATGGAAGTAAGGACAGAGTGGTTCTTCTGTCTGAATCAATTCTTTGCCTGACTAGGTTTGTAACTACTATGGTCTATAATTATTCCAAACACCCAAATCGAAAACTCTAAAGGTCACAGCTTACTAAAATGATCCATTTCAGTCAGTGTTTGACCCTTACTTGCCCTACAACCACCAATTTATTCATCCATTCATGAAGCACTTCGTTAGAAAACTGAATTTGTTAAGAAAATAGCTTGGCCTACATGAGGGATCTGCAAACTATAGCCTGTGGATAGAATCTGGCTTATTGCCTGTTTTTGTAAATAAAGTTTTATTGGCCAGAGTCAATCCCCTTCATTTGCATACTGTCTGTGGCTACTTTCACACCACAATGGCAGCATTGAAGAGTTGAGGGAATCCGTTTGGTTGTTAGGTATTTATAATCTGGTTCTTTATAGAGAAAGTTTGCTGACCCCTAATCTAAATAACCACTTAATTTAAGGACAGATTTGACAAAGTGTATAATAACTGTACACTGAAAATCATTAAACATTGCTGACAGAAATTAAAGAAAATCTAATGGTTGATATTTTTTGTTTGTATGGTATGATGCTATGTCATGTTCACAGATTGGGAGACTCATTTTTAAGATGTCACTTCTTTCCACATTAACCTATAGTACAACACAATCCTAATCAAGATCCCAGCAACTTTTTGGGTAGAAATTAATAAAGTTGCTCCAAAATTTATATGAGAATGCAAAACAAAATACTTAGAATGACCAAAACAACTTTGGGAAAAAATCATGTTTGGGGATGCCTGGGTGGCTCAGTCAGTTGAGCTTCCAACTCTTGGTTTTAGCTCAGGTCCTGACCTCAGGACCGTGGGACTGAGCCCCACTTAGGGCTACACGCACAGCATGGAGTCTGCTTGAGATTCTCTCTCTTGTTCCCCCTTTTCCTCTCCCACTCATGTGCTCTCTCTTTCTCAAATAAATCTTTTTTCTAAAGATTTTATTTATTTATTTGATAGGGCACAAGCCAGGCAGAGCAGCAGACAGAAGGAGAAGCAGATTCTCCACAAGCAAAGAGCCCAATACGGGGCTCAATCCCAGGACTCTGGGATCATGACATGAACCAAAGATGGACACTTAACTGACTGAGCCACCCAGGAGCCCCTTAAATAAATAAATCTTTTTTTTTTTTTTTTAAATCCTGTTTGGACGCCTTACACTAACCTGATCTCTAGGTTTGCACTAAAGCTATAGTAATCAAGACTGCTTTGGTATAATGATAGACAAATAGATCAATGAGAGCAACTAGATAGTCCAGAAATAGACCCATACATATATAGATAACTGATCCGCAACAAAGATGCCAATACAACTCAATGGGAAAAGGATTATTTTTTTTTCCCCAACAAAATGATGCTAAAACACTTGGGCAGCCATGAGTAGGTGAGCATTCAGTTAAGCCTAAGTGCTCTGAATGGCAAATAGGGCCTCAGGAAATGCACATTTGGGGAAGTCATTTGCCTTCTCTGTTTTTTGTTGTTGTTTGTTTGTTTTTTTACTAAGGAACTAGGAAAAGTTCCTCTGAAAAATGTTACTGATTAGGGTATCAATGTGCAGAAACATCAGAGCTAAACAGAACATTGGACCATCTCATCTATGGCCCTTGACTATACAGAAAAAGAAGTCAGGGCTCATGGGGTTGAAGGAATTGCCCAAGCTCAGTTAAGAGATGGCTGATAGAAAAAATTCCAGTCTGATTGGTGAGGACACTTATAGCTGAGTAGGACCTTTCCAATTCTCCAAGACAGTAGTGAACATATATAACATACTGCTGAGCCAAAGAGCAGAATGACTAGAGCAACATCAAGTCACTGGCCCCCCTGGATAGACATTCTGCCCTGGAGTATGCAAAAACCAGTAACCTGATGACTAATCCCTGGAGACCCAACCCTGAGCAGATAGGACCCATCATGAGAGCCTTCAACATTACCTCAGGGCTGACGATTACAAGGAAATCTTTAAGACTATTTTTCGGTGCTGGAACCGGTGGAAACAGCCTGGCCCATAAGTGACCTCTGAAAACAGAGCAAAGCAGAAAATTAGGTGAGCAAAGCAGAAAATTAGGTGAGCAAAGCAGCCTTTCTTGTGTTTCAGTATCTGCTCTACAAATTGACCTACTGAATCCCAGGACCTGCTGTTCTATAAATTTAAAAACTTTATTGACCAAGAGTTACAAATATTATATTTATCTATATTATAATATTAGTTGGGCTATGATGTGGCTTCTAAATCATCCAAGAAAGACATGATGGTAACCACTTCACGTTGGTGCATGTTTTCAGGCCTAATTTCTGAACATGGGTGATTTGTAAGCCCTTGGTGCCCGACCACTCACTGTGATGCTGGCTCTAGCCCCTCACTCAACTGTGCTGGCTCATAGAGTTGCCTTTGGTGTTCCTCTGCTTTGAACTGCCACCCTTCAATCCACAGAATATAACATTTATAATAATGAAGCTCTTTCAAACCTAAGTAACTTTCTAAATTATGAAAGGACTGAGACAGAACATGTCCTTAAGCCTCCTAAATGGCTCTTTGCCTTACTTAGAGCCAAAGTGGGTGAGGAGTCCTTATGGGGCACTTGCAGGCTCGTGGATTGGTCACTAGATCTGCATGACCTTTCTACAATCTGTATTTGACCAAGGGACAGTAAGCCACTCAGGGACCAGGTGAACAAAGGGTGAAGGTAGGAGTCGATACCTCCCAACTGGAGATCACTCCGTGGGCACTGGGGTGACTTCAATCTCCAGGGGGCTGCCTTCCTTTATCCAAGCTATAAAAGGAATCTGCTAGTGGCTTACCTAAGAACACCAAATACTGAGAAGGCAGTAAAGGAATCAAAAGAACATGAAAGTAAAAAGCTTCACAGAAATGAAAACACTGTCATCAAATTCAAGAAGGGTGTGTAATGGCTGTGGGGCCCTGCTATGCTCTGTCTGGTTTCCATAAATCATCTAAAGATGTTTCTCACTTTTTAATTTGGTCCCTGCTCATCTTGGAAAGGCTGTCCAAAAGACAGCAAAGCGCTGTAATTCCAACTGCTAACAAGCACCCTAGCGGATGCGTGGCGGAAGTGTAAAAATTCAATACTCAGACTTCATTGGAAACATTGAAATAAAAAAATACCTACATTTTACAGATAAGGGTGAAAATTAACAGGATGAAGCAGATGGTTGCCACAAGCACGATGAGAAACCATTCTGTGGAGGGCTTCTGATCATCATTTCCTGGTGGAAGAAGAAAGAAATCAGAGCTACAATCAGCTACAGATACGCAAAATTACTTGAGGCAGCCATCAGAAAGCTTGGATTTGAGTTGCCGATGCTGGGTGAGGCTGGGCGAGTAACTTAGCCTTCCTGAGCCTGGGATTTTTCGTGAGGGTGAAATGAAGCCTCTTTTAATATTAAGTCATGATTTAGGCAGTCCCTAGGTATTTATAGACTGCACTTGTTGTAGTAATGCCTCCTGAATCTTGGACCTTATCAGCTTTGGATGAGTAGTAAGGTTTTTAGATGGAAAAGCTATAAAAGATAAGCCCTCTTAGTAATCTAATTGTATTATAATAAAAATATATACAAGGTTGGAAACTTAACTTTTAGAGAAAGTAAATGATGGAATAATACTCAGAGTTAACCCTAATGCATCAGACTCTGCTAAAAGTACTTTGCAATCTTAATTATGTTCAGCACCTCTTAACGATTATTCCCACTTCACGGACAGGAAAGTAGAAGCAAATTGCCATTGAGAAAGTATAAATATGTTGCATACCATCTCACTCTCCAGTTAAATTTGCTTCTTATCTGCATTCAAGGACAGATTCTTCTACTAGTTTTCATGATCTCTTTGGGGTGTGTGGTGATTTTTTAAGATACTGGAAAGGCTTTCAGGAAAAGCCGCAGGTCCTTAACCACATGGTTGTTAAGGAGGCAGTGCACTTGTTAAACTGCCTGATTCACATCCAGAGAATAAGGCAAATCCTGCATTATCTCCCAGGATGCAAGTTTGCTTTCTGTGGGAGAGGCCACTCACTAATTCATTCCTTTATTCACCCGTTTCACAAATATTTATCAGACTCCCACACTATGTGTGACCCTGCAGAGGTTGCTGGGAGCTGGATTAAAGCACACATGTGGGCTTTCCCTGTGTGCTATTTAGATCCATCAAAAAGGAAAGGCTCTAAGCAAATAATAACACAGGTAATGACTTAATGCCAGCTATGCTAAGTGCATGGGGGAAGTTCAAGCCACACCACACCAGAGGAAATGGACCCCAAACTTCAGTTTGCCATTAATTGTTTCATTTATAAAATGAAATCGAGTAAGTGGAACTTTCAAGTCCTTATAAATACCCTAAGTCTTCCCAAAGCTCCGACATAACTTCAAACTCAAAACATTCAACATATCAAGAGGGAGAGATGTCTGGAGGATTTAATGCCAGTGAGCCCAACTTTGCCTTGATCTCTTGCTGTTTTGCCTCCTGAGAACTCTTCCTCGGGGTTTATCTTCTACTTCCCCAAAGCTTTAATCTCTCCTCCTTCATCTCTTCCCTTCTGCTTTCAAATATTCATACAGTCCTTTATCTTGAATAAGCCATTACTTTGCTCTGCCGTCTCTCCCAACTATCATCAAATATCTTCCTATTTTATTTCCTAGCCTAATTTCTTGAATAAGGGATTCAGGCTGCTTCATTTCCCACCCCAGAAACTGCTTTTTTATTTGTTGATGGCTGCCTCCTAGTCAAATTCAAAGGACATGTGGTTTCTTTTTTTTTTTTTTTTAAGATTTTATTTATTTATTTGACAGAGAGAAATCACAAGTAGGTAGAGAGGCAGGCAGAGAGAGAGAGGAGGAAGCAGGCTCCCTGCTGAGCAGAGAGCCCGATGCGGGACTCGATCTCAGGACCCCGAGATCATGACCTGAGCTGAAGGCAGCAGCTTAACCCACTGAGCCACCCAGGCGCCCCAGGACATGTGGTTTCTTTTTCCAACTATTTTACCTGGTCTCCTTCCTAATTTCAGACATGATGGCTGTGCCCACCTTGATACCAAGTCCTTGGCTCTTTAACCCAATATTCCCCTTCCTCAGTGGCATTTCTGCCTTCTCTTTTTAATTTCAGCGGACCCTCTCAGCTCAGCTCGGGACCCTTGGGTCTCTTCCACTGGAAAGTGTGTTGAACACAGCTGCATCTTTTAATTCCGTGTGTTCTTCTCCCAGGTCCTTAGACCTGGCCCAGCCCTAACACCAAGGTTCCACTTCTAGATAGGAAATTTCCCATAGGTGAAACCCACTTAGATATTTCTCCAAGCAGACAATGTTGAAAACTAAACATCTGCTCGCCTTCAGATCAGAACGCCTTCTCTCACTGACTTCCTCATGATAGTCTCCATATTGGGATCCTTGGAAGTCTCTGATTCTTCCTATTCTCTACAGCCCTGCCTTTCTCCACTGACTCAGTTAACATCATCACATCATACGCGCTCATAAAAGAGAGGCCTGCCTTGGTCTCATGGGTGCATCCTTCCCTAGTGTAGAAATCTGGAGTCTCTTCTCTGCTTGCAGTGGAGGTCACCATTCTTAGCCTCTGTTCCCTCATCTATAAAAACAAGCAAGTTTAAATACACAATCTTTAAGATTTGTGCCAAGTCAGCACCTTTTCTAATACCACCGACTCCGTCCAGGCCACTGTCATTTCCTACGTACTTACCTTTAACAAAATTGATCTTAGAAAGGTAGTTGTTTGTATGGCTAAAGTTTTGTAAATTGTCATAAAGTATTAAAAATAGAAACAATAATTGGACATAACTAACAGCTTATTTTCTGTACTTATTTTTTTTACTGAGTGTTCATGGTTACCAGACACTATGCAAGGTGCTTATCATGCATTTTAGCATAATTCTCACAAGAGCATGTCAAGGTGGGCACCATGCTCACTTGGCAGATGGAGAAACTGGAGCAGAGAAGGGCCGACTCTGTCCACTGAGGACACAGCTCACAGGGGGAGCTGAGTGGTGATGCTCTTAACCGTGATGGAGGGATCCATTCCACTGCCCATCATCACCAAACTGAGGACACACGGCCCAGGCAAGAGCTCCACTTAAGACATCCTAAGCATTTCTCTATCACTGAACATGCCCCTGAGATTCATCTTCCTAGCTGGGTACCAGGGAAGCGTTGTTTCACTGGTGGGTCCCCACTATTGGACATAGCAAAGTTGGTGCACAGCGCTTCCTCAGGAGGAGGCTGGCTGCATTGTAAACCGGCGGTCCCCCTGATGTTCTCAGGCTGCCGTTGGGACCGAATCCCTTTATTAAAAACCTACAACCACAGTATCTTTTTTAAGGTTGAGGTTTGTTTTTTTAGAGAGAAAGAGCATGTGTGGGAGCAGAGGAGGAGGGGGAGAGGGAGAGAGAGAATTGCCAGTGGACTCTACACCCAGCATAGAGCCTGATGTGGGGCTCAATCTCAGAACCCAGAGGTCATGACCTGAGCTGAAAGAGAGAATCAGACGCTTAACTGACTGAGCCACCCAGGCGCCCCAAGTTTTAGGTATTTATATCTATTATTTTACGAAGAGGCATTAATCATACTTTGTAAAATGATAAAAACCAGATACTCAAGGAGGCAAAACTTTTATTTTCCCAAGTGCCACAGATACTGAAAGGTTTTAGGAGTAATACTCAGTTTCTGGGTTGTAACTGAGCATCCCGTGAAGCCTCGTTCTTATTGCGCTGGCTCATAGCTGATGGAAAGAGCACCTGGAATGAACTAATACCGTCAAGTGCCATCTAGCTTTATTTCTCAGTCTGATGTCCTGAATAAGGGATTTTCCTGCTTCATTTCCCCATTTCTGAAACCCACCATTCCATGCTCTTAACCATTATTCAAGAACGTTAATAAGTTCATTCAGAAACTCCAGACTCCATTTCCACATATGGAAAATAAATTTAGCAAGGGTTATGTCAGCAGAAAAAACTTATCTGGTTTGTAAGTAGGCTTAACAGGTAAAGTTTGAGTCCCACAGAAAGAAAGAGCTGTGTTGTAAATATTATCAGGGTCACACACTTGGTCCCATTTGTGTCTCAAATTGTGAAATACCTCATAGTCAGATGCATCGAGCGCTGATAATCGTACCGTTCACTTCTGACCATGATTACAAAAATCTTTTCAGTTAAACCACTCCACCTAGTCACTTTGGCTCTCACTTTGATAAAAGTTTTTCACTGAATTAGCAAAAATACAGAGCCAACTGATTTTATTTCATTCAATCAAAAAAAGTTATTGATGCATGTAAGTTGCTATGTGGGAAGCAAAGTCATGGTCGCTGCCTGGAGGGAGTTGGCAAATGAGTCGTTTCTCCTGGCCTGGCTTCTGCAGTGTTCCTGATGCTCTTTAGAAAGATTCCCCTACCACCAAGTGAGAACAGAGCTCACCCCCAGAGAATAGAGCCAAGGTCAGTGTTATGGTGAAGGAAACATAAGCAGGCAGGTAAAATTAGTACAAGGAAAAGCTTTCACATACTCACTGCTGAAAGGAAATTACTTGTGGATTATCTACTGTTTAATTTTTTTTCTTTAAAGATTTTATTTATTTATTTGACAGACAAAAATCACAAATAGATGGAGAGGCAGGCAGAGAGAGAGAGAGGGAAGCAGGCTCCCTGCTGAGCAGAGAGCCCAATGCGGGGCTCGATCCCAGGACCCTGAGATCATGACCTGAGCCGAAGGCAGCGGCTTAACCCACTGAGCCACCCAGGCGCCCCAACTACTGTTTAATTTTTTAATGCGAAAGTCTCGAGTCCGTTACATAAATGAGTGAATTAAAGTTAGCATCGACCTGATTTTACTGAAGGTAGAAAAAATGGGAACAGGTCCCAAGGGTAGTACATATGTCCTTTGGGTCAAAGTGGTAAAAATTTCACTACCGAAAAGTTGGGAGATCCCTGAATATATCATTAATTTGAATTTTGGGGTCTCTGGCCTTAGATATTTTCTCAAGAAAAAGGATTTCCAGATAACTTGAATCTTTTCTCTGACTCAAGGAGAATGCCTTTCCTACCCTAAAACGGAAGCCACAGATGTTTCTTTTCAAGAAATTGACAGGCCCTGCTATTTAGTTATGCAGAGATGTTTTAGAAAGAGGAAGTCACACCATCGGTCCTTCTAAGGAGAGAAGCCCTCCAGACCCTCCACCTCATTCCTGGATGCTCTTCTGACATTGTCAACTTACAGCATTTGGGAACTCAGCTCTCTGGTTTCTGATGACCTCCATTATCATTTTTGACATCTCACCATTTTACCTTGAGAACAAGCCAGCTGCTGAAAATTCTGTTCTGTGACTTGGCAGTGTGAGGGGTGGGGGTAGGATGTTGCATGGAAAGGGGGAGGGAATGTGATGGTGGCAGCCAGGGAGAGAAGATAAACCTAGGCACCCGACCAACTTAACCCCTTCACCTGCATCTGGCTATTTCTGGAACTTCGTCAGATCACTTCCCTCCTGATGCTGTGGCCCCTCTTGGTGCAGAAGTCTGTCATCTATGCGTTCAGGCTAATAACTCCGAGGAGGGTCAATTCAGTGTGGAACCTGCTCCACCTTAAATTGTCCACACAAGTGTGGCTCTCAGTGCTTCCATATTGATTTTGAATCTGACTTCAGACTTAAAAATAGGTTTCAAGGGAAAAGAGCTAATTAGCAAATTGATGGGACTCTTCCAATGAAGCAGCCCTGGTCTGTGTTCATAGAACCAGCAGGTGCTGGGACAAGGCAGGCAGCACCAGCAGGTGCCAGGTCACAGAGAGGCTATGCCTGCCTCTGCCCATAAAGCTGCCCATAGTTTGCCTCTCGTTGCAAGGGGAGGCTGTGGCATCTTCGGTGAGCAGCACCCCAAACCAGGTCAGAGGCTCCCATCGCAAGCACAAGTCAGAAGTAACCCTTTTATGTGGATGAGCTTTTTGAGGCAGCTCTCAAGTGGGCTGTGGGTTTTACCTGGTTTAGGGAGAAAAAAGAGGGCAGTAAATGCAGCCTCAGTGGACAAAATGTAGGGTGGCCCAGGGTCCAGAGCAAGATAGACAAAACGTGCCCTGTGCTCCTATCTGGAAATGGGGCTCAAGTAGACTGAAATATGGAGAGGAAACGAAGACTGTACATGCACATGCACCAGTGTGTTCAGGATTCACTGGAGAGATGGCTGCAGGACTGCTCATTAGGCCTCGCAGGGCTAGACGTGAGGAAGTAGACAAGAGAACTTGTTTTTTGTTGGTCTCTGCAGGATTTCCTACATAGCACTCCCAGGCAACCCAGCACTTTGTTCCCTAAGAGTCTCCTGGGCCTTCCATTAGCCTGCTAGCAAGCACCCTTGAAAGGCTGTGGTCATTGCATAAAAATAAGAAACAAGGCAGTGACATAAGTCAAGCAGAGACAGTCAATTATCATATGGTTTCGCTTACTTGTGGAGCATAAGGAATAGCACGGAGGACACTGGGAGATGGAGAGGAGAAGTGAGTTGGAGGAAATCGGAGGGGGAGACAAACCATGACAGACTGTGGACCTTGAGAAACAAACTGAGGGTTTTGGAGGGGAGGGGGGTGGGGTGTTGGGCAAGCCTGGTGGTGGGTATTATGGAGGGCACGTGTTGCATGGAGCACTGGGTGTGGTGCATAAACAGTGACTTTTGGACACACACACAAATTAAATTTAAAAAAAAAGAAAGAAAGAAAGAAACAAGGGAGTAAAGAGATGTTGGCTTGGTTGTTATTCACCACGGAGGTGACCTTGAACAGGTGACCTCTCCAGTTACCATTGTCTATTTGGTAAAATGGGGATAAGGACTGAGTGAGTGGGTAAATTTGTCAGGCCAGTGTTAGTACATAATAGGTGCTAAATAAATATTTGTTATTATAATTGCAGTTAAACACATTGTGTCAGAACAGAAGAATCAAGAGGGTTTCCCTAAGTCATCAAAGCAAGACCAAAATTCAAGGGCTGTCAGAATTCTGAGAATGCAGAGTAATGAACTCAGACCTGGAGGGGAAAGGAATGCACCAAATCATGAAGATACTAGGGAAACAGGAACACAAGGCATGGAGGGTCTGAATCCTCAAGGGTCTGTGTTAAAATGAGATTACTGACAACTTGATCATAAGCTGGCAGAGTGTCACCCTTTCACAAACCCTGGCTCCCACTGCCCATCTTCCTGCCTCTATTTCCCTGGCTGGCACCATGACCTCTGGGATGTGAAAGCATGACGGAAAGAACAGGGTGAGGAACCAGTCCTATGGCTTGATTCCAGACCCAGGTTTACCACTTTCTTGCTCTGTCACTTCAGGCATTTCCTTAACTTCTCTGCAACTTTTTTCCACATAATCTATAAATCTACGTAATTAAGGAAATTTTTTGTTTGTGAAGATACACAAGATCGCATAGATGAATATGCCTAGCATGGTGCCTGGTTCAACAATAGTCCTTGCTTCCTCTGAGCTGTTGTCCCACCTGCAAGGCCCTTCGTGGGGTAGAAATCATGTGTGGAAGGCCAGCGTGGGCACCACTAGAGGTGGCCATGCCAGAAAACACAGTAGAATACCCTGTTCCTGACAGTTGCAGACTGAGTCTGGCATCTTCCCTCTAGCTAGTCCGCTAGTCCATTTCCCTCCGTCAGACTACGAGGACCGCATAAGGGTGAGATGGTCCCACCCTCCCCACCCCCCACCCTGCCAAACCCCCACCCCTCGAACCCCTCCCGCCCCCGCTGCTGAGAGCAAACAGTGGGCCTGCCAGGCACTAACCAGGCCTTTGAAACCACAAGAACCTGGATCTGAGGACACAGTTGACTGACCTGACTACCATGTTCACCAACCTGAAATCCCCCATTTGCAAAGAAAACCCAGAATCCCCACAAGTTCCCTCAGCCTCAGGCAAGCCCAAGTGGGCTTTTCAGGTTATCAGGTCACCTCTTTTTATTTTTTTAGACCAGTTTTGTCAGCGTTCATCTCCTTCCTCATGAAAGCCTTTTCACTTGCAGAATTCTTTTTGAAGACCTAGGGAAACTGAATTTGGGACCTCTGCCACGGTTGCCCTTCCGGTTTTCCTTTGCTCCTTTTCTCTCTGTTCTACCACAGTGAGAGAATTTAAAAAGAAAGTATGTGGTGACAAAGCAGAAAATAAAGGAGGCGAGAGCGTAGGAGGTGTCCGGGGTGAGGCTGCAGGACCTGCCCTTGGCTTCTGAGTCCGGGTGACCCGGACCAATGCATGTGTTTCCTCACATATTCACAGCCTCTCAAAGTCCACAAGAGTTGCCTGTGGGGACCTTACTTTCATCTCAACCCAAATGTTTAAACACATCCTTGATATTCTTCTTCCCCCTACTTTCCTTAAGTCCTTACAGGCTCTAGGCTGGGTCCCGTGGCTCTAAGAACCAGTCCCCCCACCGCTGCCCCAAACTGTGACGGGAGAGCTAAGGCCCGGATTTCCTCTAAAGTGTCTTGTGGAAAGAGATGCTACGAAGGCAGCAGAGGATGCAAATGCTACATATCTCAAGCCTAAAGAAATCTTTAAATTAAAAGGTGGTTTTTTGGGGGGGGGGTTGTTTTGTTTGTTTGTTTCTGGTTTTGTTTTTTTTTATTTTTGTACCTGGTATTGTCGTGACCTAGCTGGTGGCCTTCAGATAGGGCCTTCAGTGAAGTCGGGGGCAAACCCAATGGCTGGTTGGGAGGGCCATGCCTGTGATTGCGGTTAAGACCCGTCTCTGATAAGGTCTCCGAAAAACTGAGCCTGACCAGTGACAAGGCGGGAAAGGCGTGCAGGGTAGGCTCACATAACCAATACTCTCTTTTCCAAAGGGAAGGGTACAGCTGTAGGGCATTTGGTTTTCATAACTGCTCTTCTCATGCATGGTGTGTGAGGTTCATGGAGTGGGGAGGAGGAGAGAGATGAGGGACTGAAGCAAATGGAAGGCTTCATAGGACCAGGGTCAGGAGAGCAGAGGTTTAGGTAAACAGGAGACAGCAGAGATAATAGGGGAACAGAAGAATCCGGAAGTTAAGAAAGATTTGAAAAGGAGAAAGAGGAGTGAAAATTAGGAAGTTAGCTCTTAAGATAAGACGCAGAGGCCAGTCGAGGAAGGGCAGTTGATAACCAGTGTTGATAAAATGAAACCAACTGCTATTTCCATTTGAAAACAAACAGGTTTTATGTGTTGGAAATCCTAGCACAGGAGGGCCCATCTAGGGCCAAGGTTCCAGACACTTGCCTGCCGGATTCTCTCACTGTCAAAACTTAGCCTTCCTGGGTCTCACTATTGAATAACCTCGGGCTATCATGGGTTCATGAGTGAAGCAAATCTATTCCACTTTGCCGACGGATGACTATGTCACCTATTTGAGAAAATTAGCTATTAATAGCCACTTCTGGGCTGTTGGAGAACTCCAGATTTATTTAAGATCTCTGGGTCTCCATTTGCTTGTATGAAAGGAGATGGACTTAATAATACGGGAGAACGAGCTGGTATTTGAGTGGGGCTGCAGAGCGGAAATGGAAGGGGAGGGCTCCAGGGCGCCATACGTACAAGGCGGGAGAGGAGGAAGGTGTCTGAAGGAAATGAATGGAGCGACAAAGTTGCCTGATAGACTGCAAGCTGAGCGGAATTATGGTTGCATCCTCAAGGGGTAAAGAAGAGCCATGCCACGTGTCCCAGAGGAGCCCGGACTTCCTATTATGTTTATTAATCATCTTGATGAAAATGGAAAGTCTGCATTGATTAAATTCACTAATGATCCTAAACTGAGCAGGGGAGTAAATTCCAGAAACGATGGATTTGTAAGGTGAGTGGTGATATTAATCAGCTCATCTTATGAAAAGGGTGGCAGTAAATGAAATGGGATTTGCCATAGATAATGGCAGTGAGGTATACCTGGGGGGGAATTATAATGAGGCCAGTTCTGAACTAGGAAGCTGTTATTTGGGAAATAATAATGGGAGGAAAGCTCTAAAGTGGAGAGTGAATAATAAATTAAAAATAAGCTTAAAATAAATTCTCATTATGGATCACAATTTCACTCTCAGCACTTCTGTGGTGGGCTGAGGGCGTGCAGAAGAATCTTGGGGTGCAGCTTGCACATTTTGAAGTGAAGGAACTGGGAACTGGGACCCAGCGAGGTTAGGCATAGGTCACTAGTCAGGGGTGGCAAACCCAGGCTCGCTCATCACCACTCTGTACCCTGCCAGGGTGACAAGAGATCGGCACTCCTAAGACCTACATGTAGCCTGAGAATCCCTCTCAGCACAGCGCTTGGCTGGTGAGGTGTTATCTTCTGCCATCAAACGTTTGAGTCAGAGAACTAGACATTGACAGAGTCATGGCTGAAACCCAGATTTCCTGATCTGTCGCTTTTGCTCTGTAAGTTCTAAACTGTCTATGGTCAACACTGACCTGAACTTCACGATTCAAACATGCAGAAAGCAGAACCAGCATCTTAGCCAGGGTTCTCATCTTGGTTTCTGCTGTATTGGTTTGACGTCCTTGGGCAGCATGGAAAAAAATCTCTGAAGCTCTCTGTGCAGTAATGTTCGGGAGACACTCAGAAATATCAATAATTCAGAGCCAATGAGTTTTGTGCCCTTGGGGAATAACGTAGACTTAAAAAAAAAAGTGACCAAATATAAGTAATGAAAATTAAGCTTCTATCACAGGCATTTGATAAAAGGAATAATCTTGTTAAAAATTTCCTGGGACTGATTAATGTTCTCTTTTGCTCTTGGCAAGCAAAGTGAATCGACTTGGTGCAGAAGCAGCAGTGTGGAGGGAGGCTGTGTGTGTGCTGGGTCTGTGCGGCCAGGTGGGGGCATCAGCCCGGGGAGGAGAAGACAGTGGGAAGACTGGCCTTGGCACAGTTGGGAAGTAGGTGCACTTTGCCCGATCTTTGTTCCTTTTATCCTTCTTTCTTGTCCCTCTTCCCAGGAAGACTTGTGCTGCTCCTCTGAGTTCCAGTGGGGGAATATGGGAGCCACCCCTTAAGGCTGTGCTGATTGTGTGTCACACAACTCTAGGGGGTGCCATTCCCTTTTGCAAACTCTGCAACTCTGCATGGCCAGCCCCCCTGCAGACTCATAGTCCCTCTGCAGGTCTTAGGCCTTTTCTCACCTCGCCCAACCTTCTGTGGAAATCTACCTGATACGTGTCTAATCTGACTCACACCCACATAATCTAATGGGTCACTGCCCACAAATTTCCTGAAGACCCACCCATTAGCCTAAGTGAATGACTTAAATGGAAAATTTTACAACGGGCCTGAAAGAAAGCTCTCCTTAAGTACACTCTTCACATGATCAATGAATACCCCATAGGATGAGTGAGAAATAACATTCACACGCTTGACCAGCCATAGCCACACAGTTAGCTCCCAGGATCTCAACATTGTTTAATTTGTTCAGCACTTTGCGTCTTGCCATAGTCCTGTCACCCCGTGGCCTTCCGCAGGCAGCTCTGCCACTTCACATCTACCACTCACTGGGCATACAGAGTTAAGCACATTCCCCAAACTTGCAAAGCTACTTTCTCATCTGCAGAATAGGGTTGTTGGTAAGATTCACGGAGGTAATGGGCGTCAAGCAGAGAGCCGTGTTTGGCAAACAGCCATCCATAAATGTTACCTGTGATCATTGCTTTTTATTTCACGGTACCCCATGAGGCAGTGAGGTGGACATTATGTGTTTTGTCCGGGGAACCCAAGCGAAGTCAGAGGGGACTTTTTCCAAGGGTATGCAGTCATCACATACCACAGCTGGGTGTTATGTTCCTGCCACCTGGGTACGACTCCCGTGTTCCCTCCACTGTTCCGTGTTCTCATTGATCTCATGCAACACTGAGCCACGGACATCCACGTTCTCAGGCTGCCTGGTGGCAGCACACACAAGAGTTAGGTTAGCCGCTTTCTGACTGTCTACTTTGCCATAAAACATCTATGGAAACCCAGTACACCTAGGCAGTGACAAACAGGCTGTGGATTTTCTGTCTTGAAGGTGCAAGGCCACACCTGCAGGTTACGGGATCGCTGTCTGAAGCCGAGTGAGCACGGCAGCCGTCAAAAGGGCAGTAGGCTGACGGAAGAGGAGGCATTTGGGTCCATGAATGAATGTGTACACTTTCCAGGATTATTAGTGTTAACCATGAGGAAGGTCGCTCGCTTTAAAATAAACAAGAGACTCACCCACATACACTGTTTGGCTCCACTCACTCCATAACCCCGTCTGTCTGCACACAGAGCTCACTGCTGCTCTCACTTGAATGGAATACTTAGAAATATCATCAGTTATCGAGATGAATGTATTCGTTGTCATTTTTTCTGTCTAAATGGGGGGGAAAATAGCATTATAAGAATCTCTGGACATGTAATTTAAGTCATGTCAATTATCAGAATAGAAGGTTGTACCTAAGTGACATGTCTCACTGTTACCTGACCCATTGAAAATCAATAGGACGGGCACTGATTCATTTATTCTAGAAAGTTCCAGTTTGAATGTGTGGGCAGCTACCCTTTGGGGTAAGCGATCTTGTAACCAAAATAAAGAAAAGTCAATGGTAACATCTAGATGATTTGTGTGGGTCTAGTGATGTTTCCTGATGAACAGACTGGAGTGGCCAGTAGAACGCATAATCCCCCCTCATCTTGTCCCACCATATTCTGCAGTCATATTACTAGACAGTATCACTTGATTTCCATGCTCTTCAGCAAGCATCAGCAAACCACAGTGTGTGGGCCCGTCTGGCCTGCTGCCTCTTTTTGTAGGGCCTATAAGTTATCGATGGTTACTGTAACTCTCAATGATTGAAAAATATCAAAAGAGACCTCATGACACATGAAACTGAAATTTCAGTATCCACAGGTAAAGCTTTACTGGAACACACCCGTGCCTATTTGTTTACATATGTTTACTATGGCTGCTTCTGTTCCCCAGTGGTAGAGCTGAGTAATAGTGATAGAAACCATACAGCTTGCTAAGCCTAATATATCTGGCCATTTACCAAGAAAAAAAAGAAGAAGAAGAAGAAGAAGAAGTTGTTTGCCATTCCCCAATGTGTAGGAATGTCTCAAACTGAAGCCATCGGTTGGGCACCGTGATAGAGAAGAGAAAAGAGCAGAGTCCTTGAATCTAGGAAGGGCTGAGTTTGAACCCTTTACTCCAAACTACCTGCAAGGCAAATTCCTTGACCTGAGCCTCTCTTTTCTCATCCATAAAATGGGAATAACAACACCCAAGCAAGAATTATTGAACTAAATGGAAGTACCTTTGTAATTCCAAGTTTAAGAACGTACTGGGTCGAATCCTATGAAAACTATGAATATTCAACCCATCTTTGATGAGCAAAAACAGCAATGTTGGTTAGTTGAGTACAATAATAGGTGCTCAGTAAATGCTAGTTTGCCACAGGAGATCTGGGCCAACGTCTCTAGTGTGACAGTGAAGCTATTTTCTCACAAATGAGCCTTTCTCTGTTCTTCTCTCTACTGCTCAGTGCCCACACCATTCAGCTAATCCTGTAGGCCCTACACCAGAGACGTATCCCCAACACCTGCATCATGCGTTCTTCTGGGTGTGCCCCCCTTGCTCCCCTACCCCATGACCACTACCTGACGTCTTTTGTGATCTTCGGCTTGGCCCATTGCCAGAACCACTAACCCCACGTGCCTGTCCACATGCCCCCTCCACACGTGTCTATCTTTCATACTGCTACCAATATTATTCTTTGATTTTGCAGATGCAGTCGCAGTTCTGTACTGAATTGAATTCTAGAGTAGCTTTCAGTGCCTCTGGCAGTGGTTTTAAAAGGAGAAACCACTCTTTTTTTTTTTTTTTTCCTTTTAAATCTCAGTCATTCTGGGAAAAGTCCCAGTGTAGGATCTAGACTTATTATCCCAAGGTTGGCTTTATGTCCAGACCGATGCAGTTATAGCCACTTGGCTGAAGGAGCCTCGCTCTCTTATGCCTTCTGCCTAGACCCCCTGCCACTCCAAGAGCACTTGGCAGACTGCTGGGGGCCAGGAGCTATTTATTTCTGAGCCTCAGTGAGAGAAACACAGAAATTGAGAGGACAGCTTCAAAGCTGTTGTAGCGATTTGACATGGCCCCAACATCCAAGCCCATGCTTGCTGGGCTTCTCTCTGGGTATATTTGATTTTTCTAGCCTTTCCTTTTTACTGTATTTTACAAAAGAACAATTGGAAATTGAGTTAGAATTCTAATGAAAAATTAGAAATTAGAGTAGAAATTTTTTTTAAAAAAAGAAGGCCAGTCTTTCAGCATAGGTATTTTGGGAAGTGCTGGTTACAGAAGTGGGTCTCCTCTGCTCACCATGCATGTTTCTACTCCCCTTTTCTGATTTTGTCCAATTGGCCCTCAGTAGGGGGTTGCTTGGCCTACCCCCTGTGCCTGCTAAACTAGGCCCCTTGATGGCAGAGACACTATCTTCCTTATCTTTTACTTCCCACACAGAAACCAATTCCTAAGTATTGGCTGAATTAAATTGGATGGAGTGGAATTTGCTTTGCCTACTATCAGTAAGAGGCCAGCAGTAATCCTAACTTCCCTAAGCTTTGCCAGTTGAGTAACTTTGGGCCAAGAGGCTTAATCTCTTGGCCTCACTTTCCTATGTAATGGGAATGAGGGTGACTTAATGGAGTTACTGGGAAGATGGAATAAATTAGCATAATAAGGCTTGACCCAGAGCTGATGCTTCCTCAACTCTAGCCGGCTTCTCAGTTCTTTGTCCCTTCAACTTTTTGTTCCTTAGTGCTAACAAGTATATTTCAGTTGCAGTGAAGACAGAAAACATATTTACCATCTTAACTCTGGCAGTGAGTACATTCACCTTGTCGTGCAACCATTTCCAGCACTCTTGGACCCTCTGATACCGAAACTCTACTCATGAAAAACAGCCCCCACGCCCCCCCTCCTCCCAGCTCTTAGAAACCACCATTCTACTTTCTGTCTCTCTGCATTTGACTACCCTTGGTATCTCCTGTAAGTGCGGTCCTATAATATTTTTCTTGTTGTGACTGGTTTATTTCACTTAACACTGTGTCCTCCAAGGTTCATCCAGGTTGTAGTATGTGTCTGAATCCCCTTCCTTTTTAAGGTTGAACAATAGTGCATTGTATGGATAGACCACATTTTATTGATCCGTTCATCACCGGTAAGTGGACACTAGAGTTGTTTCCTCCTTTTGGCTGCTGTGAATAATGCAGCTATGAACACGGATCTGCAAATTTCTCTTTGAGATGCTGCTTACTGTTGTTTTGGATGTATACCAAGAAGTGGAATTGTTGGATCCCACAATAATTCTATTTTTGATTTTTTGAGAAACCGCCATACTGTTTTCCATAGCAGCTGCAACATTTTATATTTGCACCAACAGTCGTGCTCATGAGTTGTTATCTGATCCTTTGTGTTATTTTGAACCCAAAGTATGTCCTTTCAACACAGAATGTCAGTAAAGTTTGGTTTATTTTTACAAAACTTGCGTAGATGCAAGTTACCTTTGCCGTTGTTAGTTCCAAGTTATAAGCACAGCTGTCACTGAATAGAATTTTAAAAATGTTTCTAAGAGAATGCAATCATCAAATATTGGAATAATCTGAAGAATTACCTGAAAATAATTTTTCCTTGCATTGTAAATCTTCACTTCATATTCAAAGCAGTGAATTGGAAAGGCAGAAATGGGTTTCTCCCACTGAATAGAAAGATAGTTTCCTTCAATCTCTGCTGTGACATTCACGGGAGGATTAATTCGATCTAGGTTAGAGAATGAAAGGTCAGTGGTCTGGGCTGATAAATTCAATCCACTCATACTCCTCAAGGCATTTCTAAGATACAATCCGTTCAAGTACCTACCCTCGGGATTTAGCTGGCTGATCCCCAAGCCCAAAGACCCCAGTGGCTCACTGATGACTCCTATGTTGTAGTGCTGAAGAGATTTCTACTGGAATCTTAAAGGATTCCTATTCCAAATGCCATTGAATGGTGGGGTCCCTTTCCCCTTCAGCTCACTGCACGATCCACCTCGCTATTCCTGTTTCTCCTGCAGGACCAGACTGAGTCAACCTCATCCTGGAGAAAAATTGCTCTGGAGCTTTCCCCTGAGCCCTGCCTCTGCTGAGCCAGGTGTGTGACCCTGGCTAGTAATTTCCTCATTCTGAGCTTCAGTTTTGTTTCATTTTGTTTTGTTTGCCTTCTTTCAAGTTTGTTTGGGGGATGGAGTGGGAAGTTTCAACTTTCTCTTGTATAAAAAGAATGGATTGCACCACATTTGTCTTAATTTACAACTCTACAGTTCTCTTCCCTGACTTACCACTTGATTATCTTGTAGTGATGTGGGTGGAAATCATTTCTAAGTAAGCATTCTTCTCTTAGGTTATGTGACTTAGATCTCACAATTAATGAATCGTAGGGGCAAGCTAAGAATGGGACCTGTTGGTTCCAGAGCCTGCCATTCCCTAAGCAGATAAAAATGTAATCAAGAATGTATTTCTTTTAGTAATATGAGGAATTTATCTCAAAGAAATAAAAATCATACAGGAAAAAGAATTCCTGTGGTCTGTGTCAGGTTGTGTCCATTTTCATATTAATATTGTTTCCTAGGTCCTCCTTGGGATTTTTTATTACCAGTTTTCAGGAAAGTGACATTTTTAGGTCATTTGAGAAATGGACTATTGAATAGAATTGCATAACCTCTTTAGTGAGATGGTTCTTTAAAAGAAGTTCTATTTCATTTGATATAGATTTAGATAAATCCTGTCCCTTTAAATAATATTTTATATATTTATAATTATGTACAATTACCAGGCACTGTGCTAAGCACTGTATGGTTATTAACATACTTAATTCTCACAAAAACCTTGCAGGAAGTATTAATTTCTCCCCATTTCTTTCTAACGAGAAGACTGAGGCACAGAGGAATGACACAGCTTGTCTACAGTCCCTGAGCCAGTCAGCAGGGGAGACAGGATCCAAGCCCAGGCAGCCTGACTCCACAGCCCATGCCAGTAAATATGCCACGATCGAAATCTTGAGCGTTAGTAATAATGTGACGGGAAAGGCTCCTTATGAGTTTCATTAATACAAGTATCTAGGATGAAGGAGACTATTTCTATTTTGAGAACAGAGCAAATGAAACTTTAATATGGTCAGACCTGAGAATCACATGTTGAGCAAGGCATTTTCAGATCACCCGCAGGAGACAGACCAGAATGGCAAAGGATCCTAAGAGGAAAGCATGAGGAATTGGGAGTGGGAAGCCTGCAGAGGAGAAATCTCAGGATAAGAAAGCTGGCTGTCTTTGGCTAGCTCTAAGACCGTCTTGGGATGGAGATGAGAATTATTTGGAGGTGGTACCAGTCCATCACAGGACCGATGGACAAAAATATCGAGTCAGAGCTGAGAAGGGGCTGCTCCCTCCAGCAGTGAGTTCACGTGCCTGGTTCAGTGATTCTCATGTGGTAGAGATTCTGTCCTACGTGGGACATTTAGAAATACTGGGAGACATTTTGTTGTCACAGCTTGTGGGGGAGGATGCTGGTCTAGTAGGTAGAGACCAAGGATGATGCTCAAAATCCTGCAAGGCACAGGTCAGCTCCTGTGAGACAGTTACCCGACCAGGAATATCGGTGGTGCTGAGGCTGAGAAAGCTGGTCCCTGTGATCGTCAGGCAGGGGACAGATGGTCACTTAGTATTGGAAAATTAGTCAAACTAGGTGATCTTGAGAACGCCATCTAATGCTGGGATTTGGTTATCTCAGCTCTGAGTTGAGTCTACATTACCAATTGCATGCAGAGCAAACAGCTGATCTAAAGGCTTGATTGCGGCACGTTGGCTGGAGCCATTAGCGTGCACCGCCAGCAAGTCACTCCCTCGGCTTCTGATAAACGTCCTCGGAAACCAGCACGCGATGTTTCTCTTCAGTGTGTCTTTCCTGTACTCCTGGCATTCTTCGGTCGAGGAACCATACCTAAATGGCAACACTCATAAGTGGTTAAGACGAGAGGAAAAAATGCATTTGCATAAGTAAAAATAGGTACTCACCTATAGTAGAAGAAGTATTGGGTATCCTTGGGGGCATCCTTGCCAACGAGCCAGGTACAGTAAAGAGAAACTTGGTATGGCCTTAACGGATTAGAGTTATTTAACATGGTCGTCGTAGTACACGTTAAATTCACAACTGAGGTTCCAGGAGACCCTGGATAGTCAATAAGAGGGTCAAAAATAAGAATAAAACATTGCCACAACAGCTCTTAAATTTTGCCCTTTCTCTGAAACTGTAGTGATTGGGAACATCTTACCAGGAAAAAAAGTAATTGTTACCACAAGATTTACAGAAACCTACTGGCAAAGGGCCAGCTTATGAGGGGGTGAAGCTAGGATTCCAGAGGCTGAGTTTCTGGCATTGAACTTTCTGGCTACTTTGGACTAAGGAGGTGTGCGTGTGGGATTTCATATTTGTATTAAACTTTAAGAGCAGTGCAAGAGGTTGTTATTCAGGCCTTGGGGCCCAGGAACTTTGATATCCTAATGCCACATTTTTCATTTATTCATTCATTCATTCATTTATTTATTTATTTATTTATTTATTTATTTATTTATTTGACAGAGATCACAAGTAGGCAGAGAGGCAAGCAGAGAGAGAGAGGGGGAAGCTGGCTCCCTGCTGAGCAGAGAGCCCGATGCGGGGCTTGATCTCAGGACCCTGAGATCATGACCTGAGCTGAAGGCAGGGGCTTAACCCACTGAGCCCCCCAGGAGCCCCTAATGCCACATTTTTCTATAATGAGCTGTGATACCTTGAAGCCCACTCTTCTGGACCTCAGATTTTCCAGCTGTAAACAGGAGAGTTGTCAAAGAAAGGTCTCCAGTGCTGCTTTCCATCCTAGAAATATGTGATTCATTAGGTCGCACCCAAATGGGTCCTGAATAACAGAGATTGCTGCTCCAAGGGAAGTGGGTGCTGGCAGCACCGAAAAAATAACAATACTCCCTCCTGCACCTGGGGGCTCAGTGGGTTAAGCATTTGTCTTTGGCTCAGGTTATGATCCCAGGGTCCGGGGATGGAACCCCACATCAGGCCCCCTGCTCAGTGGGGAGTCTGCTTCTCCCTCTCCCCACCCCTGCTCTTGCTCTCTCGCTGTGTCTGCTGCTATCTCTCTCTGTCTCAAATAAATACCTAAAATATTTAAAAAACAAAAACAAAACATTCCCTTGGAGAGTCTATGCACACTAGTCTGTTGAAGTCAGCTTTACTGTGCAAAGATATTAAAGAATCATGCAATTTTTCACCAAATGCATTATGTTCACTTCACCCAGAATTTGTGAAGATTTGACCTGAAAGCCTTGTTTCCATTTCAAACCACATTGTCACCATGTTAACTAGGGCTCTCTTCTGAACACATGTGGTGAAACTGGCCTTGTGGTTGTTCACAGGAGGGGAAAAACACTTTGTGCTGAGGGCCAGGGAGGACCTCATCAAAGTGGGAGCCCTTAGATTGAGTCTCAAATGATAGAAGGGGTCTTTTTAGCTTAGTTTAAGTCAATTCTGTGATCACATTTATCACTGTCGGCCAGGGTAGTTCAAAGCAGAGAAGAAGACAGGCTCCTCTTGTCTGCAGAGAATTTGGACAAAAGGGACACTAGCTACTTTGTGTTATTACCACACACTGCCGGATAGGTTTTTTCTGTATATTCAAATCTGACAAAGGTACACGGACTTAACGTGGATGCCTTGCACTCAGTGTGCTGTTGCACACACAAATATAGTTTGGAGTCTCCTGTTATCTGTTTGTCTCCTACCTCTCTTCCAAGGAATTATTTGGTATGAATTCAGTTTGATTCAAGGGAGAGTTAATTTTTCATTCATGTCACCATATATTGACATGCTCAGAGAATAATTAGAATTGAGGACACATGATTCTGAGGTAGCCACACAGAGGTCTGTATTTGTGACCTTGTGTCTGTCTACCTTAGATTAGTCTCTGAACTTGAATCAAGGCCATTGTGCATTGGCTGCTCCATGGTCTTTGCAGCGTGTTCTCATGAGTGAACAGAAAGATGTTCACAGTGCCGCTCTCCATCATCGATGCAACTCAGGGGTTGTGTCGCCATTGCATTTAGTGAGGTGACAAGATAATGGTTGGACGATTACCTGCAGGCCAGATGGGCCAAAACAGCTATTACTAGGAACACTCACACGAGCTGGGACACAGTGATCCTTCTCTCTTTCCCGTGTGTGTGTGTGTGTGTGTGTGGTTTTTCCAAGGGTTTAATCACAGGTATCACTGATTCTACATATCAGAAACCCCAGTTTTCCACAGAGGACAGTATAGACAGTGGCTGCTGTCTATCCTCGTTACTCACGGTGGGTTGTTCAGTGTTGTGGCTTCTGTGAACCATCAGAAGCTTCCTTCAGTTTGCTCTGACACATCCTAGAGTGTGCGGAGCGGCATAGACAGGACGGGGGGATTGCTCCTTCTGGAAGGTTGTATTGCTTGCTCTCCCGGCCCAGTAAAGCATGAGACACTGTCCCTGCTGCCCACCCCCGCAAGGCTTATATCCAGAGGTGGCAGTGTATAAAGCTATTAATTTGTGAAAGATAGAGGCATATGTGCCAAATGAGTAACACAGCCCATGAATGGGTTTTGAGGAGGAAGAGCCTTCTTCGGTGTATAGGATGAAAAATAAAAGGGCTTTATAAAGGAGGTGCATTTTGATTTGGGCTTTGAGGTATGGGAAGGATTCAGAAAAGTAGGCAGAGGGGAATCCAAGAAAGCAAAGTCTCTGAGGGAAGAAAAAGCTGCTTCAGAAGAGGGGGTGCAGGGGCAGAGTCCATGTTAGAAATCTGTCTGAGAAAAGCAGAGGAATCGTGTTGGGTATGGTTGGAAAATGTCTTACAGCCCAATTATGAAAGACCTCATTGGCCGTGATTTTGCTGATGACCCTGTGATGTGGGAGCCGGGAAGTGAGACGTGCGAGCTGTGTGCAGGGGTGCACCAGATGAAATGGGGTGGGTTATGAGTTAGGAGGAACTGCCGACTGACTGTGGAAAAGAAAAACCAATTACTTTTCCAGCTTTGCCTGATCTGCAAAGTCAGGAATACGATGTGAGGCTGTTAGGCACCCATCTTACCCGGAGGGGCTTTAAGCTCCGCAGAAACCCAGTTGCTTGCGAGGAGGGAGTGGCCGTCCCACGGAATGGTCTGCACACTTGCTGAAAAGCCTTGATGAAGAACGGTTACACGTTTGCTTTCAGTGTTTCTGGTTTCATACTAAAAATAAACCCCACAAGTCATGATACAGAAAAGGGAAAGAGCATTAAAAGAGCTATTTTAATCTGATAGGCATTTTCTTCCACTCTTTCAACGGCACATAAATAAAAGGCAATGAACTAGTTTGGATAGAACAAAATTAAGCACGTGATTTCACAGGTACATATCTGCTTATCCCCAAACTCATCAAATTAGGTAAATACATACAGCTTTTTATACACCACTCATACCACAACAAAGTTAATTTTTTTTAAAATGAGCAAGTAAATAAATGACCCAATTCTAGCATTTGGGTGTTAAAAAAAAAAAGGTACAATAATATATAACGATTTATCAGTGATAGATGAACACATTCCTATAAAAACAAACAAAATACTATGATTAGGGCTCACATTCACCTCAGCCATCTCTCTAGTCCCAGTCTCTTCTGCAGAGGGTACTTTCTAAGGGAAAATTCTCTAGAATTCCATATTGAAAGTAAAAGCAGCTAATACTGGGGCACCTGGGTGGCTCAGTGGGTTAAGCCTCTGCCTTTGGCTCAGGTCATGATCTCAGGGTCCTGGAATCGAGCCCCATGTCAGACTCTCTGCTCAGTAGGGAGCCTCTTCGCCCTCTCCCTCTGCTCCTCCACTCCTGGTTGTGCTTTCGCTCTCTTGCTCTCTCTCTCTCTCTCTCAAATAAACAAAATCTTAAAAAAAAAAAAATAAAGCTAATACTAATTGCGTCTTCCTTCATCTCACTTTACTACGCATGTCCTAAGTATTGGGGGCTTTAACATAATCCCCTCAATGGGATACGGAAAAGCCCTGTCTCTGAGATGTGTAGTGACTGGCCCAAGGTTGCCAAGGCAGGAAGTGGCGGACCCTGGATTTGAACTTGGCTTCTCTGGCTAGGCCTCCGGCCGCTTCCCATTTTACTCCACTGCTCTCTTCCCTATCTTTTTCTCTTTGCCTATTTTCAAGTATCAAATCTGTTTTACCTTCACATTCACTACACTTTCTTTTCTTGGTGAAAGAATCAGGGCAAAGTTAAAAGTTTGTGCTGCTGCGGAATGCCTAGCAACACGCCTGGCAATAGTTCACTGTCATTTCAACAGGCGCCCTACTCTGCTCAGAGTCTAACAGAAAACCCTTGAGTCCATATGTTTGCGGGGGAGGAGGGTGACTTAAAAAAGTTCATTCGCTGGGGAAAAAGCAGTCAGTGTTAAAATGGACTCTGAATAAAGACGACTTTCAGAATAAATACTTACATCTTCTTCTTGCGGAGCATTTATTCTCACGCGATAGCCCAGCTCCACATTCCCTGGCTCTTGATCAGGATTTGGTTCCCAGCGCAAAAGAACTTGGGCTAGACCAATAACGTTGATGGTGAAATTGGTAGGTGGGAGAAGTAAAGCTGTTGGTGAAAAGGAGCCACGTGATGTTCGATTGCATGAAGGTGGCACTTTTAAATTGCCCAAGACCTTCAGGGTGTAGTATAGGATTTTACGAGTATTAGAAGGTATAAGATGGAAATAATTTTGGAAACACAGTTGCTTAAAACTGCTTTTAATTCATTATCTTTCTAACTTTGCCCAGGTCTTTCCCTAAAGCATATGCAGGTTTTTTTTTTTTAACTGAAATATGAATACTTTAATATGTCATTTATTGTAAATACAGTCTTCAGGCTGAGGGCCATTATCTATAAATCGGCTGGAAAAACTTACTGGTTTGTGGCTAGAATTTGTTCTAATGACATGGAAGAAAATAGGATAGAAAATATCAGGGTTTATGACATATAATGACTATGTTTCATAAGCCTCTTTTTTCTACTACATCAATGTACTTCAATATTTGTATTTTCACTGGTTCTTGAAGTAAAATTAATTTATTTCTCATTATGATTCAAAGTCAAAACAATTTGTGAGCAAAACTACTTAGACCTTAATAGAAAAAAGGGTTTTTTCTTTGAACCACTGTTTTCAAAATAAAAACTTGCCTTTAAATTACAAAATCAATGCCTGCTCATTTTAGGAATTTTGGAAAGCACAGGTGAGCAAAAAGAAAAAGAAAAATTACCTCTAATCCTGCAACGGAAAATAGTGTTAATATGTGATACATTCATTATTTTCTGTCCTTGGCATATGTTGCTACAACTTTTTAAATTGCTTCCTAAAACTAGGACAATATTGTACACACTATTAGGAAACTGAATTTTATTCACTTACTACATGGTTCAGGTATTTCCATTGACCTTTAATTTTGAATAGCCTTGTACAACTCTGCATCCGTACCTGCCACATATGGCTTGTAGGACTTTATCTATAAAACACTGTCCACTATGGTAGCCACTGGCCATATACGGTTATTTAAATGTGAGTTAAACCAAATGTTCCTTACCTTAGTTGCATGAGCCATATTTCAAGCACTCTGTGTCACTTACGTGTAGTGTCTTCTCTATTACAGAATGATATAGAATAGTGTCCTTATCATAGAAAGTTCTCTTAGACAACACTACATACAGACTGTGTGATAATTTTCTTTTTTTAGACTCTGTCCTTATACCAAATCCATAGATTAACAAGTTTCTGAACCAAAACATAGTGGAAGTTTTTTATTCTTTGGTTGTGAGGACTCGTAACCAACCCCTTGCATGGGAAGCCATTCCACACATGGGCCCCAGCTCCCTTCCACAGAGCCCATGCGCCCACACTCCGAATAGAATTCCCCGTTGTCATCAAATGTGCATTCCAGCCAACTTTGTTTTCTTCAAGTATTAGTGTGTTTAAAGAGTTTGGATTCTGATAAGAATAAGTATTCTTCTTTTAACAATCCATACATAGGTTTCAAACTGAGGGATTTTTTAAGAGAAAAAAATAAGGCTATCATTTTTTGTTATATATATACATATATATGTATATATATATAATTTTTTTAAAAGAAACACTGCTGAATTTGATAGGTGGTACCTACATTTTTTATCAGGAAGTGAGTCTGCTCTCAGTATCACCACAGCCCACAACAGAATCAGTGATGCAGACGCCATGATAATCCCATCCTACGGAAGACAGAAGGATGAAGATCCAAATCACCACCAGAGGCCATTTTTAAGAGAAACTGGAAGCTACCTTTTACTGTAAAATGTAGACCTTTTCCCATCTAACATTATGAACTATCTGTTATGTGCTAAAAATACAAATAGGAACAAATCTTGGGTTTTGTCTTTAAAAAGTGGATCCATAGTCTGAAGGGCAGGATGAAATGTACATGAATAATTGTAGTCCAGTTAAACACTGTTGCAATAAAGGTGTGAATGGGATACAGTAAGAACCAAGAGATTTTTGAATGGACTCCAGAAGGATTAACTAGAGTTCTTTTTATTTTTTTCCCCCTAAAGATTTATTTATGTATTTTAGGGGGAAAAAGAGAGAACAGGGGAGAGGGGTAGAGAAAATGGGAAAGTTCCATGTGGACTTGGGCTAAGCACGGAGCCCAGCAACGCAAGGCTCAGTCTTATGACCCCAAGATCACAACCTGACCAATCACTCCACTGACTGAGCCACCCAGGCGTCCCTTAACGAGAGCTCTTGACACACAAAGGGGAAAGGCAGTCCTTGTGGAATCCACAGCAAGGGCAAAGCCAGAAGAACAGAAATTAAGTGGGTGAGTTCGGGTACTGAGCAGGAAACCAGAGCAGATCTTTGAACAGTAAAAATTCTGGATACTGTTAATCAGATAGAAGATTCTAATTTTAATTAACAAGTATTTAAGTATGAGCCAACATGACAAGAAACTTGAAAACAATTTTAATGTGAGGAAGAGACACTTTGTGTCACAAAACTTGGAATAAACTTATGACACTTTGAGCTTTGGAGAGGTTAAATATTTTGATGAATCCAAATAGGGGCAGGCGGTAAAAGGAATTAAAAACACAGTTAGAGGCCTAAAGAAAATAAACACCGGCTTGCTACCTACTTGAAACAACTGGACAATGAAACGGGCTCTAGAGTTGTAACGTTGTGATAAATCAACATGGCAGCCTGGAAAGTGTGGGTGTTAATGTCAGCATCCTGTTGGACACGATGTCTAAGAAGGGAGTGGATGCCTTGTTGGGAATTATCAATTAGAAATCTTGAGGGTTTCCTCTGGAGATACTGAAAGGCATTTTTCATATGGACTGTATTTCAAGGAACAAAGAATTTTAACAGCTTCCCGGTGTTGTGTGCTACCCTGGATTTTACAAAGCAGTTCTTCCTTTCATCTCTCATGCCTCCTTTTATTCCGTGGGTGGCCCACATGGTTATTAGCCAGTTGACAATGAAGAAAAAGAGTCTGAAAACTTAAATAATCTTCCAAAGATCAAACATCTAGTAGATAATGGAACTTAGACGTAATCTTGGATCTTCCAACAGCAAAGCCTATGCTCTGTACTAATTTAAATGACTTCAAGTATTCAGTTTAAAATTTTATTTGAAAAAGGACACCTAGCTGGCTCAGTTGGAAAAGCATGTGACTCTTGGCCTCAGGGTCATAAGTTTGAGTCCCACATTGGGTATAATGATTATGTAAAAATACAATGTTTTTTTAGAAAGCTTATTTAAAAGGATTGGTATTTGCAAATATAATGGTGGCAGAACCACAGAAGATGACTTTTAGCTAAATGGAGAAAAAAGAAATTCTGTTTTTGTTAAATAAATATTTTATTTATTTATTTGACAGACAGAGAGGGAACACAAGCAGGGGGAGTGGGAGAGGGAGAAGCAGGCTTCCTGCTGAGCAGGGAGCCGATGTGGGGCTCTATCCCAGGACCCCAGGATCATGACATGAGCCAAAGGGAGACGCTTAAGGACTGAACCACCCAGGCGCCCGAATAAAGAAATTTTTAATTATTATTTTTGAGCTTACTATTTAGTCAACTTACTACTTTACTTACTACTATCACTCTTAACTTTATAACGAAATCAGTAAAATATCTCAATACAGAACAAACATAGCAATGTTATACAAATCATTCAATTTCTTTTTGAAATAGAGAATTGCTAATCAGAATTGTGCTACTTTTGATAAAAAATAATGTTCTCTTACTCCGATCTCACACTGTAGAAACAGGACTTTAAAAATGACAAGAACAATAAAAGGTATTTTAATACTTTAATATTTTTCAACAAGTAAGAATTTTAAGGAGTAACAGGGAAGCATTAGTAATTTGCTGAGATGCAAAGATACAAAAATAAAACTAAAAAAAACCTTCAACAAATAACAATAAAGACAGTTTCCTCTGCAAGGTAAGGTCACGTCTTTGAAACGTCAGCATTTCCTGAAATGTTATATATGCACTAACTTTGCACTAATTGTCATTAAGAGGAATTCTAGGTCAGAAAAAAAAAAATGCAAGGTTGATATTCCCTAGCGACCTGTACTGACTGGCAAAGTAAATAGTATGTTATGACCAAACATGTATTTGTTCTTTGCAGTTAAGTAATTGAAAGATAAAACTGTTGAGTGTCTAAGTGGGGAGATAATTGAATATTTTACATAACCAAGCACCTTCCCCTCGAATTCATTACATATTCCAACATCATAGCTGCTGAAAATGGAATTACGTTTTGTATTCAATCACTCAAAATTTTTCTGATGATTATTATTATTTTGGGGGGCTATTAAACAGCCATACCCTTTTTTCTCATCTCATTGCGATATTTTCCATTCAAAAAGGTGACACAACAAAATTACGTGTTCTACAGACAACACAAGATACTCAAATAGAAGTCAAAATATTAGTGAGAATGGCAATTTTTTTGTGAGCCAGCTAAATTCCCCCCAAGACTGGGTATTACTGGAGCTTTGGCAGTTGACCCGGGTTTTCCGTAATCCTGTTCATTCTCTGTTCTGTTCCCTGAAAGCTCCTCCAGCCTTTGTCCGTGATCCCTTATTATTTCTGGTCTCAGGCATAGCAATTACCACCGCTGAAAAAACAACCCAAATCTCTCCAGGCTGTGTCTTTAATCCAACGGTATATTGTTAAATAGATGTCAGCTGGGCAACCTTTCACTGTAGAAATACAGAGCTACCTCTCTAGCTTAAAAAAATATATATCAAAATGACAATATGATCGATTACTTATGGCTACCAATTAAAATCCACCAGAAAGCTATCAAGTTGTTAAAATAACATTCAAATTAAGCAGAATGAAGCAAACTTGGACTTAATTACAATCATCACAAATACAAGCTCGGTTTTCTTAGAGATATCATAGGTTATTTGTTCCTGTGACATTTCACCGAGTCTACATAAAATTCCTCGAGTGCCTTCTAAGAATCTGCCTTCTGATAAGTGTTCTATTGGAAATTTGGGAGAAAACAGGAGCATAACCTCTTGCACTACAGATGTTTGTAGAAAGTTGGGTAAAGTTTTGGCAATTGGCAATGGATTTCCCCAGTGTTCCTACGAATTGGTCAAATTCTACTGAAGTTCAGACTTAAGAATATTTTCCCCTCTTTTTTTCTTCTCAACTTATTATTATTATTATTTTTTGCCTGGGGCATTTGTTTTATAACCAAAGTTGTATAGGCAACCCTGTTTTTAGAGCATTTTTGAGTCACTTGTGGTGACATCTAATTCCAGACTCAACCTCAGTGCACAGAAATTGAAAAGCAACGGAGAGGATTCATGCTCTGTTAGGCTCTTAAAAGTAAAGAGTTTACTTTTTTACTTCCTCTTTTTTTCCCTGTACAGTGTAATCAGCAATAAAACTCATCTCTTGAGTGATGAAAAATAAATAACCCAGGGTGTAAAATGCAAAGGACACATTTAACGTTTAGGTATATTGCATTACCCCCCAAATGAAAACCCGTGCAAGCTTCCTAAAAATATAAATGAGTGATAAGGACTGCGTATAATGCATGCAGTTTTTTTCTTCTTACTCCTGGATTTTAGTCAATTTTTTGAAATAGTCATAAAATATAAGTCATGGGTTCAAATTGTTGCCCTATACATTCATAAACAATCTTTAGGCAAGGTAGGAATGGTGCTCCCTTGGGAAAATGAAGGAAGAAGGACTTCGCTGCTAATCTCCCAACAGTGGTTAAAAATCTCCCAGCTAATCCCGTGTGGTATGATTTGCCATCCTGCATCCCTGCTTCCCCACTCCTGGCCATACCTGCCTCTGGTGATCCTCTTGTTTCCAACCACCGTGCTCAATAGCAGAGGGCCAGGGCTAGATCCATCCTGTCCGTGCGTTTGGCTGCAGCCCCAGCCCCTAGCACAGCATTAGGCACAGGGCAGATGCTTGAAGTGCTTGGTCCTGTAAAGAATAGAGGCAAATTAATACTCTACCAAGTCAGTAGGCTAAAACCTAGCCTGGGGAAAAACAGATCAGAGCACAGAAGGCTGGGAGCATGTTAACAAGCCTGGTCCATTTCAGGGGCGGGGGTGGGGTGTGTGTGTGTGTGTGTGTGTGTGTGTGTGTGTGTGTTACATTTGGTACCTTGCCTAAAAATTTCCGCCAGTAGCATTTCATGTAATGAAAACAAATGAGATGATTTGATCTCCAAATCTTTCTTTAATTTTGAAAGGCAAACTTTTAACAAATAGCTACACACCTTAATATATTTTTCAGTAACTACAAAAGAGAACACAACCTTTCATACAAAATAAAAATTGTACCAGGTAATGAAATTTTTGGCATGATAATCCGTTAAATTGAGTATTGAATACATTAATCAGTATGGCTATAAAAGCGGTCACTCTTCACGTGTTCATGAATGTTAGGCTCATGGGGTATTGAAGGATTTTTAGTTTCCTTTTTTAAAAAAAATTTTCATTCAATCTATTTCTCCTGTATAAATAAAAATTTTAAAAAATTATGTTGCTTTGGGTAAATAACAAAACCAAGTGAGATATTTTAGCTATTTTTGTTTTAGATACTTCAAATTATTTTACATCTTGTATCAAGTCAAACAATCTTGAAAAATCCCCGAATCCCCAGGAGAGACAAAAAGCAGAATGACTTCAGTTAGATACAATGCAATCATCTCCTTTTTGCCGTTGTTCCTTAATGTGTGGCTTTCTTAATTAACTCTGAAATGTCCTCACAAAGATATTTCATTAACTGCTATACCCTGTTTTCTAACCTCAGGTATTTTCTGAGAAATCTTGGCAGAGTCTATATTTTCCTTTTAATCCCTAAAGTACCTGCAGCAGTGGAAAACCATTCTCCCATATAAGGGTCAACAAAAACCATAGGTGTCTTGTTAATATGACTCACCTGGCCATGGACTTGCTCTCCTCAGTTACTTAGCTGAGTTATCAGGGCGCAAGAATAGAGTGCCATTCCCAGAATTGATATGAGCTGCCTGACAGATGTTTTATAGCACCATTATTAGTTCTGCCCCTGCTTATAATGGTCACAAGGGGTTTTGTTTCCCCTTTCTCTTTAAAAATTCACCATATTTTTAGAAATCATTATTTCCCCCTTTTCCTATTCTCCTTCCCCCCTTCCCCACGTACTGAAATTCTTAGGAGGTGGAGCACAGGGCGATCTTAGAGGAAAAAAAGGCATTTGCTCACTTTGCGATGAATCAGCCTTGGATCCCCACTCAGTGAGAAGTGTGCTGGCCGTGCCATCAGGAGCAGCTGCGAGGGCATTGAAAATGAATCTTCTTATCTCTGGGTGTACTTTTTGACTTAGAGGCGGTTCTCCTTCACTGTTTCATCATCACAGCTGTAAGGGTTGCACACTCCCGGGCCGTTTGCTTGTTTGCCATGGGTGTAAAACAGAGCTTCTCTGAGCACATTTCCAGGGAGCCTTTGTAAGAGCAGTTATGGACCGAGCCTCAAGAGCAACCCCCGGAGGAATGAAGTGAAAGGATCTCTCTTGTTCCGATAGCCACTATCTGATAACGGTCTGTCTGCATTTTCATTCTCTTTCAAGAGGTTTGGCTCTCTGTTCAGGAGCTGAAAGTAACATTTACTCATGGGTGACAAGGTCAAGTGTTCTGTGGGTGGTCTCGAGCACTGCATGTCTGCGTTCTTCATAGGCTTCATTCAGCCAAGGTATGCGTTGTGCCTCTGTCACCCACACAGTGCTGGGCACATGGGAGGACAAGCAGAATAGGTGTGTCTTTGTGCGGCGCGATAGCAGCACTTCTCAGGCCTAAGAGAATGTCTTAGGCTTTTTCCTCTTCACTAGCCGGCCCAGCACTGCAATACTTGTGTGTGCCAGGGGCAGGGCGAGTTTCTGAGTGTGATAAACTGCTGGCTAGCCCACCTAGGAGCTCAGTGTAGCCCTGCTCATTCTATAAAGATTGTGATAGACAGTGGCAGTTGGGTCAGCGCCACAGCCCAGGACCTTGTTCCCTCCTGTCAACTCCCAGGTTCCAGCAGAATGCCTCCGCTGTCCTCGGGATGCTCTAACTGAAGTAAACTGAGTTGCGTTTTTTTTTTTTTTTTTGCTTTGTTTCATTTCTGTCTAGGAATTTTGAGGTGACTGACTAGCAAAGCTAATTTAAAAAAATGGGGCCTAGGGTGTGGATGGATAAGAATAGCACTTATTAGGATGCCTGGGGTGGCTCAGTTGGTTAAGCATCTGCCTTCTGCTCAGGTCATGATCCCTTGGTCTTGGAATGGAGCCTCTTGTAGGCTGTGAGCTCAGCAGGGAGTGTGCTTCTCCCTCTCCCTCTGTGTGCATTCTTTCTTTCTCTTACTCACTCTCAAATAAATAAATAAAATCTTTTAAAAAAGTGGGGGCTGCCTGGGTGGCTCAGTGGGTTAAAGCCTCTGCCTTTGGCTCAGGTCATGATCTCAGGGTCCTGGGATCGAGCTCCATATTGGGCTCTCTGCTCAGCAGGGACCCTGCTTCTCCCTCTCTCTCTGCCTGCTTATCTGCCTACTTGTGATCTCCATCTGTCAAATAAATAAATAAAATCTTAAAAAAAAAAGAATAGCACTTACGGTATTAAGTATCTGAGCCAAAAAATAAAAAAATAAAAAAAAAAGTATCTGAGCCAGGTACCAGTTATTGCCTTTGTAAGGGGACCCCCGCTCTTAGCCCAAGGAGCTGAGTGACAGTGGCCAATGAGAAGCCAATGCAGGAGGAAGGGGGAGCAAGGGCCGGGAGGCAAGGAGGCAGTTGCCAGGTGAGATCAGTTCTACTTGCAAGACGAGGAACCACACGCACCCTGAATGAGACTTCCAGGAGGCTCAGTGTAGGTAATGTGCAAGGACTGTGAGTGGGGTTCTTAAGGTACCTGTTGTAGCAGTTGCCAAAATGAAACTGGTCAATCATTATTGGATGACCTGAAAAAATGCGATTTTTCCCTGGAGAAGAGGGAAGTGGCAGAGAGACATCCATTTATTTGCTAAGAAGCACCCAGAAGCGTTGAAATAGAGATCAGCCTCTGACATACTCTAGGTCGTCCCGCACATCTAATGTCAGTTGTAGTGTACTTGTCACTATGGAAGCCCTAAAATAGGTATTAATTTTTGCGAGGGCCAGAATTTCTGGCCTGAGAGTCTGCTTTCATGTTCTATTTCTTATATTCAGTTACTCGAGAAGTAGTTACTGAATGTGTCTGTGCACAGCATCAGGCACTGTTAAGGACATAGAATTAGATTTGGCTACTAGCCTGGATACCATCTTCTTGAATATCTGATCTTCTATCAATAATATCTTTTATCAATAATAACTTTAAAAATGCACTCACATTTTGTCTCCATGTCCTATTTCCACTGTAGCCTGAAGGAAAATGAGTGCTTTGTGAAGTTAACTTGGCAACAGTTTTCTTCTTTAGAATAAACTGTAAATGTCAAAAGATAGTGTAGTGGAATATGCTGGAAGAATCCCCCAAATTGTTTTTTTTGTTTTGTTTTGTTTTAAAGTAAAGTCAAATTTGCCTGTATTCTTTTAGAAGAAAAGCAATCTGAGTTCATCCAAATAATATAGGTGAAAATATGAATAAAAGAACAGGAAGGAACACAGGATTCGGTGGTCCCACCTTGGACTCCAGTTGTAGAAGTTTACTACAGGTGTCTATAAATAGGAATCCATTTCATGGAAATATGAAATGGAGACCAAGATTTATATGAGAGAAAAAGAGTGAAACTCATTATATCTTTACTTGTCATAGGAAAAATAATACAGGGACAGTTGGAGAAAGATAACTTTCAAAGGTTGAAATATGTAGATAATAGAGTTTATCAAGAACTTTTAATAATACAGGGTACTATGGAAAGATGCTAAGTAAAAACAACAGACCAACTATACATATATGAATAGATTTTTTTCATAATCTCATTTTTAATCAAAAGACCAAACTGATCGGAGCAGTTATCTCTAAGTGGTAGGTTATTAGTTAGCTATTGCTGCGAACACCCACCCACAAACACCACAGTGGTAAACATTGATAAGCATGTATTTCTTGCCCAAGTGCCTGAGTTTTGACTAGACTCTGGCTAAATTTGGCTGGGTTCCAGATCAGAGTGGGGTCATGTGTATTCTACACATCTGTCATTCTCTTGGAACCAATAGCTACCCAAGATGGATTCTTTCTATGGTGATTGCAAATGTTCAAGAGAGCAGGACCAGCTGTGCAAGCCTATTTTAAGTATCTCCTTATGTCACGTTCATTGACATCCCAAAAGTCAGGACAGATGACATGGCCACCCCCAGAATCAAGGGGACCCAGCCCACAGTGTACTCCCCCACCATGATAAAGCTATGAGAAGAGTGTGAATGTGTAGAACTGCTAGAGGGCAGTGAAGAATTGGAACCAAAGGCTCGTCTACTGCAGTGGGATTAACATATCCCTCAATTTTCTTCTTATGTTCCTATATGTATAAATATTGTATGCTGTATAAATGCAAGAAAAAATAAAGTACTAGAGACATACAGACTAATGGAATAGAACTGAGAGTTCAGAAATGAGCTCTCATGTTTATGATTGGATTCTTGACAAGGATGCCGAGGCAATTCAATGAAGAAAGAACTGTCTTTTTAGCAAATGGCATGTAAATATGTGAAAGAATGGTGTTCAACTCATAGCTCATACCACGTACAAAAATTAACTCCAAAGAAATCAAATACTTAAAAGTGAGAACTAAAACTCTAAAACTCATAGAAGAAAATATAGGTATGAATCTTAGTGACCTCACATTAGACAGTGGTTCCTTGAACATGATACAAAAGCAGTGGAAGAAAAGGTAGGTCTGTCAGACTTCAGTGGAATTAAAAGCTTTTGTGCTGCAAAGGATACCAGAAAGAAAGTGAGGATAATCCACTGAATGGAGGAAAATATTTACAAATTACATATCTGGTAAGGGACTTGTAACCAGGAAAAAAAACAAAGAAATCTTACAACTCACCAATGAGAAGACAAATACCCCAATGAAAAATGGACAAAAATATTTGAATGGACATGTCTCCAAAGTAGATGCCCCAGTAGGCAGCAGGTGCATAAAAAGGTGCTCAACGTCATCCACTGGAAAAATGCAGATCAAAACCAGGAGGAGATACCTCTTCACATCCACTAGGATGGTTAAAGTAAAAAAGACAGCTAATGGTGTTGCTGAGGATGTGGAGAAATTAGAAACTTCATAGGTTCTGGGTGAAACCTGTTGGTTCCCACTGTTGGTGGGAATGTGAAAATGGTACAGATGCTTTGGAAAACAGTCTGGCAGTTTCTCAGAAAGTTAAACATAGAATTACTGTATGAATCAGCAATTGCATTCCTAGGCAAATACCCAAAAGAATTGAAGATCTATATCTGCACAAAAGTTTGTATGCGAATGTTCATAGCAGTATTATTCATAATAGCCAAAAAGTGGAAATAACACAGTGCTTGTCAATCAATGATTAAGAAAAAAACCACCCAAAACGTGGTATATCCATGCAATGGACGGGGTGCCTGGGTGGCTCAGTCAAGCGTCCGACTCTTGGTTTCAGCTCAGGTGGTGATATCAGGGGGGAGTCTGCTTGAAGAATCTCTCTTTTCCTCTCTCACCATCCCCCACCCTTGCTCACTCTTTCTCTCTCTCAAAAGATAAAAATCAAAATAAAGCAAATCCTTGAAAACCTGAAGTTAAGTGAAAGAAGCTAGTTCACGAAAGATCACGTATTTTATGATTCTTGTATGAAATGTCTAGAATAGGCAAATTCATAGAGGTAGAGGGTATATTAGTGATTGCATAGGTATGGTTGGGGGAGCGTGGGCAAAATGAAAAGTGACTGCCAATGGTGATGGGAAATGTCCCTAATTGTGGTGGTGATTGCCAACTTGGAGACTAGGCTAAAAATCATTGAGTTACATACTTCATAGAGGTGACTTTTATGATGCGAATACATCTCATTAAAACTGTGATTTATTTAAATATTTTTGGAAGATGCCTTAACAGGATTTAAATAGAATCCTAAGTAATTATTAGAATAATTCCAGCATAAAATCAATGTGTAGGTTTACCACGTGTAGCTAAAATTAAGAACATATCTTGCTTCAAGAAAGAATCCCAGTGGCTTAAGCATCTTGAGTTGTTAGTGACCAGTTCTTCTTTTTACTATTGCTTTTATTATTTTTTCACTTGTATTGAGGTAGAATTGACATATAACATTATCTAAGTTGGTGTACAACATAATGATTTGTAGTAACTACATATTACAAAATAACTTTTCAGGGACCAATTCTTTACATGCAAAGCCAGATACAGGAAATCAACCAGATGTAAAAACAAATGAACTATATAAATAATATTACTTTATTAACGTAAATTAGTATTCTGTTTCAATCAAGAGATAACTTACCTCATGCCTGGGAGTGTCAGTTGCTTTATATATGTTATCATAGCATAGCCCTATAGCTGATTTTGCAGATGAATAAACTGAAACTCAGAGAATTTAGCCCCTTTTGGTTGTGATACTCACCATAGTCACATTGCCCACAATGACAACACTTCAGTTGTGTAATTGTCATGATTATTTTAAGAGAAACAGTGTAACAACTACTTAACAGGGACTAAGTCTCCTACTTAGTGGGGGACAGGAACGTGGGTGGGGAGATGCCTTTTGAGAAACTTCCAATTATTTCAGGTTAAGTCTGAACATCATTTCCAATGGGAAGACCTCTCTGACTCTACTCTTTCTCCCAAGTGAGTGTTCATTCTGCATCTGAAACTATTTTATTTTTATCCTGTTTTGAATATTATGTTTATATCTCCGTCTCCACCACTAGATGAGAGGGCAGGTCTTAATTTGATCTAGCCTGGTTTGGTCAGAATCCATGAGAGTATTCAGTTTTAAGGAAAGAAGAGGGATTTTGTGTTGTTACAATAGGGAATTCTGTATGTTTCTCTATTTGATGGTGGAAATGCAATGCAGAACATCACAAGGAAGCTGGTTTAGACTCTTGGTTCTGATCTGAGGCTGCTGCTAAGTCAGAATCTTGAAGGTGATTATTCTCAGGCTTTACCCTTGGGCCTCTGTTCTTTTAACTATTATTGAAGTCCCATCTTTTAAAATTAATGACCCAGTATGAAATTTCAGAACAGCTAAAATTGATTTGTCTATTTACTTACCTCTTTTAAATGTAAGATAAAATTGCTTTTGTGTGTAAAATCCCCTAACACCAATGAAAATTGCGATTCTACATTTTCTGAGAAATCTCTTTATTTGTCCTCTGGGAGATCTTAAACTTTAGTTGGCTTCTATTAAACTTTTATGAGAGCAAAACGAGTGAATGACTTTTCTTTCAAAGAGGTACTTTTTGTTGTTTCGAAGAAAGAATACATTCTTGAAACAGAACATGTCTCTTAAACAAATTACTCAGTGTTGCTTACCCAAAAAAGGGGGGTGGAAGTGGGGGAAGGGTTTGTGGTTTAACCAGCTTCAAGTCCCAAATTGCAGAATATTAAAATTAGGTCAAAATTATGTTTTTTATCTGACTTGTCCAAGTATCACTTTAAATATCTTCCTCAAGGGGCTTAAAATGTTACTATAAATTCTTGTCTTTATGAGAAGCATTCTTTTCCTTTCTCTGTCCTATTTCAAAATAGAGATGCTCCTTGGAGCAGTGATGTTTTAAGACACGGATGCCATAGGTCCTGGAGTTGGGTGCTGGCAGGTGGGGTGAGGAGCTCTGATCTCAAGGTGATCACTCTGCTGTTTAATGGTTTTTACCTCTGTTTAGCCACGTGTTTTTGCTTGAAATCAGTCCCTCTGCCTAAAACCAGAACTAGGAAGAAATGGAGAAAGTATACAGCACTAAAGTCAACACAGTTAATGCCCCAAGTTGATCAACCAGTTGTTTTGTGACATGATAATCATTGGTGTTCCCATGTCTTCCTATCCCCCTAACCATGAAAGCGCACACTTGAAGGTTGCAGTAGGCTGAATAGTGCCCCCCAAAGATGTCCACCTCCTAATTCCTGGAGCTTGCAAAGATATCACCTTACATTGCTGATGTGATTAAGGTGAGACTCTTTCAATGGGGAGGTTATCCTGGATTATCTGGGGAGCTCCGTGAGCTCCGTGTAATCATTTAAGGTCCATATAAAGAGGTAGCAGGAAGGTCAGAAAGGAAAGAGGTTATGTTGCTGGCTTTGAAGATGGAGGGAGGGAAGCTCTCTCTTGAGGCTGGAAAGGACCACAAACAAAACAAACAGAGATTCTCCCCAAGTGTCTCTAGAGGGAATGCAGCCCCATGGACCCATCTGAGACTTGTGACCTCCAGAATTGGTAGGCAGTAAGTTCATGTGCAGGTCCTTCCACCCATTTTCCATGCTGCAGCCAGACTCGTCACATGAAAACACAGTAGATTTATGAAAACGCCTTCATATTACCACGAAAATGACGTTCAAGGGGCACCCTGTGGAGTGCCCAGCACTGCATGGTCTGGTCCTGCCTGCTTTTCCGGATTCATCAGCGCTCACTAGTGATTCTGAGTCGGACTGTCTGAGTTGAATTCTGCTTGTGCTCCTCACTACCTGTGTGACGTTAGACAAATTAACCTCTCTGTGCTGATGTTTTCTCATTGGAAAATACCTTATTGCTTGTTCCTGAGGATTAATAAAAATACAGTGCTTGGCCCTGTTCTAAACATACTATAAATGACTATGTAGCCTTATCATTTCTGTGAGCATTCACACATGTGACTGACAGATAGTAGACACTAAAAAAACATTGGATGGGTGTCTGGATGGAAGCAGCATTGCAGTCACAGCTGTTTGATATACTCTGTTACTTCTCTCTGATTTGCAGAGATGATTCAGTTTTAAAGGAACACAAGCAAAACTCAGAAGAACAGAGACAACTGAACATTTTGGAGCCACATTTTGGCTACTAAGTATATAAGCTTGAGTAAAAATTCTGATTCACTCAAGAAAGTTGAAAGGTGTCCACTCCTAAGGGAATTTTCAGCCAGCACTGAAGTACAGGCCAACCACGTGATAACTAACCAGCACTGATGACTAAGACCGGGTTTGTATTTACAGCAAATAATGCTAAGCTGTTTTGAATCTCATTTTCTTTACTTTGTAATAACATGTTATCTTCTAACTGTGGAATAATACTCCTGGCAGTGGTGTTTCTGTAATATGACGGAAACTGGCCCTACTCTACCAGTCCTCTCTATTTACATTTACTTGGGGGTAGATAACATAGGACGGGAATACTTCCTGTAGTAGTTCTGTGTAATAAATGTCAGTTCCGGGCGCCTGGGTAGCTCAGTGGGGTAAGCCGCTGCCTTCGGCTCAGGTCATGATCCCAGGGTCCTGGGATCGAGTCCCGCATCGGGCTCTCTGCTCTGCAGGGAGCCTGCTTCCTCCTCTCCCTCTCTCTGCCTGCCTGTCTGCCTGCTTGTGATCTCTGTCTGTCAAATAAATAAATAAAAATCTTAAAAAAAAATGTCAGTTCCTTTGCAGGTAAAATTGTATTTCCCTCGGGCTGGGTCTGCACTAAGAGGTAATAATAAACCTCTAGGGTGCAGCAGAGAGGACTTTTGCTTTGCTTTGGCTGTCCTCACCATTATCCTGGAGCTGTGGGGGATGGGGGATGGGGGGACCGGGACGAGTGGTATTCTGTCTACAGACTTCTGCTTTAGTTTAATGGCCTCCAAGTTCTTCATTCTACCTTCCTATGGAAATACTTTAATAGTTGAATTTATTTGAATAAGCATTTCTTGAGAGCCTTTTTAAATATATATTTTTAAACTTTCATGTTCTAGTTTTTGGCTAAAATATGGCAAGAAAATATTTGGTCAGTTTTTTTTTTTTTTCAGGTATAATTTACATAAAGGAAAATTTACCCTTTTTATTGTCCTGTTCATGTGTTTTGACAGACACACAGTCATGCACTCACCACCACCGTCAGGATATAGAACCATCCCATCCCCCTCAAAGTTCACTTCTGCTACTTTGTAGTGAGCCCCTCTGGCCATCTGTAGTTCGCTGTGGCAACTGGGCTGTTTTCTGACTCTATACTGTTGCCTTTTCCAGGAGTCATAAGAATAGAATCCTTAAGTCCCCTGAGTCTGGCTTTCTTTATTTTAGATCTGATACATATCAGGAGTTAACTCTTTTGTATTGCTAAGTGATATTCCTTTGTATGGATGCACTACAGTTTACTTATCCATCCATCTGTGGAAGGAAATTTGGCTTTTTTCCAAGTTTGGATGATTATCAGTAAGGCTACCATTCACATAATTTTTTTTTTTTTTTTTAAAGTGAGCTCCGTGCTGTGGGCTCACAGGACTTAAACTCACAACCCCGAGATCGAGACCTGAGCTGAGATCATGAGTCAGACACTTAACTGACTGAGGTACCCAGGGGCCCCACATGCATTTGTTAATGGAACATAAGCTTTCTTTTCTCTCAGTTAAATATCAAGCAGTAGGATTCCTGGGTTGTACATTAAGATTAGATATAACTTTATTAGAAACTGCCCAACTGTTTTCCAAAGTGATTGCAGCAGTTTGTATTCTTTTTTTTTTCCATGTGTTGAATTTTTTGTTTTATTATTATTTATTTTTTTAAATTTTTTATTTTTTATAAACATATAATATATTTTTATCCCCAGGGGTACAGGTCTGTGAATCACCAGGTTTACACACTTCACAGCACTCACCATAGCACATACCCTCCCCAATGTCCATAACCCCACCCCCCTTCTCCCAGCCCCCCTCCCCCCAGCAACCCTCAGTTTGTTTTGTGAGATTAAGAGTTACTTATGGTTTGTCTCCCTCCCAATCCCATCTTGTTTCATTTATTCTTCTCCTACCCACTTAAGCCCCCATGTTGCATCACCACTTCCTCATATCAGAGAGATCATATGATAGTTGTCTTTCTCCGCTTGACTTATTTCACTAAGCATGATACGCTCTAGTTCCATCCACATTGTCGCAAATGGCAATATTTCATTTCTTTTGATGGCTGCATAGTATTCCATTGTGTATATATATCACATCTTCTTGATCCATTCATCTGTTGATGGACATCTAGGTTCTTTCCATAGTTTGGCTATTGTGGACATTGCTGCTATAAACATTCGGGTGCACGTGCCCCTTCGGATCACTAGGTTTGTATCTTTAGGGTAAATACCCAGTAGTGCAATTGCTGGGTCATAGGGCAGTTCTATTTTCAACATTTTGAGGAACCTCCATGCTGTTTTCCAGAGTGGTTGCACCAGCTTGCATTCCCACCAACAGTGTAGGAGGGTTCCCCTTTCTCCGCATCCTCACCAGCATCTGTCATTTCCTGACTTGTTGATTTTAGCCATTCTGACTGGTGTGAGGTGATATCTCATTGTGGTTTTGATTTGTATTTCCCTGATGCCGAGTGAATATGGAGCACTTTTTCATGTGTCAGCAGTTTGTATTCTTATCAACAGTGTATGAGTTCCGGTTGATCCACATTGTCCAAAGCACTTGACATTACCAGGTTTTTGATTGAAACATTCTGATAGATATGTAATGGCATCTCATTGTGGTTTCAATTTGTATTTCCCTAGTAACTGATGATGTTGCCTGTCTTTACATGACTGGTTGCTAACCATGTAGCTTCTTCTGTTATATTTCTTTCTATATTATAATCTGTATCTCTATACTTTAAGCTCTTATTAAAAGTGAAACTTACTGGGGCATCTGGGTGGCTCACACAATTAAGTGTCTTCCTTCTGCTCAGGTCATGATACCAGAGTCCTGGGATGGAGCCCTCATCTGGCTCCCTGCCCAGTGGGGTGTCTGCTTCTCCCTCTCCTGCTCTTTCTGCTTGTGCTTCCCCTTGCTCACTCACACGTGCTCTCTCTCTGTCAAATAAACAAAATCCTTAAAAAAATTAAAACTTATTTATATTTGCTGCCACTGAATAAAAAATACATTTGTTTTTAAATTATTAAACTTGAATCCCAAGACCTTGCTAGATCCTAGCTAGATTCTAGTAGTTTTGTCGATTCTTACACAGTTATGGCATTTGAAAAGACAATGTCGCTTCTTTCCTGATTATTTTTTTCTCATGTTCATGGTATGAACTATGGTAAATATTGAAAAGAAATTGTGAAACTTGACATCTTTGGCCTGCTAGCAGGGAAAATATAGTCAGTATTTTACCATTAACTATGATGGTAGCTGTACATTTTTCATAAATGCTCTTCACCAGATTAAGGAAGTCTCCTAATCTGAGTTTTTTGAGAGTTATCATCATTAATAAGTGTGGTCTTTAAATGCCTTTTCTGTACCTATTGGGAAGCTCACACAGTTTTCTTTTTTAGTCTGCTAATATAGTGAATAACAATGACTGGTTTTCAAATGTTAAACCTATCTCGAATTCCTGGGATAAACAAAACTTGATCAAAATCCAGTTTGCTGGATTCAGTTTGCTAATATTTCATTAAATATATGTGTTTCTAGGTTCATGTGGATATTGATGTATAAATTCTTTTTTGGTTATATCTGTTTCAGGTTTGTTATTGGTGTCATGCTGGCCCCAAATAAGAGGATAATTGTTTTCCCTTCTATTTTCTGAACAAAAATTTCGCAAGATTGGTGTTATTTCTTCTCTAAGTGGTTGATAAATTTGACCACTAAAACCATCCGGGCCTGGAATTATCTTTGTGGGAAGCTGGTTGAACAAACTTCAATTACTTTAATTGTAAAGGACAATTTAGATTTTTAAATTTCATTCTGTTTGCGTTTTGAGGTCTGTTTCAAAGAATTTGTCCATTTCATCCTCAGTGTCAAATTTGTTGACATAAAATTGTCCAGAACATCTTCTCTTATCTTGTTAAAGTCTGTGTGTCTATGGGTCTATGCTCTTTCACATTGAATTCTCTGTATTTTTTTTTTTTTTTTGCTTGGACAGCCTAGTTAGGATATATGAATATATTTATTTCCATTGAATGAATATATTCATTCAATGCTTGGCCTCTGAACAGCAACTTGGAAAAATAGTCCTGTGCTTCTCAAAATGGGATACCTGGTAGCCCTGAAGATGAGAGGTGTGATCATTGGAAACCACAGAAATACTATGGCACATGAATTTTTTGGGGAAAAATTTAGGGAAATTAAAATGCTATTAAAAAGACTATACTTCTGAAAACATATGATGCAGGTTTTATTTCATTTATTTTTAGAATATTTTATTTATTTGTTTGAGAGAGAGGGAGCCTGCAGGAGCCAGAGGAGGGGAAGCTGGAAAAGCTGACTTCGTGCTGGGCAAGGCGACCATCAAAGGGCTCCATCCCAGGACCCTTGGATCATGACCTGAGCCAAAGGTAGATGCTTAATCTATTGAGCCACCCTGGTGCCCCTATTTTATTATGTTTTTAAAGATAATGGGTAAATTAATTGCAAATGTGCCTTTTTAAGGATTTAGAGCTTTACTTCTAATCCTTTGCCACTTTATTTACTCTTCTCTGCCTTGGAAACAATGAAAGAACTGAATCAAATCCAAGTTTTTCACTTTGTAGCTGCAGTAGCCTTCAGACTTGACAAAAACCAGGTGGGAAAATAAAATATGCCCCTTAATTTCAAGGAACCAGAGGGCTTAAATTTAGAAGTAGTGTGTCTGAAACCTTCTGCATAGGTCTTGACGAAGTGTCTCAGGCAAGAATAATAACATTCTCTGTGCATTCCCTGCTTGCTGGGAAGTAACATGACATGAGGGCCTGGCAACCCCCTGAAATAGGTTTTATTGACCTCATTTTACAAAGGAAAAGAGTGATACTTGTCCAAGATCACACAGGCATGAAACGCAGGTGGCCGTCTGACCACCCCAGGGCAAGAGAGAGGTGTTGGGAGATGTAGTTAAAAGAAGTAAAAGACTCCGGTGCCTCGAATTCCCCAGGAGCACCGCCTGCGGTGAAGGGTCGCTGGCTTCGGAGGCGCGGAAAAACCGCGTTCCGCTTCTAGCCCTGTCGTAGGGAGGCGGGAGGGGCGGAGAGAGTCCACTCGGGCCCCGCCCACGTCCCGCTGCGATTTCCCCATTCGCTGACGACAGACGCGCGGCGGTGACGTTAGGGCGTCCGCTGTCCGGAAGTGCGCGGGGTGGCGGCGACGGCGGCGGCTGCGGGGCTGGTGAGCGGCCGCGCAGGGAGCGTGCCGGGTGCGCGCCGCAGGGAGGGCAGCGGGGCCATGAGAGAGGCTAGCCTTCTCTGGCGCGGAGCCGCTTGGTGGGGGGAGGGTGCGAGCCGGGGGCGGTGAGAGGCGTGCTCTCCACTGCGGAACCGAGCTCGACGTGCAGGTCGTGGGGCCGCGTCCCTGCCACGTTCCAGTGACCGCAGGCTGAATCATAGGGCTTCCCCGGGCGCTTTCCGTTCTTTGTGGCCGGGCCCCCGGGGCTCTCACTAAGGGTGTTCGGTCTGGCACCTGGTGTGAGGGGCGGGACACGCCACTTCAAGGCCTGGGTCCTCAGCGGGTTTTTCTGATCTGAGGCGGAGTTGGAAGCACTCTGTTTTCTTCCCCACGTGGTCTGGGCGGGGAGGACGCGTCTCGCCCCCTGGTGGGAAACGCGGCTTTTTGAAACGGGCTTCCCACGGAAGGCAGTGGCTCCCTAGTGGCTTGGGTAGGGGCCACTTGAAATCTTGCTGGTCCCTCACGGAGACCCACTTCACATGGAGAGTGTGGGTGAGACTCAGGCGCCGGCAGGACGGGAAGGAATGGTGATTGAGAAAAAAGCGGGCGGGAAGACAAGTCTTGGGAAAATGTTTTAGTGCCTAGGAAAATGCCCTTGGGACATAATCTTCGGTGCCAGTGGGGAAGGACAGTGACAAACATGTGATTGTGCCGTGTTTTGAGTTTCCTTTTCTGCAACCCCTGGTCTTGGCAGTCTGTTCTCTCCTGAAGCTTTGACTGAAACCCATCGCTCCAGAGAGTAACAGTGAAATGCGTAACGCGACTCTAGCAGTAAGTGCTTCCGGAGTACAAGACTGCATCGCCAGCCACAAGCCTAGATCTGGTCTCAGATTGTCACTGGTTTCAGTGTTTTCATCTGAACAGGAGACGAGGGTCTCCCCGCTGTTACATAGAATTGCAGTATATTCCTCTGTTTTCCTTCCCTTGTAAATTTCATTATCGCACCTGCGTGTTTGTCTTGTAGATGTGCGGTTGGTGACTCTGCCCCCCAGATGCTGAGGTGCCTGAATCCCTGGCGCGGGCCATTACTGAGCTGTAGTTGGAGTAGGCTGTGCCTTTTCAAGCAGTATCTATTTACAATGAAGCTGCAGTCTCCAGAATTCCAGTCACTGTTCACAGAAGGATTGAAGAGTCTGACAGGTGAGAGATGAGGGTGCTTTCTTCCATTGGAAATGGAAGAAATGGAGGCTTAATGTGTTTTAGCCAACACTCAGGGCTGTTTTTGTTTTTGTTTTGCTGTTGAGCTAATCAAAGAAAGGTTTACTGTAGGCAATCTAAAACTATAGCCAGACATGAGAGAGTCAGTCAGTGACTTCAGTTAAAAAGCATGGTTCTTTTGTATCTTATGCTGACTACTTTAAAGATACATTACAGAATTGGGCCTACTAACTTCATGAGTAAATTCTTTTTTTTTTCTTGTTTTGTGGATGAGGAAAGAGGCTTAAGGACATGCCAAATTTTTTATAATAACTAGAGAGCTATGCAGTCTGCTTTCAGTACCTAGCTTGTAACTACCAAGCTATATGTCCTTCCTGATCCTAAATGCCTTCTGAGTGAACTGAAGGCAGAAGGAAATAGGAGTCTCCTCCCTTTGTGCCCATGCCAGACTTACTGGAAGGGGCACAGGAAATGACCTAAGCTAAGTCCCTGATTACAGCAGCTTCATGTTGCTTGCCACAGTCTTACCATTCCTTATTTAGGCCCTCAGTATCAGCTGTGCTGTTGCTGAAGCAGCCACACAATTGCATTTCCAAGCCAGTGGTATTTTATGGACCCTTCAGAAATACATAAAGGTATTTGTGTTTAGAAACATGACTGGTACAGTGGCAACCCAGGCTGTGCATTAGGTTCACCTGGGGAGCTTTAAAATACGTAGATGCTGGGGTCCCACCCTGACCTACCGGACTGGAATCTCTGGGGAGGATGGCATCTATAAATTTTTATAAGAACTCTACTCCATTAATTCTGATGCACAGAAGGTGGAGGAACCATGGCATTAAATTGACTTTCCTTGTATGAGTTTATTCCCAGAGCTACTTTTCTATTCCTGAATTTAGATGCTTTTTTAGATACATGTCAGAGGTTTGTGGTCCAGAACTTGTTGATTCATACAGATTCTTCATGTGGTTTTGAAGTGGAGGGTCTAAAGCTGATACTTGATGCTGAGTTGTCATTACAGTGAAAAATGCTAGAAACTCCAGTCCACTAGAAGTACCAGTCACATGTGCAATGTATACTTTTCTAGTAACCACATTCAAGGTAGAAAGAATTGGGTGAAATTAATTTTAATAATTATTTTTGCATAGCATTTCATTTTATCACTTAAGATACCATCATTTAAATATAAATTTATGTAAACATTATTATTGAGCTGTTACACATTTTTCCTTGCAAGTCCTTGAAATCTAGAGGTTAGCGCATCCGACCATCTTTAATTCAGACTCGCTACATTTCAGGTGCTCAGATCAGTAACTACATATGCCTACTGTTTGAACAGAACAAGTTGAGAAGCTTCAAATCTGAGTTGGATTCAAGCTTGTTCTTTCTTTATATGCCTTTCCCAGCTCCTAATCTTCTCATCTTCAGTTGCAAGAGGCCTCTTGGAGTAAAGGTGCCAAATGCTTGGATGTAGGTAATTAACTGTTAGTGGCCTGTTTCAGGTCCTTCTGCATTTTTCTTTTGGAAACAAGGCTCTGGATATTGATTGCCATAGGTTTTGAACATCTTTTATTTTAACCATTTTCATTTGGCTTACTAACCCTTACCTCAAGAGTGGAGTTGTCTCTACCTTAAGAGGTGAAATCCTATGGATTTAGAGACTCAGTATGGTGGGAAGATACAGATCTCTTTACCGCAGGGTCTTGTCCTCCAAAGCCAGGCAAATGGTAGCGTGGACATATTCTAAAGTTGACTTTTTTTAGGGTAGAGCGGAAGTGGCAAGAATGGAATCTTTAAGCGCAAAGCTCATCAGTTAGAAAATCACATAGTTGGTTTTACCTGGTTTTTGCTACTTTCTAAGACTTGCGTATTCTGGTAAAACAAGGTGTTCTGCATGAAAACAATTCACACACACACACACACACACACACACACACAATGGCTATTGTGTGGTGATGCTATGCAGTTGAATACTATACTGGTTCTCGAATCCTAGTAGCTGCTTTGCCACATGTGAAATTAGTTCCCAGCATGCAAGACTTAGGGAAGCTAAGAGAGTGGATTATCTGTACACTGTATAGGATTTTATAAGTTGTCAGTTTATTTCTTGTAATTTATTTTTCCTTTTGCTTGAGGACAGCATCGTAGAGGCATGCTAGGGGCATAGGAGATTTTTTCCCCTTTCTATACATGAGACTGAACTTCAGACATCGTTTGGACAAGCCAGGGCTTCTTCGGCCACTTGGCTGTGGTGTGTAAGAAATGCTGGGCATTAGCATTCAGCGGTTAGCTTTTAACTGCTTTGGTATGTGCTGTCATGAAGCCATCATAGTTACTTTGGGGACAGTAGGAACACCTGATCACTCTTCAAGTTTGGGAGCTCCTGGAAACATGAAGAACAGATCATTTCTTTTTTGGTAGTGGTAGTCATGACATGAAATGGTTCTTCTCATTTTAGTTTTACTTTCTGCATCCCCTGCCTCCAAAACTTAAAATTCAAAATTATAAAGGGAAGAAGTTAATGAAAATTAGATTGAAAAGTAAATTAAAAAAAAAGACAATCATAGAAGTTTTCTGACATAATATCCTTTTGATTGCTGATGATAATAATTACAAAGGTTTACTATTAATAGTTTGGAATGATGAGATTATGCATTTCTTAAGTCTCAGGCTTACATTTACAATTAAATTTAGCTGTACTAGGTATTTTTCTGAGTATATCATTGGAATGTGGATTTCTGTGAGATTGCAGATACCAGTAATTGAGGAAAAAGCTTGATAATTCCTACTCTTCTAGGTCTGCATTATTTACAGTTTTTATGGCTGTTCCACACAGGCACATACATATGCCTTAATATGCCTTTCTCAGTTGTATTATAATGTTAGAATTGTGAGTTTTTTGGAAATAGTTATCCATTTCTGTGTGGCTAATCAAAATGATGAATAGATTACTTTGAATTTTGGATCTCTTTGTGTAATGCAGTTAATTATTAGGTGACTTTGAACTTAGAATTTTATTTTAGTTGAGTTAGCATGAGACTCTTAAAACAGAGGTTATCTTGTATTCAGTCTTGACCTTCTTTATCCTGTTAAACTAGGTTCAAGTGAATGTAAGACTTACTCATTTTTTGCATTTCACAATAGTTTCCTACTGTAGTGAAGGAAGAAAATCTTTGAAGAATACGCTTTCCAGTGAGGTCACTCTGATCTATTTATGTTTTTTGAAGTGGGGATATCACAGTTAGGTTCTGTCATGAGCCGTGTTGGTGTAAAGATGGGTGAGATAGGTATTCTACCCTGAGACTGAACAGGTAATTTTAATATAATTAGTATGCATAAAAAATAGGCTTCTGGGGGTGCCTGGGTGGCTCAGTGGGTTAAAGTCTCTGCTTCTGCTCAGGTCATGATCCCAGGGTCCTGGGATCAAGCCCCCCATCGGGCTCTCTGCTCAGCAGGGACCCTGCTTCCCTTCCTCTCTCTCTGCCTGCCTCTCTGCTACTTGTGATCTCTGTCTGTCAAATAAATAAATAAAATCTTTAAAAAAAAAAAGGCTTCTGTAGTAGCTTAGAAGAGATTAATTTCAGTCTACCATTAGGACATTAGGAGAGGCTTCCTAACCTGAATCACAAAAGATGAGTAAGGATAAGCTAGATGAGTGTTTTTCTCATTGTGGATAGTTACCTACTAGTGGACCGTAAAGTTAGTTGGGTGGTCATGACCAGCATTAGAAAAACAGAGGAAAAGAGGGTGGAATCGATGAGATTGTGTGGTATGAAGTAACAGTATTTCCTGAAAGTTCGGTTTAGGTATGGGTGACTGACATGCAAAATGTCTTTCTGGTGTGAGTTGTGCACCAAGGCATTTCATGGCCAGCTGTTCGCTAGGTGAGTAAGTTGGGAAGGTGTTTGGGTGAAGTGACCTGTGCAAGCGAAGTTAGGGAAACTACAGGAAGAGTTTGAGGGTAAAGCGTGATGCAGAGATTAGTGAGAGGAGACAGAAGTGGGTCAGGAAGCCCTGGTATAATGTTCTGCAGAAATGTGGATATTGTGCTGGGAGTAGTTAGAGCAACAGTGGCATGGCCTAATGAAGCGAGTGATTTAGAACCCTCTGTCTAGACGGTGGAAGCGGGATTTCAGGGGGCTGGTGTAGCACTCCTGTTCAGGAAGGAGACGATGAAGCCCTGAACTAGGGAAAAATGAGGATAGAGTCCAGAAACATTTTGGCAGTCCTTAATTTACTGGTCATGGACCTCTATAAATCTCATGAAAACTGGAGTAACACACATGGCTTTTTTTTGTTGTTGTTTTGTTTTGTTTTTCTGACTACCATACATGGTTTTTATATTTTAAGAGATCATGAACCCTATATGAAAGAACCCTTACTAGAGACAGAGTCAGTAGGACTTGAGTAGAAATGTGGAATGAGAGGAAATGAACACATACTCTTGGACAGGACTTAGGGTGGTCTGGGACAGCTAAAAATTTAAGGCCAGAAGGTGAAGGGAGGGAGCCTTTGTTACTTAGTAACAGATCATTTTAGGTAGTCTCCAGAGTTGGGCTGAAGGTTTAGGAAGAACAGGAAGAGGATGAACAAGCACAGATTACGGGTAGGGATGGAGGTTAACATACTGGCTTGTGATTAGGGATGACAGAACTCTGATGTATTTCCCTCAGTGCTCAGGTCAGTGCCCTCCAGCTAGAGACCAGGTGAGTTATTAGTCCTTTCAGTGAGGGAGAATACTGACCATGGAGAACGTTGGAGTATCTCAGCCGAAGGTTTTTAGAAAGGACTTCTTGTAGGTCTGTGCTTGTATTCTGTGTTGGGGCAGGTGTAAGATGTACAGTTTTCCTGTGGGTTTGGTGGTATCAGGACGCAAGGATAAATCTGTGATGGGTATCTTGATTCTTGCCTAGAAGGTGAGAACACGGCTCTCTGCTTTCTCACCTTTTAGGTGAGAAGATGAGAACACAGCTCTATGATCTGTTAACCGATGGGTAAATAAGTCACACATATCAATTGTCATAAGGTGGTGTCCGTGACAGTGTTCATGTCTCCTGTGTTCAGACATGATTACTAGTTGTCTTCTTTTAACCAATCTGTCATGGTCACCGAGCTTGTCTGACGTGGATGTTCTCTGACATTGTGTTCAACAGGAGAACAGCAGGGCCCGACTGTGGGTGCCAGGCCAGTTTGTGGCAATACCAAGGCTCAGGGGGTTGTATAAGGCCAGTTCCTGGATGTCATTCTCCCTGGGTGCCATATGCTGTCCTTTGGTCGTGAGTAATTAACAGTGGACTTTGTCTTCTCTAGTACCTAGAGGAGTCCGTTCTGGGTCTCCTGTACTGGGGCCCTCACAGTAGTTTTAGATTTCCTGTGGTTTTTCTAGAGCTCAGAGAGGAGCAGAAATAAACATTGTATGCAGATTAGTTCTTGATGGATTCTTAGCGGTAACATCATCACACCTGGGGCGATAGACTAATGTTTGACCATGTCATAGTTTCATGCATGAACATTGTAGCCGCAGCATCAATACACAAAGGGAAATATGTGTAAGAACACCTCAAATTTCTGAAGTATGCACAGATACTTGGCGAAAAAGCAGAATTGTTCACTTTTTGGTTGTAATTAAAATGTGTATCGGTGACCTGGGGGGGTTGTGGAAGGTGATTCAGAAGATAATTCCGAATTATAATCTGAATGTGGCAAGAAAAACAATCTGCAAATTCCCGGCTCTCAGAGTTGTGAGAGGCATTCTATTCTAGGTAAGTCAACTTCATTTCTGTGGGCCTTATTCTAATTTTTATATGGAAAGGCGCAGTTAAATAATTTCTGCTCTTCCTAATAGATTGGAAAAACCTTGTACTTCTGTAATTTGTAAATAAATTGAAGTAAAAAATATTCTTTCTCCTTTCAGAATTATTTGTCAAAGAAAATCACGAGTTAAGAATAGCAGGAGGAGCAGTGAGGGATTTATTAAACGGAGTCAAGCCTCAAGATGTGGACTTCGCTACCACTGCGACCCCTGCTCAAATGAAGGACATGTTTCAGGCCGCGGGTATTCGTATGATAAACAACAAAGGAGAAAAGCATGGAACGATTACTGCCAGGGTGAGTGGAAGGTTTGACAGCAGTTACGTTGTCTTTTTTGTAATTTTTAAAAGTTTTCCGTGTTTGTTTGTGTTTATTTGTTTGTTTGTTTAGTTTTAAAAAGCAAGTGACAAAAAACTACTAAAAATGTGTCGGTCTCTCCTCCCTCGTACACCCTGCATCCTCCTTTGCTACAGCTACTTTCCATCCGTTTTGATTGTACTAAGAAAGTCGTTTCTATGCTGCAGTGTTGGTCTTTGCTTCACATTTCCCAGTTACGTGCTGACTTGCTGCCCGGGAGAGTCGCACTATGCTTGGACCGTCGTGTCTGGTCGAATTCGTGTTCATTGTTTTCACTTAGGACTGTATTGCTTACAGCTGGATTATGAAGTGCATCGTGCCTGCATGTCTTTCTCAGGTGATTTTGCTTTTCCCTGCACTTGGCAGCATTTTTCTTTTCTGTAGCTCTCTGTGGGCCACTAATTCATTCCTGTACTCTGTAAAGTTCCTATCAGTAGCCGAAACCCATCAAGTTTCAGTTCCCATGTTTTGAGACACCTCACCTGGCGCCTTCTCTTTTCTCACATGTGTGTGCTGTGGGCCAGCTCAGCATTCCTCACCCTGAGATTGGCCGGCACCAGATCCTGGGAATTTCCTGGCCTCTTCCTTGTTAGACTTCCTGGTTCTCAAGTCCTATGTGATAATTTTTCTTGTTTTCTTTCTTTCTTTGTTTATTTGCTTGTTTATTTATTTATTTATGACTCTCATTTTAATCATCTGAAACCTGAAAAAGTCTTGCATGTCTGCAGATATTTTTATTTTACCTTCACACTGGTCTAATTGTTTTATTGGCTGTGGAATTCCAGGCTGGCGATCATTTTCACTCAGAAATGGAAAGCCTTTGTTTCCCACCTGCCAGTGCTGCCTCTGGGAAGTCGGAGCTCATTCCGATTTCTCCTCAGAGACCAGAGCCCCTCCACCCCTTTTAGGAAGACTTTGTGATCTTTTTAGGTAGTGTTAATAATTTGAGATGTTGTGCTTTGGTTTGGATGTGCTTTTGCATCAGGGACACTTAGTGAGCCTTTTTGTGATCCTCTTGTAATTCTGTCCCCTTTGCTCAGGGTCTTCACCTTTGGAATCTACTGTGATGTTGGATGTTGGACCACGGGGACTGATCTCCTGGTTTTATTTTTTGTCTCCTATTTTATATTTATTTAAGGATTTTTAAAATTCTTTTGAGAGAGGATGAGCACAAGCAGTGGGGAGGGATAGAAGAAGAGGGAGAAACAGACTCCCTGTTGTGCTCAGAGTCTTAGGGGCTTGATCCCAGGACCCTGAGATCATGATCTGAGCTGAAGTCAGTCACTTAACTGACTGAGCCACTCAGGCGTCCCTCTCCTATTTTATATTCGTATCTTTATTTTACTTTCCAAGAGATTGCCTTAACTTCGTCATCCAGTCTCTTACGTTTGTAGCCTTTGCTATTAACATTTTTTTTTTTTTTAAGATTTTATTTATTTATTCGACAGAGAGAGATCACAAGTAGGCAGAGAGGCAGGCAGACAGAGAGAGGAGGAAGCAGGCTCCCTACTAAGGAGAGAGCCCGATGCGGGGCTCGATCCTAGGACACCGGGGTCATGACTTGAGCTGAAGGCAGAAGCTTTAACCCTCTGAGCCACCCAGGCGCCCCTATTTTTAACATTTTTAAGAGGGGTTTCTCAGAATATTTCTTTTGAAAACTTCCTCTCTTCTTGTTTCAGATGCATTATCTTACTTCCTTTAGTTATAGTTACTTTGACACTGTCTCTCTTTCCTCTGAGCTTTTTCTGTCTTTCCTGTTGGCTTTCCTTAAATGGGTTTGGTTCTCTTCTTAAGTTTGGGTGAGCCTTTGGTGTTTGTAAAGTGACTTGAGAACTTTACTGTAATTTTGTGTAGGAAATGTCAGCCAATTAGTTATGGAATCACCAATTTAGTATCAGCAGGCCTTTCATTAGGGGAAATCCGGGGAATCCTTGAGTGCCATTCAGGTTAGAACAAGCCAGGTTATTAGCATTTGAGAAACCAAGAGGGGAAAGAGAATGAGGGTCTTGTTGATTTTTTTTTCACTTTATCTTGTTTTCATTGTGGTACTTCACTCCTACCATCATCTGTATCTGGTGTCCCAAATTGTGACTATTTATAGTTCAGTCTTTCTGCTGAGTTAATCTGTGGTTCTCTGCCTGGATAAGGGAGACATTCCAGGGGTCTGTTTCCTATAGGGATTTTCAGTCTTCCGTATTTCAAATCCTTTTCTTACTACTTACCTTTAGAGAAAAGTTGTGCTTCAAATTCTTGAGTTCTAGAACCCTGTAGTGAGCTCTAACTTGTTTCCAGAAAAGAAATGAGATTGAGAGGAGTTCTAGAACAGACTTAAAGTGATCATTATTAGCTTTCAGTTCCTATTGAGGAGATTCCAAATTCCTCAGTGGCATGTAAAAACCTTTGGTGTCTACCCCTAAATGCTAACATGCTATTTGTCAGCAGTACTTCTTGTGCATATATCCCTCTTTCTCTCCATATGCCTTTGGTCATCTTTTCTCTTCATTGAAATACTCTTTCCACATGTGCATGTGCAGATCCTACTTAGTTTTCTTTCTCTCTTTCTTTTTTTAAAGATTATTTATTTATTTGAGAGAATGAGGGAGAGAGAGAGAGCATGAGAGGGGGGAGGGTCAGGAGGAGAAGCAGACTCCCGCTGAGCGGGGAGCTCGGTGTAGGACTCTATCCTGGGACTCCAGGATCATGACTTGAGCTGAAGGCAGCTGCCCAACCACCTGAGCCACCCCGGCACCTACTAGTTTTCAGGGCTCAGCATATATGTCATCTGTCCTGAAGCTACTCAGCTTTTGCCAGCTGGAGCTCATCTCTCTTCCCATGATAAATATATTACTTTATTTCAACATCATTGATGGTTACCAGTAAAAGAATTGCAGAAGGTTTTAGTGGTTCATATTTCTTCTTCTATCAGTCCTTTGCTCAGTGGTATTTGTTGTAAATTGAATTCAGCTCTTTGCAAACTGGAGCCATTAACTATTTCAGAGTAGCCTAATTGGAAATGAAGAATTGGAGTACACTGTTTTGAGGGCCTCTTCCATTCTCTGTCACAACATTTGTTAGAGTTGTCATTTTTTCTTAATGTCAGACTCATCCTTTTTAATTGAGATGGATTTATTTGTTAAAAAATATTCTTTGGATCTACTTGAATATTGTGGGTTTCTTTCTGTTTCAGAATACATGTGCACTAGGTGACTTTTAAAAGAAAGAAGATACACATGTCAGGACTCATTTTTTTTTTCAACTCATCCAGTGATACTTAAAAACTAATTAAAAAACATTTCATTACAGCTTCATGAAGAAAATTTTGAAATTACTACACTGCGGATTGATGTTGTCACTGATGGAAGACATGCTGAGGTAGAATTCACAACTGATTGGCAAAAAGATGCTGAACGCAGAGATCTCACTATAAATTCCATGTTTTTAGGTAATATCTGGAGATAATGTTTTAATCTAATCTTTCTGAAAGCCGTCTTTTTTTTTTTTTTTTGTAAAGATTATTTATGTGAGAGAGAGCAGTGTGACGTACAGAGGGCAAAAAAGAGAGAATCCCAAGCTGAGTCTGTTCTGGGTGAGGTGCCCATTGCGGGGTACAATCCCACGACCCCAAGATCATGACCTGAGCAGAAACCAAGAGTTGGATGCCTAACTGACTGTACCACCCAGGTGCCGCTGAAAGCCTCCTTTTCAAGTGAATCTGCATCCTAGAAATGTTCTCCAACCTGAGAGGTTGCATTAGTTTCATCTGAGAGTGTAGCATATGGGTTAAAAGATGAGTCAAGAGCCAGAGTCCTGGGTTCAGATTCTGACTCTGCCTCACTGGCTGTAAACTGAGGATGCTAATATCTGCTTCCTTTGCAAGGCTGTCATGAGGATTAAAGGTGTTAATAATGTTAGGTCTTTAGAACAGTGCCTGGCACATGTACACATTCTGTGTCCACTTACTAATTGCATCTAAAAATGGTTAACATTTTAGGTAAGAAAAATGCACCCACATACATTCCCCCATATCATTCTCCATTGCTCTGTCTTTCGTGCATGCCCACCCTAGGCTTTCTTTCCTCTTTTCTGGTGCCCACGGCCACACTTATGAATGACCTCAGCATCTTTATTGTTGCTGTGCCTAGACACAAGGTCAGATTCTTTCATAGCATTGCATTTTATGAATCACCTGTAATCAGAGTTGGCATGCAAGAGAAAACCCATTTATTATCTCAACATGATTTTTTTTTTATTAAAAAATTTGAGATTCATAATAGGTGAATTAAGTTAGTGCTTTATTGAAGCGTTATTTTTTGTCCTTTAAATTGTAGTCAAGCCCTTTGTGTTTAAGACTTTGGATTAGAAAAGAGAGCTGAAGCAGCCACTCTTCATAACATAGTTGTGGCAACTGTAATAGTGAAAGGATGAAGGACAGGTTCCTTGCTACCCAAAAGTATCCTGTGTTAGTAACCACTTTCACGTTGAAGATGGTATAAGGTGTGGAAACGATTACTCTGTCATCACAATGAAAATCCTCTTCCAGATTTCTTTCGGTTAGCAGAAACAGGTATTAATATAGGTCTTTTATAAAGGGGATGTGGCCTTAAATGAACTTGAAGACAGTGGGGGAAAACCTGTAAATAGGATTTGCTTCATGGGATGGAGAAGGGGGTTGTATGCCAAGATGGGCATCTCTTGCTAACTGCATTAATGATGCGTTTCTAGAGCAGCTACTAGGTTCTCCGTTACTTGATACACTTTATCGCATTGAACTGTCAGAAAAACTTCATTTCGTATTAAATCCATTTGATGAGGAAATAGGCTGAGATTTTAAGGAGCTTAGCTCAAGTCACAGACTGCCATGATTGGAACTTGGATTTCCAAAGACTAGGTGATTAAGGACCAGAGGAAGCCCAGTTGGGGCAGTGTTTTCTCTCATTATGTGACCAAACTGCATATGTTTATTTCATCTTAGCTCATTCTCACTAAGGGTGAACTGCTCCAGCTAGTGCAGTGTATGAAATTTGCTAACTGGCTTTTCCTAAGCATATCTAACTAAAAGAGAGAAGCTCATATTCCTTTCCAGTATACTGCTTGATAGAAATAAAAACTATTCTTAGTGCTACTACTGTTTTCTAACATTTGCTGAGCCCTTATAATGTGCCAGGCACTGGCACAAGCACATCACAGAAATTTAATCTTCCCAGCATCCCTATGACGCACATACTGCTGTTTAACCCACAGTAATTGGCTTAAAGTCGTGCAGCTGGTAGATTGCAGAATTAGGATTCCAACTTAAGCATCCTGGCTCCGGAGGTCACATTCTTAACCACGACATTATTCTTAGCAGCTCAACTTTATTTCTTATTTTTATGCACCATATTTTGAAAGTGCTATTCAAAGCAAGAAACAAAGTGCACACTGATAGGATATTCTCACTAACTTTAACTTTCAACCCATTTTTCTGTCCAGGCTTTTTTCAAGCCTTACTGGATGAAGCATTACGAGTTCTGGCATTTCTGGTTACTTTGCTTCTCGAACCTTGCTCCTGTCTTATCTTTTTTTTTTTTTAAAGACTTATTTATTTATTTATTTGACAGACAGAGATCACAAGTAGACAGAGAGGGAGAAGAGAGGAAGCAGGCTTGCTGCTGAGCAGAGAGCCTGATGCGGAGCTCGATCCCAGGACCCTGAGATCATGACCTGAGCTGAAGGCAGAGGCTTTAACCCACTGAGCCACCCAGGTGCCCCTGTTTTTTGTTTTTTAATTTCCTGCAAAAAAAAAATTTTTTTTTCACTGAAAATGACTTTAGTACTTCCATGCTCAGCAGGGAGAGTCCAGTCTTATCATTAAGAAACAGATATACCACATATAGTTGCTACTTTGTAATCATATTTTTGCCTATTTCCTCTCCACCCTCCCTTTTTCTGTTCTTTCTTTGAATTTGGAGCCTTTTAAGTTTGCTATACATATCAAGATGCCATATAAATCAGTTTGGGAAGTGTTAAGCCTGAGCTTACTAGTATTCTGCATTTGGGTTATCAAAGAGCATTGAATTTGAAACAGAATTCAGTTGCGTAGTTGTTTTTCAGTAGTAGTGGCAGTATCTCTTGGGATCACCAACCTCCCCACCTGGATGGTTGAATGGTGTGGAGAGGGAGAGGATCTTACACAGAACCTTGAGCAGACACCGAGCTAAGTGCAGAGCCACGGGGGCTAGATTCCACAACTCCAAGATTGTGACCTGAGCTTTAACCAACTGAGCCGCCCAGGTGCTCCAAAAAAATCTGCATTTTTGAAGGTTTTTATGTCTCCTTAGGATATTTTTAGCTAATTCTTCTATTTATATATGGTATTTTGTTTATAAGAGCTTTTTGTGTATTAGGGAAGTTAGGTATTTGATTCTGTATTGACTTAAATATTTTTCTCAGTATGTCAGTTATTTTATGCTTTTCATTATGATGGTTCTTGCCATGCAGACATACTTGATGCTTAGGTGGTTGGATTGTTTCTTTTAAGGTTCTGGTGTGGTGTGGTGTGGTGTGATGTGGTGTGTGTGTGTGTTTTCTTGGTAAAGCCCCAAGTAGACTAAAATCTGCATATTAATTTTTGACCCCCCCCCCACTTAATTACTAATACCCTACTATTGGTAGGAAGCTTTACTGGTAACAGAAACAATTGATTAGTACAAACTTTGTGTGTTGTATGCATTATACACACTGCTTTCTTACTATAAAGCAATCTAGACAAAAGAAAATGTTAGGAAAAATTAAGAGAAAAAACATCTATAGTCTTGTTAAAAAAAGAAAACAAAACACAAACACACGTGAGTGCGCTCGTGCACACCTGGGTGGCTTAGTTGGTTAAATGTGTTGTCTTTAACTCAGGTCATGATCCCGGCATCCTGGGATCAAGCCCTGAATTGGGCTCCCTGCTCAGCAGGAAGCCTGCTTCTCCCCACCACCTCCCTCAACCCCCCAGTCCTGCCCATTGTGCTCATCTTGTTCTCTCCAATAAATAAATATAATCTTTAGGAAAAAAGAAATTTACCTCTCAGTGAGCCCATAGAGTGCAAACCTGTGTTTAAGAATTAACTCTATATTTTGAAAGGGTTCCCCCATTCTAACATCATAAATTCTTCCCCCCCTATGGTTTATTGTTTAGTTCTTCCAGATTCTTTTTGCTATTTATTTTTTTTCCAGATTATTTGATTCTTCTTGTTTATTTTCCCATATTAACTTGAAAATCAGCTTGTTTGGTGTCTCCACACCAATTCATTTCACTTCTGGGTATTACCTTTTTAGTTGCTGTTGTGAATACAGCCTTTTATTTCATTATGTCTTCATTTGATAGTGGGTATTTATGAATGGTGTTCATGCCTGTATTTTAACTTTGTAACTCTTCACTTAGTTTTTACCGTTTGTAATAGTTTTTAAAAGAGAATTTTATTTTCCAGCTCCTATTTGCTAACAGTGATCTCTCCCTTTTTTTTTTTAATGAATAGGTTTTGATGGTACCTTATTTGACTACTTCAATGGTTATGAAGATTTAAAAAATAAGAAAGTTAGATTTGTTGGACATGCTAAACAGAGGATACAAGAAGATTATCTTCGAATTTTAAGATATTTCCGGTAAAAATTTTTAAAAAATACTTCAATAATACAGATTTTAATATCCCAGAGCACAATTCCAATCATGTGAAATGCGCAGGTCACAGTACAACATGGAGACATCCCAAATATCTGTCTCTGATAGACTGATTAGTAAACTCTGACCTGTGAGATAGTACTTTGATATTTCCTATTATTTTTTCCCCCAAAACACAGATACTCCATTCTGTGATGGTCTTGTATAAAATTCAGCTTTAAATCATTTTTTAAATGTCCATTTTTTTTTCTTGCACTGATCATTCATTACATAGATAAGTATTTACCGTAGGCCAGCCACTTGCTGGGTGCTTTGAATATGGAGGAATGAGTGCCTTTGCCTTTATATGGCTTACAGTTTTAGGTGGTCATGGGTAACTCTTAGATGAGCTTGCTAAAAGCATGAAATAAATTTGGATGGTGTTGTGGGTAGCGCTGATTTTTAAACTCTGAGCTGTAATCCTTTTTAAAAATGATTCTGACTGGCTAGTTTATGTCTAGTATTTTTCACTGGTTAGGATCATATTTAGAATATTTTGTAATGGAGCCTACATACGTTGTCAGTAAATGCTTGTCCTTTATTTATTTAATTTTACTTATTTATTGGAGTGAGAGGGAGAGAGAAGCAGACTCCTTTGCTGAGCAGGGAGTCTGACTTGGGGCTCCATCCCAGGACCCTGGGATCATGGCCTGATCCAGAAGCAGATGGTTAACTGACCAAGCCACCCAGGCACCCCAGTGCTGTTCCCTTAAATTTGAGTACTTGTAACACTCTTGAAGATAACAGAACACAGACTGACATCCATAGTTAGTCATTTAATCTACATTATTAATGAACTGAATTTTAAAGATGAGTGTTAGTAGAGGCATACGTTAAGGCTTCCAGTTCCGAGATTGCTAGAAATACACTCTGTGCAGCTAGATCAGTCCTATTTGAAACTCTTCATTCAAAGTACCGATGGGCACAGACAAGGAAGCTTTGTACACACTGTTCCATTGATGGCATTCCAGGCTTTCCAAGAGTGTTCTGCATTATTCCTCCAGTAAGGGTACCAGTTTTAGGAAGTACATTTGATGGCCATTCTAAATGTCTCAGTCATTGATTTGGAAATGAAAGTGAGCAGAGGGTTCTAGTTCATGCTAGTTTAAATTTTATTGGCTCCGGGAGCAAAAAGGTAAGGAATTAAACAGATGTCTAAAGCCCCTCTTAAACCTAAATCATCTGTGTTGTCTCATATTAGATGTATAGAATAGTACCAGTAAAATGCAAAATGAGATTTTTCTGGTGATATGCCAACATAGAGGTAACATGGCATGAGAATTTTGTTTTGCAGGTTTTACGGGAGAATTGTAGACAAACCTGGTGACCATGATCCTGAGACGTTGGAAGCAATTGCAGAAAATGCAAAAGGCTTGGCTGGAATATCAGGAGAGAGGATTTGGGTTGAACTGAAAAAAATTCTTATTGGTAACCATGTAAATCATTTGATTCACCTCATCTATGACCTTGATGTGGCTCCTTACATAGGTGAGAGCCAAGTTATAAAGTATTTGAATTTCTCACAGTGAAACATCTGGTTTAAAATTTCATAGGGAAAAATGTTTGACTAATACAAAAGGAGAAATGCAGTATTTTAAAATAAGATAAACTTTGGGGTTAGGGGTGGGACACAGTGGCCTTCTGTGTCAGACCTGGTTTTGGATGATGCTTTGCCACATATCAGCTCTGTGGTTTGAATTAGTTCCTTGATTATTAGTTGCTGAATCTAAAAAAGGGGTGTGAAGGTAACAGCATCTGTCTAAGAGAAGGGATGAAAGATTCAGTGAGTTAATACATGTAGAGCACTTAAAGAGTGACATACATAGAAATTAATAAATATATTCAGAAAGAACAGTGATCTATGCTGAAGCACACTTCAGAAACTTGGGGGTATGTCAAATACAGTTTTTGAATGGTAGTAGAGGTGGGTGGATGGTCTGTGAGAGTAGATCAGTGAGCAGTCATCTCTTCCAAGTCTGACACCACCACCACTGCCTCCGGACCTCTGGATGTAGTTCATTAATAGAAACTCATGTGTTAGGACTCTTTAGGTTTTGGGGACACTATGGGAGGGAACAGCAGCAGTGTTTATCAGTAGTTAACCTTTAAGATGGAGCATCAGACTGAACCGGTGAGTTCTAGTGACAGGGCATTTTCTATACTATAACCGTGGTTGGTTGAGGATATGAGTGTGTTTTATTAAATTTACTGTAAAAATTGGTGAAAAATTTTTTTGTCTTTCCAGGCTTACCTACTAATGCAAGTTTGGAAGAATTTAACAAAGTTAGTAAAAATGTTGATGGTTTTTCACCAAAGCCAATGACTCTCTTGGCCTCATTATTCAAAGTACAGGATGATGTCACAAAATTGGATTTGAGGTTGAAGATTTCAAAAGAAGAGAAGAACCTTGGCATATTCATAGTTAAAAACAGGAAAGACTTAGTTAAAGCAACAGATAGTTCAGAGCCACTGAAACCCTATCAAGACTACATTATAGATGTAAGTATATACAGGCTTGGTCAGAACTAATTATTAACACTAAGACCCACAGTGTGTTCTGTGGATTTCATTTACTGTAAATGAAAAATTTCACCTTGGTTATTTATTTGCATTTTAGGATAGGATCAATAGCAAGCATTCTAACGTGTGGCTGGAAGTAAATGTCTGATTTTGGCTCTTAGGCTAGGGAATCTGATGCAACCACCCGCGTATGTGAGCTCCTGAAGTACCAGGGAGAGCATGGTCTTCTGCAGCAGATGCAGCAGTGGTGCGTTCCTCCATTTCCTGTAAGTGGGCATGACATCAGAAAAGTGGGCATTTCTTCAGGAAAAGAAATCGGGGCTCTGCTGCAGCAGTTGAGAGAACAGTGGAAAAAAAGCGGCTACCAAATGGAGAAAGATGAACTCCTAAGTTACATAAAGAAGAGTGAAAATTGATGAGAGCTGGCCTCAATAGCAGAAAATTTGGGGTAAGGTTAGATTTTCTTCTCTCCTCCTCAGTGAGATTTAAGAGACTTGAATATGTAGGCGAAAGAAAGCCAGCTTGGACCAGCTTAGAGGACCTTTTCAGATTAACAGAGGTCTTCTGTGGTGAGTTTCAGGCAGTAAACTCAAGTCTACCTCCTCTTAATCTCATTTATATCCTTGAACCTTGTGATTCTTTTGGAATAACTCCTGCTGTAATAGTATAGTTGGCTTCCCCTGTCTTCATCTGTCTAGGCGTCCCCTCTCCCCCACCCCAGGGCCCCTCTCCCCCACCCCAGGGTAACGCATTACTGATCTTCAGAAGTGCTGTCTTTAAGAAAGAAGTGTTTGATGTTTGCCGTTGAAATAACTACATTATTTTACCATTGTCTTTAAGTGTTAATTCTTACTTGAATTTCAAAATAAAATTGTGTTTAAAGTAGCTAATAAAATATCCTGTATAAAATTATAAAGACCAGGTATGTCCCTGGTGGTTGGCATTCATACACCCAAAACTTGTTCTAGCAGTCTCTAAGTTTTAGTACGTAGTCCATATCGTCCTTTGTTAACAACGATTTCTTTAGGCATACTAGGCCTGAGAAAGACTGGCTTGACAGTTACACTTGAGCCTTTTATTTTAATAAACATTCCCTTTGGAATTGGAAGATAAATGTGTTTATGTGGTATATGACAGTATACATCAGATTTATATACGGCAATAGCACTCCTATACCCTCAGCCATTAATTTTTTTCACAAATTAAAAAGATATGGCCTACATTAAAACATCCATGACCAGACTTGTATGTATGCTTTTTAAAGGCTTGAGCCCCATATGCTTTCAGTAGGTAAAGGGGTTTACAGTGCCAAGTATTATTTCAGCTGTTACATTCTGACATTTTATAATTGATTTTACTTTTTGTGTAGCCAGTCCTAGCATCTCTGTCCCTTGTGGGGACAAGTTAGTAATTTAAGTCTCACTAAAATCAGAGAATCTATATTTCTAAATAGAAGTATGTAGAGAGAGAGAGGTATTTCAGAGGTCTTATTTTGTTACTTATAAAACCAGTTTAAAATAGTGTTAAATGCATTTCTTTTATATATCTGAAAATTTTATTGGCCAGTGTTAGTAAACAAAATAGAACACTGTGAGAATACACCCTTCAGGTGGCAAAAGTAAAAGTAGTGTGCCCTCTCTGTGACTGTGCTGCTGGCATGGTGTAAGGCTGTCTGAACAAATGGTTACAGTCCTGTAAGCCCAAGGTTTTTAGTACTACAAAACCCCTATAGCTTGGGGATGTCCTACAGAATGGACAGTGTTCTTGAGATGCTTTTCACTTACCTCTGTACATAAGTACACAACATGAGATCTTCAGTTGAGCATTTTAGTTTAGGCAATCATAACCACTGCACATTTGGTAAAAGAAAATATTAATAAATTAAAAAGATTTAGCAGTCCATTTTTGGCCTCATACATTTCTCCCCATTAGTTGAACTTTCCCCAATTATGTAAAGCAGTGAAGTCGTCATATTTACACAAACGTGCAAGGATCCAATCAACATTTGAACATAGAAGCGAAGAGGTAGGTGGCTAATCAGTCTATCTAAAACTTCATCTTAATGCTTAAATTATCAGCTTGTGAGTATATATTTTACATTATTTAAACAAAGATGTGTAATATTGTTTGCTCTTAAATTTTACTTACAGATTTTCAATTTACATGGAATGGAGGTTCTTACAAAATACAGTTACTTTTTAGCCAGATAGAAGGGAGGTGTGTTCTAATAAATATCTCTGTTCCATATTAATTTAGGTTCAAATTGGAATTTGGAACAGAATAACCAGGTTGTTCAGACAAACACTGAGCGAAACACTAACAAATGCGTAAGGAAATGAACACTATTTTGGGGCTCAAACTGTATATTTTAACTCTTTTTAATATTTTCAAAATTTACAAATCAGTATGAGAGAAACTCAAGAAAATTAAAGGACCTTGTATTTGGCACCCTGGCTTTGGGAACTTCCGTCAGAGCACAGGTAAGAACTTGCTGTTGGTTCCATGTATCACAAGCAAGTGGCTAACCTCGTGTCAGAGGAATTACAAAGAGGTTTGTGCAGGAAACCCATCTCCTCCCTTCCAGACAGGTCTTCATGTCCTAGCAGGCCAGACTAGAATGATACCAAGGTACTAAGGTAGATATTCCTAAAAACCAAGTTTTCTAGACTGTTTTTCATCCTTTCAATAGTATATTTTAATTTAAAACTTCAAATACCTTTTGACTAAGAAACTGCAACCTTCCATATAATGTTGCTTTTTACTTGGGTATGCATCAAATGCAGTAATTTCCAAAGCAGATCTGATTTTACAAAACCAACTTAATAAATATTAACTTTATCTCTACTGCATTTGTTTATAAGCAAAGTATTACTTTGTCAGGGCTTATCTCATCTTCAGTGTCTGGGATAGTGGGCAGCAGAGCAGATCGAGTCAAACCCCAAAATTTTTGAGGTGACATGTCTTTTTTGGTGGCCGTAAATTTCCATCCAATATGGCTTGCACAGATCCTACACTGGGCGATAGTCCAAGCATACCTACAAAATTAAAGAAGGGTATCAGCTAAGGAAACACATCTCTGTACCCCAGGCCTATCATTGTATAAAGCTGTTACCAAGACAGAGCTAAATTCTATATTGTTTCCTGAAACAAACTTGATTGTGCTTTTAAGCTGTGTTTTTTTTTTTTTCTTTCTTGGCATTGGACAAAAAACTGAATCTTGTTGATAAGAGATTAACTTGCAGGTATCTTTCCTTGGTGGTTTTGTATTGTAGTCATGATACAAAACACCATCCACCTCCAGAAAGACATTCTTTTGAGTTAAAATAGGTGGTGGGATGGAGAGATACATGGATTTCTCATCTAAAAATCTAAGAACTACTTCACTGAAGTATGATTTTGTCAGAAAATTCATCCAGAAACTCAAATTATAACTAGCAAAATAAACCAAATCATGTAACTGAAACCATTCCCTAGGTATATTCCCACATGTTTATTAACAAGTTAATTCTAGTTTTACATTAAAAATCTAAGAACTACTTCACTGAAGTATGATTTTGTCAGAAAATTCATCCAGAAACTCAAATTATAACTAGCAAAATAAACCAAATCATGTAACTGAAACCATTCCCTAGGTATATTCCCACATGTTTATTAACAAGTTAATTCTAGTTTTAATCCTTATAAATAAGACTGGACAATCCAAGTGATATGGTCCTATGTCCAAAATGGCAATTATTATTTTTAATTTATTTTAGAGATAGAAAGGCTGGGGGATGGTGTTTTAAGCAAACGTGGGGCTTGATCTCAACTATCCTGAGATCACGACCTGAGCAGAAACTAAAAGATGCTTACCCAACTATGCTACTCAGGTGCCCCCCCAAATCTCTGCTTGCCTCTTTCAAAAATCAAAGAATGACCCAGAATTCCCTCAGCCTTACTCTTTTCAAGAACCCTAAGTAGTTCCCAGGTGGTGATGCTGGTCCTAGGCTCCTACTTTGAAGGGCACTGGGCTAAACAGAAAAAAAATTTGAAGACAACCAGGATTCAATGGCTTTTCCATCTGTTTTGTTTGTCACTGCTTGGGAAATACTCTCTGGTTTGAAATACTACAGAATGTGGTTTAGATACAGTTTTACTGGGTTATAAGCCAGCTGGTTTTCAGAATGAGCTAAAAGGAAAAATGAAAATTCTGGATTAAATGCATAGTTAATTTAAGGATAACTGCAGTTGGCAACCTTCTAACTTTATGTTTAGTGAGAGTATGCCAAAGTAGCTGTTACTAGCCATTCATAAAATGAAGAGCATTTAAATAGTATTCATCTCATTGTCTATTTTTGATTATAATTCTAACAACTCTGCTTAGGACTCTGTCCAATTAAGCCCCCCCCCCCCCCCCCCCCCCCACGGCAAAAGTAACCACCACATTACCCAGGAAACCAGCTGTGCTCTGTAGAAGGCCGGCCTATGAGGTTCAAGTTGCAAGCCTTATACACGGTCAGTGTCTCATGCACATATCCGTGAGGATTCACATAAGCTGCCATCGGTCCACACAAGGATAAACTGCAAGAGATAATCAGCATATAAGATAAGTCAAAAGGGGAAGGAGAAAGTCTAATTAGAGGTTATATGAGTTAACATCAGACCTTTCATATGTAAACAGGAGGTTGGGAGTCAGCCCAGTTTCATTCAGTCTACATGTTTGTAAAACGGAGCTCATCTAAAAGAGTCTCTGAGAGTGAAAGTACAGTGAAAAGGTCCTATTAGGCATCCTTGGGTAACTGATTACTTTGTAGGCAACAGTTTCCTTACTGTCCTGATTTATAATTATCATTTTGTACTAAATTATCATTTTGTACTAAAGTAATTCTTACACATTTATGTACTATCATTTTGTACTAAAGTAATTCTTACACATTTATGTCACACAGGATCAGTACATGTTCAGAAGGGCCCTATGTGTGCCTAGAAGATCCTACCTGAGGCATTCACCTTAGGTCCTTCATCACTAGGAAGATAAATTATCTAGCAGGAATGGGGAAGAAAAGAATTGCCCCCTTGTTTGACTTTACCATGCCCGTTACTTGTGAATAAGATCTTAAATCACCACTGCTGCTGAGCACCCAGTCAGGAAGGGTTTCTTAAACTCCCTTAGAGCATTTGCTGAATGACTGTTTTTAATAAGGAAGATATATGGATAATGGAAATACAGCCTTGACTATAACTCTGTTAGAGCAGTTGGGAAAATGTATTCAGAAGTATACTGAACATTTCTCACCTGAATATTTCATTTTTGGTTGTTATTTCTGTTTCTTGACATTGTTTACAGCAAAGAGATGTACACTAAAAAAATTAAGAGAAAATTAGTGGGGAAAATTCACACTTGTTAATTATGTAATTACAAAGCCCATCAAGAAACTAAAGTATTGCTCCCTCTAAATACCATGCTTTCCTTCCAACCATTCAAAAACAGAGTTTTAAAGTAGGACTAAGAAAACCTCTGAGATCTGACACATACTCACTTATAAAACTACTGACTTTGTAGGACAAAAAGTAATAGACACTTATAAGCACAAATGCTTCGTGTAGAAATGGAAGTGTTTGAGGGATGTAAAAACAGTCTAAGTGTCTGTATGATCCCAAATGAAATATCTAAATTATCCTTTAAATCATGTAAAACTGGGGCACCTGGGTGGCTCAGTGGGTTAAAGCCTCTGCCTTCGGCTCAGGTCATGATTCCAAGGGTCCTGGGATCGAGCCCCGCATCGGGCTCTCTGCTCAGCAGGGAGCCTGCTTCTCCCTCTCTCTCTCTGTCTGCCTCTGCCTACTTGTGATCTCTGTCAAATAAATAAATAAAATCTTAAAAAAAAAATCATGTAAAAATAGCGGGGTGGCTGGGTAGTTCAGTTGGTTAAGTGTCTGCCTTCGGCTCAGGTCATGATCTCAGGGTCCTGGGACAGAGTCTCATGTTGGGCTCCCTGCTCAGAGGGGAGTCAGCTTCCCCTCTCCCCCCTCATTTATGCTTGCTGTCTTTCTCTAGGGCACTCTCTCTCAAATAAATAATTAAAATCTTGAAAAAAATAAATCATGTAAAACTAGCGAACAACTAGTTTTCTAATTGCATGACTACATGACTGGGTCGCATAGATAATCAAGCCTAAAATATGGGTGTCATGAACATGGTAACTTTACTCATACTCACTTTATTCATAATATCTAGTTCACAGCGAAGTCGTTGGATGGCACTGCCAATTTTAAGGAGCTGAATCCTTAATACATCATCAATAGGAAGACAAGCAGCTACTCTGTAAGAAAAATCTTAAAGACATGGTGTTTTTTTTAAGTTTTAAATATTTGAAGCAAATATGAATCATATAATAATGTCTTTTTGAAATAAACCCTCTCTACAGAGTTCCCAAAGAATGTATTGGACATAATTATAAACAATACTAAAATACACTAGCTATTGAGTATATATTCTTAGGAAGTTCCAAAATTAGTTTCTTTTCCCACACTTGGTTTTAGAAATGTCTTTTATTTATTTTGAGCAATATAGGTGGGAAAGTTTATTGCAGTGAGAGTGGCAAGCTCCAAAGAGCTGTGCCCTGGAGTTTGGGTTTCTTTTATTAACACTTTTTTTTTTTTTTTGATCTTTTAAACATTAAAATCAAACCCATGATAAAAGAAGTCAGTCTGCTACAAGACTAGAAAAATGGCTACAGTAATTGTACCTAATAATTAGAGAGATTATATGTACGTAAGATAAATAAGTCTTAGAACTAGGGTCCTTTTCAAAGCCATCTTAAAGAGGGAGAGTCCTGACACTCAAGTTTTTGAATGTGCCCCATTTACTGCAATTTGGTCTGTGGCCATAACACCCTGAACATGCCTGATCGTGTCTGCAATCTGAAGATTAGACTGCTCACAAAATTGAAGAACTCTCTTACTATTAATTACTCATTTTTTTTAAATGTTCAAAACAAATGTCTATGCTTTTCAGAATGAATAAAAATATTAAACAGAAAAATGATTTACTAAAACATCAAAGGCCATAGGAAGGAAGTAGACTTTGCATACCTATTGGATTTGAAGGAAGAGAATCATCTTTTAGATTTTCATCCCATTCACGCAGCTGTTTCTTGATTCTATCCATTAAAGTTTCCTTGTTTAAAATAAAAGCAGCCATAATAAGGTTCACAGACTTTTTAGAACTTAATGCCAGATTTTCAACTCATAAAATAAAACTAATGTATTAGTAGCAACTTAAGTTCTCACTGTACTAAAATCTGAATCCCTTTTTAAAAGTGTCTGTTTTCTTATGCTCTGATGACCAAAGCCCCAGTTCATGGGCCAGCATTAAATTGGCTTTCCAGGCCCCTCTCCTCCACTGTCTTTTCCCAGTGGCATAGGCTCCTGACTTGCTGTCCTTTAGGTGTTCTTTGATCAACTGTGTGGAACTGGCCTCTCTTCTTCCCCTTTCTAGGATGGCTTTTCTGACTGTTTGTAGGGACAGTGGCTCCTATAAACTTCACGAGCACTTGCTACCTACATACCTTACTTGGCACCAGTGCATACTATCTTTTCACAAATGTATGCGAACAGTACTTGTTTATCTGTAATGGCCCAAAGCTGCTGCAGGACAGAGTGAACTGTTGTTTCCTTTAGTGTTGTGCTTGCGGTAAGTGTTCAACCTTCAGTGCTTAGTCTTTTGAAGCAAGATTCCACATCTGTGCATGAGATGATTCACTAAGGGAAATGACTAACATTTGTTGAATGTCCTACTATGTGCCAAGTACAGTAACTATCATTATTCCCATTTTTAAAATCCAATTATTTAGGTAAGTAATTTACCCCAACCACAGAGGAAACGATAGGAGAGTTTCAAACAGAGTCTTTTGTGTCTAAAACCCAGATTCTTTGAACAATTCCAGTTTAAGTTTTGAAAGGCATGGTGATGCCTAAGTATTACAATTTGAGAAGCAAAACACTTGAGGATGTAGAGGACGGACTAACTGGGGATCAGGAGATAAGAAGTTTATATTTTCGTATAGGAAAAAAACCAAAATAATATTACGGGATTCTTTAATTTTCTAAATCTACTATGCTCACCACATTTCAAATCCTTAGTAGACCCCAAAATGTCTCATCTGTCCTAAATTTATAAGCCACTAGAAACTAGGAAAATGAAAAATCTTATAGATTAAAAACAAAGTGAATTCAGTAGTATCTGATTTCTTTGTGCTCTACCTAAATGTAAAAGATGGGATTAGTTCTGAAAATGAGATACCACTGAGTATGAAAGACTATGACCCTTAATTATGACAAGGATTACCCCAGAAAAAAGTATAAGGTAATACTTACAGCATCATATAAGGAATATAGCCAGCGAGGCCATGAAGTCAAATTTGCACAATGAAACTTTCTCTGAAAACAGAAAAAAAAAAGTCACTTAAGAAACTCTGTAAAGATTCTTATAGTGGAAAGAAAAATACCTGAAAATTAATTTTGACCCTGGAAAAAAATTTTTACTTTCAAAAATATGGAACATTTTGTAGATAACCCTGTATCTGGTGGTTTTCTATTAAATTTGACAATCATGTTTTCTAAGATTTTATTTATTTATTTGACAGAGAGATCACAAGTAGGCAGAGAGGCAGGCAGAGAGAGAGGGGGAAGCAGGCTCCCTGCTGAGCAGAGAGCCCGATGTGGCGCTCAATCCCAGGACCCTGAGATCATGATCTGAGTAACCCACTGAGCCACCCAGGCCCTAGAATCGTCATTTTTACTGGCAAAGTTCATGAAATTTCAGTGCCAAGCAAACTTAGTAAAATAAAGATGAACTTGAAGAGTGACTAAACATACTTCGGTTGACCACATTACCTGCTTTTATACTATTGATTATTTGTTGGTTCAGTATGTGCAGTGAAACTATCATCCAAATGGTCTTTGTGTAAAACTTTAAATGGCTTTCAACTGAATTACCAAGAGGCAAACGTAAGAAATGAGGCAATTCAAAGAAAACAATGATCATACACTTGAGACTCAGCATGATTAAGTCTCCATTTAACAGAATTCAGGAAAGGGGAAAAGCACTGGGTGTGTCTTCCAATTGTTGCATTTTGGAATCCAAATGAGAGTGGGCCTAAATCCATAGAAAAATGTGAATTATACTTAAATTTCAGTAGAATTTCTAAATTGATGAGAAGTCTCAATAATCATTAAGATGTCAGTCCTCAGAGTTTATATTCAATACAATACCAACATGATTGGAATTAAGAAGCATAAGTTAAAGTTCATTTGGAAAAATAAATGTATAACCTACCAAGAAAGTCTGGAAAACAAGGTGTTTTATAGGACACAAAAATATGATTGGGAGAATACACTGCAGTAGTGCTGTTAACAGCAACAAACTGGAGACAACCTAAATGTCAAGGAACAATGTAATACATTGTTGTGTCTGTATACAGGAGGGGATATACTGCACCTGATCAAGCAAGGCCTATCAAACCTGAGGAGAATAAAGAAAGATTACATCTTTCTCAATAAAGAAAATAAAACCTACAGAGGTACAGATATTCATACTTTTGTAGACTGTTAACTAACACTGGGTATGACACAGGAAAAGTGGGTGGGAAAGGAGGAAGGTGGCTTAACACAGACTGTCCCACAGTAGAACAAGCAAAGCAAGCTTGTAAGACTTAACAAAATGAAAGGGAGATCCTATGCTTGTACTCGCAAGACCAAATGGATGTGAATTGAGGAAGGTACACGATACCTGTAGGAAAGACTTGGGACTTAGCGGATAGTTATGAACTAACCTTCGTGCTGCAGAGCTCATATCCTACTCTCTTCTGCAATCCTGTGCTTGAAGAAGTCCAGAATCTAAGATGAGACAATAATGTTCCCCTTCTCTGACAGTCATAAATGGGAAACTCAATTGTCAGGGGCCAGGACAGGATGCTAGGAGGAGGTCAAGAGTTTGCTCTACAGATGTTCAGTTTGGAGCTGCCTCTCAAGGGGACATGATAATTATTTTAAAATATCTTAGGGAAATACTTACATGGATGAGGATAGACTTGTTTTTCAAGGCTCATGAATCAAAGGATTCTTTAATGAGATGAATTTTTGGTTCAATATAATCCTTGTATTTGAAGCTACCAAAAGATAGGTCTGGGATGGCCTCCAAGTACATGTTTGAAAAGTAATTTAAGCCAGAGGAGCGAGAACATAAGACACTTAAGTTACTCTCCAATCAGTTCTTTATGTTTAAGCCAAAAAAAGTTAAGACTAAGGATTTTGGTCACAGTACAAATAAATACTACAGAATAAAAACACAAAATAAAAACACTAAAGCAGCCTATCAGGCAACCCTGATAACAGAGGCGTCTATGTCTGTATGTGTCTTACAAAAGTTCTCTAGTTTGGTAGCATTATCATCCATGTTCCAAAGATAGGGAAGTGGAGGCACAGAAGGATGGTAACACAGCTCATAAATGGGAGCTGCTAGACTGTGCATCCAGGGAGTATGACTAACCATTATTCAAATATTCAAAAAACACTTTAAGCGCCCAGTATGTGTCAGGCATTTGGGGTAAACCAGGGATTACAACAAAGACTAAAATTCTTGCCCTGTGGAGCATATACTTAGTGCAGAGAACCTTACTTTCTGGTGGTATACTCAGAATTATAATATGACAAAAATCCAACAAAGCTTCAGTGTGGCTGGCTGACACACACTGCACACTCCCCGTTCAGTTATTAACCTACACTTAGAATGATGGGAGAATGATCATTTTTATAATACAAAAGCATATAATTTTATTTGGCACTCATATCAAGATAGGAGCCAAACCAATTTATTCATCTATAAACATTCCTTCCCATGAGAACATAAGGCGACCTGAGAGCATGGCCAGCTAGTCTACTGAGAGCAGAGCAGCGGGTCAGGATGGTAACCACATGCCCTACTGCCCATGCGTGCTTGGTGAATGTGACCAACCTGCAACACAGGTGTCTCAGTTCTGTACCTTTTTACAGTGAGAAGGCCATTAAAATTCTTTATCAGGATTATCATGACAGACTCTAAAGTTCTAATCATAGATCAATTAAATATATTTATCCTTCATATTTGTGATGTGTTTTATACAGTCAACTTTACAACAGTATTATGGAGACTAACAACAAAGCAGAAGAAAATGAAGAACATGAATTTGGTCTACAGGATACCCGGTCATAGCAGTGAAGGAAATTACGACCTTTTCAGAAAATGCTGACAGGTCAATAGGGAGCCATCAGGTAAAAAAAAACCAAAAAACCAAAAAAACAGAACTGAATTCATAGTTGGATAAACCATAGATGGATAAAAGCTTAAAAGTTTTGATTTCATTAAGAGCAGTGAAATCAACAATCAAAAGTAAAAGATTACATTTTTAATATTTTTTTTAATAAGATTCCTCTGGGGAAGTAATTTCTAGATATAATTCAGAATACAGAGGCATTGACAAAGGTAAATTCAACTACGTAAGGACAAAAAAAAAAAAAAAAAAAACCTTTCTAAAATATGCCAAAGACAAGTCACAAACCAGGGAAAATGTTTGAAACCTATTAGGTACAGACAAAGGGTAAGTTTCCTGACATATGATGAACTAAAAATCTACAAAGGACAAATACAATGAACAGATGCTTCTTAGTAAAGAAAATACAAATTGCTATTCAACACAAAATGTTACACCTCATTCATATCCAAAGAAATTCATATTAAATCTCCAAGAAGATTCTGTATTTTACTTATCAGATCATCAAAAATTAAGTTGAATACTACACTGTCTGTGAAGCTGATACCAGGGTACACTTAGGGAAAACCTCTTTAGTAAGGCAGTCTGAAAATATCTGTCCAAATTACAAATGCAGCTTCCCCGTCCTCCAATAATCCCATGTCTCAAAATTTATCATACATATTTACGTGTACGAAGGGTCAGTGTACACAGTCATCTTTGGGGACTGGTTAGACACAGGCTAGTGCAGCCACACCAGAGAACACTGCAGCTCTGGCAGTAACAAGGAAGCTGTGTTCCAAAAGCCAATACAGAAAATCTCCTTTAAGAAAGAACAGGTCAGGGACAGTGTATCTTTCACATAAGAAAACGGAACAAAATGAGAATATCTGTGTCTTCACAGAGAAAGTATGGCAGACTTAGAAACCAATGTGTGAGCCTGCACTGGAGGGCTTTGCCCTTGGGAATCAGTCAGTGTTCAGTTCTTCCCTGTTCCATATGAGCATGGCTTATAAATTCAGCAAGACTGGGAAGATGAGCATCAAACACTTTCTTAACTTGTTTCCACATTTCAGTTTTTTACATTTCACAGTCAATTCTTTTCTGATGAACGCAGTACTGCTGTAATGAATGAAGAGATAGTCTGGGTAAGGAGGGAGTGTACTTAAAAGTGTACTTGTACGTCATGCTCCCGAGTAGGTTAAAGAAAAGCTTCCTCACTGAGTACACCACTACAAAAACCCAGGGAGGGGTGAAAGGCACTGAGATAGGAAATAAGTAAACATTAGTTTCAAAGATCAAATCACAGAACAAGGAACATTTCCAGATGGAAATGAACTCTGGAAGAGTGTTCCCTGATTATCCTGGCTGAACTCCTTAGGGATTAGGGACATCTTCTCTGATGCTGTCCCGCTAGAGTGGACGATGACACAGGAATACTAGTGGAAGCTTAATTCTTTGTCATTTGGGAGGTGCAGTTCTCAGTGGCAAATGTGGAGAAGTGTGTGCAGTTTCAAGGTTCACTGAATATACATCAGGAAGGCCACACTCTGAGACCCTCGAAATACCATTTCTGCTAAAAAGGTAGGGTAATTTGGTAAGCTTGGGTTGGCTTAGAATCACACGAGCATCTTCCAATTCTGACTACCTACTTCTCAGACATGGAAGACAAACGGATGCACTGCTTAGGACGCTGGTGGGTAGTATGGGGCAGATGTGAATAAACTCTATGAAGAGAGGAGTGAATTGAGCCTTAGATCCATCTAAAGACAAGAGATATTATGCGATTTAGTCCTGTGGTACGTTAGCACCTGGCTAACAGTGCGGTAAGCCAAACCAGAGACAGGGCCAGCACATGTGGACGCCAAGGACACCTACCATCCCCTTTCCCTTCACTTTGTGAGTGGCTCAGGGCGGCTAACAGTTTTTTAGGCCATCTGCAGTCCAAAACAGATAAAGCAATTTTTCTTGCCTAGTGATCTAGACCCAAATTTCAGAACCTAACAAACTTTACTCAAATTTTAAGCAAGGGAACACATTTAACAATCTGCAATACACACAGGATGAAGGAACTGTATTTCCTAAACCTAAAACTTATTATGCCTCTCTTCTTCCTTAGCATCTTCTGTTTAGTCCTTGGCAACTCTGAACATGAAAGTAACCCAGTGCTAATGTTTGAGGGTCTAGAAGAATTATTATTATTATTATTATTATTATTATTATTGAAATAAGACCTGGTTCCAAACAAACATGCCTCCTTGGTCTTTTCATGTCTGGCTCTATTTGCCTGTGGTAAGCCAGTGGCAGCCCTGCTGCCAAGGCCTAATTCGGAATTTACTGTGAACAAGCTAAGGTGCTTTAGCCACAGGACAGGAAGTCAATCAGTAATTCATACAAAAATTAGAATAAAAAAGCAGTCTTATTTGTTTAACTCATCATGTTCAGGGTTAAGATGACAAGATCCCACAGACAAGGACACACAGCCAGCACGGAGCACTTAAGCCAGGAATGAATGTCTGTCACACCCTACCGCTTACCACTTTACAAAGAAAAATTAGGATTTTTTTCATGGTTAATTTTTAACAACCAATCTTCGTGCAGAAGAATGATACAAATCAAAACACTTGATATCTCCTAAAAAACAAGTTCATGGTTGAAACATGCAACTATCTAAATATGATAAAAATAGGCAGCATCTTGATGCAGTTTCCTTGCCACATAACATCACACCAGCACCTGGTGCTGAACACACTATTAGGCATTAAACAACTTAATAAATTCCAAAGCTACTTCCTTGGAGCCCATGTACCTCAGAGCTGACTCTGACATACTTATTTCAAGTGATATTTAAAATGACCACGGTGACAAAATCTAAACTAAAACAGGGGTAAACTATGTCTCTATCAGGTTTGAAAAACGAAGGACTGCCTAACTATACAAAAGTTGCCTGCAAACTTAAGGCAGTATTTCTTAAATCTTCAAAAATATTAGTGTTAAGGTGGCATGGGAATCCTTAAGCAATCTAAACATTTATTAGATTCTTTCTAGAAACACTTGTTAAAACACACAAAACCATGTCTCTAATTGTCCAACTGAGAAATAGAATAACAAGATCAAGAAGCCTACAGACACCTGGTTATGAGTCTGCTGCCTGCCAAGAAGCCATTCTCACAAGGTCCTCTCTGAAAACTAGGTGAACTCGACCTCAAGAACATTAAAAGTGGTGGTACATGGACTACTGCAGAATACTCCTTTTTCAGTTGTCTATAGTGATATTAAATCAGGATCCTACGGTAATTTACTCACAATTAAAACCTGCATGACTTGACAAAGAATAGGGGTGATGAGTGCACAATTTTTCAGGTTAAAATAGAAATTATCTCCATATTTTAAAAAGATAAACCTCAAAGAACCTGTACTTCCTAAATTTAAAAATGGATAGTCATTTCCTTTAGGCAGGAATTGTATACTCAAAACTGATACATCTCAAAAATGAGTAGAAACAGGCTTCATCAATTATTTTCTAGCGTGTTCTAGCCAAAAGGATATGTGTAAGAACTAATGCCGAAACAACCAATGCTTTAACAGAGCACAAAGTCTCAAGCCAACTTTTGTGGTGTCAACCACAATGTATAAACAGATAGCTAAAAAGCTTTTCTTTCAGAAGTCCAGAAAAATTCAAACACATGACTACTATGTGCTACTTGAAACTCTTCTTTTAAGATAATGTGTTTGTAATTCAAGAGCCACACATCTGATCTGATGGTAAGAGATTTAGTAAGAGATTTCTCCAGAACTAAAAATCACAAACTATTAATTAATATACAACTGATAGGCATAGCAGCAGGAACACCTTACAGAACTGTGACATTCTACTAGTTTTGCAAACTGCTTTTACATAAATGGCTGCCCATGAAATTTTCAGAAGCTCCAGCTTTGATCAAATGCAGCTAGAGTATTATCACAGAAGGTGTCTGGGGAATGAATCATGAGAGTTGTTTGTGTTCCTTTCTTAAATACAGGAAAAAAGCAACCTGTCTTCATTTTTTGAAGATGCATAAAAAGTTTCTCACCTTCTGGTATTTCTGCCACCATTTACATGAATACTGGTCTTCCCATGAGACAGGTTTTGAAGGAAATATCTGGCATTTATTGAGGGATTCTAACTGAACTGCAGACATGGTTGAAGGCAACACACATTCAGGAAGAATTTGCACTTTAGCTTGCTGGATTCTAAAATAAAGAGAACCAAGCATGGTGTTCATTTTTAAAATAAACTAACTCAAACTATTAAGTTTCTAAACATTATGGGTAATTTTAAATACTAAGATTTTCAGTTTTCTTTTTTAAACATATCCATAGGATACTGATGTTAAGATGCAAGAATTTTCAGAAATACTTTATTCCAGAAATTATACCAATGTTAAAATCAAAATAACCTAAAGCATAGATTTTCAATCTCACTGTGAAATGTAAAGGGAGATTTGTATATTTCGGATAAATATAGAGTCTACTGATGAAATGAAATTTAAAAAATCAAATTACAACCAACTACTACTGCTTGATACTTCTAAATTAGTTTCTTAGACATTCTTAAATACCCTACACCCCCTCCCAGATCCCCATTTGCTGCCTGGCTTTTACACCTGTCCCTTCTCCTAAGTCTAATCTAACTGGAAGAATAGGTAGAGAAAGGAATAGAAAATCAAGAACCCACTTATATGGATAGTTAAAGTAAGACTACAGAATTACATGTACCCTGTATTGATATGTGCATTCTTTTTTTTCCTCCTCAAACATTTAACCTGAAAACGCAAAGAATCAAAATATGCATATTATTTTTTCTTACCTAAAAATTACTTAAACTCCCATGAGAGTGAAGTCACCATTTCCAGACTACTTGAGAATATCATACCCACAAACATCTCATCATGAACAAATGCCAACAGGAATACTGTACCTATGAGCTATTTTCTTTTGAAGCATTTCTCCTAGAGTACGGCTCTTGAAATGCAGAATATATTAGTACATTTGAATGCTGGAACAAATCACTATCAGACTGACAAAGTTCAATGTATTACAGTTTCTGCTTCATTATTAATTATGTTTAGAAATTCTCAAGTGGTTTTTCATATTAATCACTGCCTTGACCCACAAAAAGTTAGGAGTGAAATTTTGATACTTCTACTTATTTATTAAATGAAAATGGCTAACATGGTTAGACTCATTCCACTAACTTTATTTCCCTCCTGCAAGCTCAAATTTATGTATGCATGACTTCTGAAAATCTTTAAAAAAAAAAACCCAAACATGTTCAAACTATATTCAAATTGTTCTCATATTATTAGAGGTCATTAAAAACAAAAAAAAATCTTTCTTCAGCTGTCACATGAACACAAATAATCTTATTTTTAAAAACAAAAGTGTGTGCCATTCTACAGAAATGTTTAGAAATCTGAGTCTTCCTGAAGGTCATTAGCTACTAAATCATGAATGATGTTTAACTCAACTATCATGTAAGATTTTACTGTATTATAATAAAAATATCAATGTTACTGAAAGATCGGCTTTCTGATCCTTTTACTGATTAGTCTGCAGTACCAGCTGTCCCAACTGCCTTGCAGGACTGAGCAACATTCTCCGCTGCTTTTGCTAGACATGCCCAGGGTCTGCTGCACACACGTACTAGTTCTCCCACCTGGTGGGTTCTGTTTTAAATAAACCTACTTTTCTTTCTTTACAATCTGTTTATAGCCGTTGCTTTGTGATTATAGTTACATAATTTATGTAAGTAATATAAAAAAAACCAATGAAATATGACTTAAATAAAATGGCTTTAATGAATAAAGCTGAGCAATAAAAACTGCTTTCAAATTAGGTTCAGACAGTTCTAGTAATTCAGATAATTACTGATTATTGGTTTTGGATATGACAGGTAAGAGAACTTGTCCTGTAATTCCCAACAGGGTATTAATCTCCTTCTCTCCACATGCTAAGGAATCCTCAGGAATTTTTGAAGGGTTCTATGGTGATTCAATGACACACTTCTACTTTTTCTTTAACTTTTCAAAACAAACAAACAAACAAAACTTTCCATGTGTTCAGAAAATGCCGAAGAAATAAAGACTCCTAACTCAGAAGAGGCCAGAAGGCAGTGCTATACAGTTTTTAAATGAAGGGCCATTTACATAAAAGAGATGTGACTATTATCTAGCACTACTTGACTGGAGAAAAGGAAACTGGCTTGAGTTTCAAGGTGCTATGGAGGGAGTTCAAGTAGAGTAAGAGGAGTGTAAGTTTGGAAGTCAGGGGACCTAGAATCAACCAAATGTTGCTTACTAGCTGCATGAATTTGGGAAAATCACTTCCTCTCTCTTGTACTTAGTTGTCTTATTTGGAAAAAGAGGAAAATGCCCTATATTATCTCCATCTCACCATTTCTACTAAAGGGAGTTACAAGCCAGAGGGGCAAAGCAGAGAAATCCCACTCTAGGGAAGCCTTTTATAGTAAGAAAGACTCACCTCTGTGAGAGGTCTTAGCAGTGGGTCTATGGAATAATAAAGAGAATGTTCCCAAGCCAAATCTTGTCTAACCCTATCAGTTTCATGTTTATCTTCATTAGAGTCAAACATAGTCTTTGACCTGTTTTCAGAGTTAATGGTCTACTGCCATCTTGTGTTGAAAAGTTTTTTCACAATCAAAAGTGAAGAAAGCCTCACAAACATACTTTTCTCCCAAGTCATTTTTCTTTTATGGTTCCTATAATATAGTACCCACAAATAATAAAAATTTTCTAAGTAGGAGTATAAGAAGTACTTTAAATATGGAACTGTTAGTAAAATCTGCAGTAACAAAACAGCTTGCTAATTATCACAATGCAGAGCCCTCAGGAGCACACCGTTTCATTCATTCACCTAGCATTTATGGTTCTAAGTGTAGAACATACAGGTAGTTCATCTATTGATGGAGACTGATATACAATCCTATAATGATAGTACAGTGTATTAACACCACAAGAGTCTGTACTGGGAATGTTCTGGGGGTACCACTGAGGGCTCTGGCATCTCATCCCTCATTTTTCTATGCTTTCTCTAGCCCCAAAGGGTTGCTTTATTGTCCATTATACTTCCATAATTCAGTGATATTTGTAAATGTCCACCATGTGAACAAGACAACACTTCTGAAGTTCGACGTGTTCAGAGGATATTATCTGTTCAACACAGAGGTCAGGTAACATTTTCAGTTTCGCTGTAAAGAGACCAATTCACTAGGACTGGGTGAACCCCAAGAATCTGTATCCTTATAACATATCACAGGTGATTCTTATGTGCCAGAGTTGAGAACCACTCCCTCAAGAGGTAACATCAATTATCTGGACAAATGCTTATTTTGTTTTGCTTTGTTTTTAAAAGGATAAAGAAAGGTGAACTGGATTTTTTTTTTCTTTTTTTTTTGATAAGGTTAGTGATACTTTAAAAGCTTGAGCCATGAGAACCATACCACAGAAACTGTTAAAACAACATACTCAGAGAATTTCCAAACTTTATAAGGCACAGAGACAACAAGCATTTACTGACCACTTATTATATGTTAATACATTCGTGGGTGATGTAAAATTCACACCAGAGATGGGTGCTAACTGCAAATGGCTTCTACAGCTCAGATAGAACAGCTGGCAGGTGCAACTGGTGTGGTTTTCAAATATCACAGGAATACTGCAACCACCAGTTGCCCCGGTGCGCACACAGAGAGAGCTCAGAAGATTGTGGCCTCACCACTCTGAAGAGAGGTCTTCAATCCCAAAGAGGCCCTATCCCCAAAGACAATGCACTTTGGGTTTATATGACTATTCTCAAACCTGGAGGGTCATGAGAATCACCTGGAAATCATGAAAAAAAGATGCTACAGCCTCACCCAAGGTTAAACCACTCTTTAGGGAAGGGAGATGAGAACGAAACCCAAGCTTGTATAATTTTAAAACTTCCTAAGTGGTTCTGATGCATAGCCAAGATGGAAACCACCAGGCTATAGCTTCAAAGGAAAGAGAACAACTAATTCAAAGTTACAAAATGTTAAGGATCAGTACAATAGAAAAAAAAATATAAGAAAACCACCTGATTTAATGATGTACACACAGCTTTAAGATCCATGTTATTTCTTACCCATCTGACTGTGTTCTTAGCTCAAGGACTTTGAACCTTTGTCTTCCAATTGCTTTCACTTTCACTATCTCAATTCCGAAATCCTGTTCTTCTCGATAGGCATATATCTCTGCTGTTGTTCCAAACTGTGCTTCCCTCTCCTGTATATTACTTCCAAGATAAATTTTAAAAGGAAATAATTTTGAACATTTAATTTTTAAATATGCAAAGGTGGCAAAAAAATTTAAATGTGCAAAGTGACAAAAGCAATACACATGATAAAAAAGTTACAGCATTTAGCCCTTACTGCAAAGCTATTATCATTTTATTTTGAAATCACATGAGGAATGCAGACACAGAAGGCTTCAGTATTACAATGAGAGCAAAAAACAACAACAACAAAAAAAGGAATTACAATTAGAGCTCTTTAGGAAAATAATAGGTCTCCCTAGTCATTGAAAATGATCTAAGACTGACGGGTTTAAACTCTCATTTTCCAAACGAGACATTCTTTTACTTCAGTAGACCATCATTGCTGCTGCTTAATATTAGCAGCATTGTAGTTGGGTGGGAAATCCCCGCATTCATTTCCTGCCTCTACCACTGATTTCCTTCGGTTGCCACAGAATACCTGAAATACCAGTTTGCCACTGGTCTATAACGGGACAACTTATGAATTCCGAGAGACAGAGAAAAGAACAAGTTACTCCTTTGTACATTAAAATGTCAAAGCCCTCTTTCTCTTTAAATAATGACAGTGCTTGAAAATAAGATTCCAGAAATTTTCATTAGACAGAAGTGATTAAATTTCAAATATCAGAAAGCTTGTGTGTTACAGTAAATGTCTGATCTAAATGGTAATAAGAACAGTAAAAATAGTCCAACTTGCACTTTCAATCTTTTCATCAAAATTTCTTACCTCACATGCTTATCTAGTCTCCTGTGCATGCAAAATAATAGTCAGGTTTGGCTTTAACACTGACCTCTGTCTGCTGTGGCTCTACATGAGAGAGAATGTGTTAAGCAAATTCATTCTAATATTTTACCTGTATGCAAGAACTGCAAAGGTTCTGTCTTTCTGAATTAAATTCCGCACCATACTGACTTCCTGAGGACGAAAAAGCTGAAGAGGTAAGGTCTGCCCAGGGATCAGGATCATCATCACCTGTGGAAGAACTGGAATAATCTGACAGCTGTCGTCATCGTGCAAGGTCCTGCCATGAAATTCTTCCATATCAGCGCCCAGATACTATTTAAGAAAACACATATTCACTGTCATTTTCGACATGTAATAAAAGTACAAGCTCAACAGACTAAAAAGCAAATCAGATTAGAAGAAATATAAACAGACACAAGTATTTACTTAAATAACAAAGTCAGTGCATCAGCCTCCCACATGAAAATCTAATTCTGATTCTTACGAGCGGAAGTTCTATTATCTTTTGAGGAATGTCTCACAAATTCAAGAACATTTTTTAGTTCAAAATATTTTTCTTTGACTAAGATAAAAAACCTCTCTATGTCCAAATATCACACATGACAACTATAAAATGTTAGAATGTTAACTAACACCCTAGTACCAAGTAGTGCAGAGAGTAAGGAGTACTTTAGTAGCTCCATTACTAGCAGAAACATATGGAGGAAGCCAATTCTTCAACGCATTGTCCAGGACATAGCATCAAACCGCTTGAAAATTAGCACGTTTAGAGTTAAGCATGTGTACTTACTGGCAAATGCCCATGTCCTCATCCACAATTCCTACTATGAAGTAATATCCAATAAGGCTAACCTCAGCCACTTGTTGTAAGGAACCTCCATCTACTGTCCTATGTATGCATCTACTGTATAAGATTTGTTACAGTACATACTGTGTGTGATGTTGGCAGACTGGTGTCAAAATTTATGACGTTTGGTTTTTTGGCTTCTTTGCTATCCTGGTCTTCAACTTCCATTTCAATTTCATCTTCTTCCTCACTCTCTGCTATAAAAGTAAAAGAGTATGAGAAACAAAAAATGGATGCAAGGAAATGTCAAAGCAATATTCCCCTTCAAATGCATAATTCCTTCATGAGGATTCTGAGCCCACGAGAGGGCTTCTTCTAAACACCACTCACATGTGGTGATCTCCACATTTTGTGAAGAGGCAGCCAGAGCCTGGGGTCTATTCCGGGCTCTGTCACTAACCACTTTTTTTTTTTTTTTCTTGGAATAGTTCAAGATTTACATAGAGATTGCAAAGACAGTACAGAGAATTCCTTTTCCTGTAGTCCTCCTCCCCTCCACTTACCCTGTAAGCTAACATCTTCTGTTAGTATGGTACACTTGTCTAAGCAATCAGTGTGGGTACATTACTACTAACTAATCACCACGTTTTATTCGGATTTTCTTATTTTCACCTACTATCCTTTTTCTGCTTCTGGATCCCATCCAGGTTGGCACATGACATTTACCTGTCATGTCTCCTTAGCCTCTTTGGGGCTGATTTTCAAACTTTCCTTATTGTTAATGGCCTTCACATTTGTGAGGAGTACTAGTTAGGCATTTTGTAGCGTGTCCCTCAATTAGAATTTGATATATTTCTCATGATTACACTGAGGTTAAATACCTTGGGGAGAACACCGCAAGGGGTTCGTATCAAGGGTGCATACTATCAATATGACTTATCACTGCTGATGTTGACCATCATCACCCGCCTGAGGTATTCTTTGTCCGGTTTCTCTACTGTAAAGTTACTCTTTTCCTCCTTTCCACATTGTACTCTCTGGAAGACAATTACACAGCACAACTCACACTTAAGAGGTGAGGGACTATGTTCCCGTCTCCTTGAAAAGGAAGTATCTACATAAATATTTAAATTCTTCAGTGTACGAGATTTGCTTCTTCCCTCTTGCCAGTAGTAACTAACTTAGACTCCTTACTTAGACAACTCATTTCACCTGATTATGCCTTAGTTTCCACATGTGAAAAATGACAGCCAGGAACAAGAGAATCTCTAAGCTTCTTTCAAACTCTTAATTTTAAGAGCTTTTACAGAAGACAGGAACGAAGGAGGGAGGGAAAGAGAGAAGGAAGGAAGGAAGGAAAGCCCTTTAATTAAAACAGAAAAGTTAACATTACTACCCAGCAAAAATATTCTCATAGCAGGGACATCACTTCCTTGGCTGTCACTGTACTATTAAAAAATGAAATGTGGTAATCATTTTCATTCCAATTTTGTTTTGAATTTTAAATTAAAAATAAAGCTCACATGGAACTTAAAACATATTTTAAAGTAGTACCTTAGAAAACTCTCCCCAAACATAATTTTTAAATTATGAAAACTAAGCCGATCTACTTTAAAACCTTGATGTTATTAGTAATAGAAAGTTAGAAAAATAGGTGCTATTCTACTAAATGGGAATCTGTCCTGTTAACGCCAGCTGCGGGTAAAATTCCTACCCTAGATCAGCAGTTCTCAACCAGGGGAGATTTTGCCCCTCAAGGGATATTTGGAAATGTCTGGAAATATATTTGAATGTCACAACTAGGAGAGCCCTACTGGCATCTAGTGGGCGGAGGCCAGAGATGCTGCTAAACATCTTATAAGGATTGCATCCGGCCGGACAGTTCCTCACAACAAAGAATTTTCCAGCCCCCCAAATCTAACGTGTTGCGGTTAAGAAATCCTGGCCTAGAAAAACTGAATCTCATTTTTTACCTCATATTTCCTATACTTTTACATGCCCCAAATACACTTCTAAACAGGTAAAATGTCATTACAGAACTGTCATTTTCTTTTGTGTATGTCACTATTTAAATCAAGTTACTTCCAGCTAGGTTCCTGACAAGGAAAAAAAAATGTTTTTCAATGTAGTAATTGCCTTAGACTTTCTATTAATTCTCAGGAATTCCTAGATACAGGGATTGGTCAAAAAGAGTAACACAATTGTTTCAACTTATATTTAAATGGTTGGCCAGCTGTCTAACACTTCACACATATTTTTGCTAAAAACAGAGAATTTTCACCAAAATTAAAAAAAAAAAAAAAAAAAAAAAAAAAGAATCTCTATCAATTTCCTTATGTACAGTCACCTTTCTCATAAATATGGCCAAAACCCACTTCCCTGTACTCGGTTGTTTATTTATTAATGTTTCCTTTGGCCAAGATGGATTCTATGCATCTTAAATATTAAACTATTTCCTTAGCATTTACAGAGTGTTGCTCCTCAAAACAACTCATACTACATGGACTTATGGGTAATCCATTGTTTCTTTACAAATAAAACTCATATGATTTAGAAAAGCTTTATTATATCTACAACCTCCCTGGGCCTTCTCACTCCTGATTCTTTTTTTCTTTTTTTTTTAAATTTAATTATTAATTTGAGAGAGAGAATGTGCGCATGGGAGCGTGGAGGGGGAAGAGGGAGAGAATCTTCAAGCAGACTCCCCTCTGAGTGTGCAGCTGATGCGGGGGCTAGATCCCAGGACCCTGAGATCATGACCCAAGCAGAAATCAAGAGTCAGTTGCTTAACCAACTGAGCCACCCAGACAACCCCTCACTCCTGATTCTTTTCAACAAAACACACACTGTGTTTGGAACTACCAGGGTGAAGCCTGATGACTCATCTCATGGGGGAGCACCGCATGAATGCCGACAGAACATCAGTAACCTCCCTGAAACAGTGGATCTGGCAGATTCAGAGTGGGGCTGATGTCTCTGAAATAAACAGCTCAGCTCTTCAGTCAAAGGCTGACACACTTACCTTCATGTCAATTCAGTTAGGTTGGCTTCAGGAACAACCACTGACTCTGACTCTGGTTTATTTTTACATAAAAGGTCCCTTCTAAATGGTGGGCATGCATTCAGTCTTCTCCTTCAATTCACACAACTCCCAGGGGACAAATTAATCCTCTGAGAAAAGCCTTCCTTGGGCAACTCCCCGTAACCCACCATTGTTTCTTGGCAACCCACAGAAAAAAGCCTCAACCCACTGGCAAGAAGACTCAAGCTCCCCCAACAAATTAGACTCAACCTACCACAGCCTAGGCCTTCTCTTCCACAACCCCATCCTAAGTGTATGCTTCTGGATGTCTCCAGATCCATTTCACAGTGCTTTACCTCAATCCCTCTTAAGGACAATAACAGCATTAATTTATCAGGTCCTAAATCAACTACCTTTTGCCTCATAGAGATTATAAACCTCCTCAAGTACCAGACTGTGTATCATACCTATTTTCAACTCCACAACATCTAACCGGCACGAGGTGAAGGAACTCACCTAACAGACCCAGTTTGTCTGGTAACCTCTTAAAAATCATCACTTCTATAGCCTTCCATGACAAATTTGTACAATGAATTCATACACTTTTTTTTTTTTTTTTTCCCGCCCAGGATTCTAATATAAAGCCAAGGTCTAAATTTTCGTAAAATACAATGGAAAAAAGAAAACTGAATATAAGATCACACTCCTAAGTCTCTATCGAGCATATTCTACTACCTGCTTGAGCTACAAACCTTGAGAAAAACATACCAATACTGCCTTGGCAGTGAAGTGGTTAAGCGACAGAGGCTATGCTGACTGAAGGACTAGAACTGCAGTTCCGGCTCTGCAACTGTGTCACCTTGGGCAAGTCACTGAACTAATCCACTAATCCATTTTTCACCTACCAAATCGGGATCAGAAAAGTTATGCGGGGAGGATTAAACAAGAGATGTATGCAAAGCGCTTACTGTAGGACCCCTGAAATGGTAAGTGCTTAATACTTGTTAGCTGTCACTCTTAGCAAACGGAAGAAGTCCAGAAAATAACGGCTGTTAACCTGCCCGGGGCCCCCCACATCCCCTCCCTCTTTCCCCCTCAGTTTTAAACCGCTTCCTTGGAGCCAAGTTCTGGACACACAATGGACAGAGAGGGGAGGGTCTCTGTTCTTGGGAGCAGACCCCTCCCCAATTCAAAAACCCTCGCCCACAGCTTGGGGCGACCCGGCGTGAGAGAGATGCGCTCGGACCCGGTCTCTGGCCAGAGGCCTGACGTGCTTTCGCCTTTCCGGGGCGCCCCGGCAGGCCTCGGTGCCCCCCCCACCGCCCGTCTCCCGAGCCCTGCCGCGCCGCTCAAGGCTCGAGCCTCGCCCCGTCCCGCCGCCGGATACCAGCCCCGGGAGGTTACCAGGGAGGAGCGGCAGGTGGTTGCCCATGTTGTGCGCAGCGTCCTGCGGGTCTCTCTCGCCGGCCATGTCTGTTTACCCGCAGAGGAGGCTGGGACAGGGCGGCGCCCGAGCAGCCTGGGGAGAGTCCGCACCGCGCCGCCGCAGCCGCGCACTGGGGCCACAGCGCCCTCTGGCGGCCCCCGGGGCCCACAGCGCGGCGGGAAACCTTGCGGCCCGCCCAAAGGCGGACGCGCCGCGGGGTCAGAAAGCTGTCCCTGCCACTCGTGACTTCCTGCCCACTGCGGTCTTTGCGGAGCCTTTGCTAGGTTACCGCCCCTGGCGTGACATTTCACCTGTGGGGAAACTGAGGCTTGGGTCCTTGTCTCCACCTTGCGCTTAATGAAGGGGGCGTGGAGCAAACAGAAGCCCGCTTATAGGGCATTAACTCTGATTCCCAAAATACAAAGTAGACCTATGAAGACTGGGGAAATGCATCAGTTATTCCCAGGGCAGCCAGCTTATAGCTGATACTCTTTTCAACAAATTTCAGTAATTTCCATATGTGTTCCAAATTGATACGTATTAATCAGAAGCAAATGCTCGAAATGATTACACAGAATAGAAAAAGGCTTATGATTGGTAAGTAAGACTGTCTGAATATAAAATGGCTGAGTCATTATGACTTCAGTTAAGTAAAAATAAGTTATTATATGGCGAAAGGAGTAAGGTATGCAACAACGAACATAATTCTGGTACAGTAGTGGGGCTGTGACTGATAAGATTTTGGTTTTGGAGAACGGACAAAAATTTTTGTAGTGTTGTCACCACCATTTCTGCTGCCGCAGAGGAGAGCTGAGAAATCTTGAAATTAAATAATATATCTCAACATGGTAAGAAGGGGAGGGGTTGCAAGGAACCAGCAGCATTGCTCTGGAGAAAACAATAATACATCTGAGATATAAATAGAAGTTCAGAAAATGTGCCTCACTGAAAAGTTTAAAGCTAAAACCTCCCAATGAGTGAAATTCAGGAATCCACTCGGTGTCATTCCGCCTTCTGTCCCGAAATCACTTTGTGGCCTTGGTAGAGTCATTTATGGCCTCAGGCCTCTGTTTACCCATTTGCAGAATGAGAATAGACCCAGTACTGGCCCGGATTTGTTCTGGTAAAAAATGTCTGCAGTATTTATGACAGTATCACCTTTTACATTTGGGTTAATGACAACTACATAGAATACATCATTGCGATATTTAGTGGTCAGATGATCACTCTAGTCAATTGAAGGGTGAGTATATGCCAGAATGACAGAAAAGAAAGTGCAGGATAGAATGTGGAGGGAATGGGTGTCAGAGAGGGTGAACCAGGGGAAAGGATGAAAGCAAGTGTGCAGATACACACGTTTGATGCTGTAGCATTATCAACCTCACTGTGATTTATAGAATTTCAACAAACTGCATTTACCTGTACAAGACGTTTCTTTACACATCAAGCATCCGGCCTTGACGTGAAGAAGACGTGACCTGCCCATGGTCTTCCCCAGAGGTGACACCAAAATTGTGATCTGCACCCTGGGTCAGCCAAAAACCCAGTGGACAAGAAAGGACAGCTCGAAGTCTGGTGCGGTCAGCCTTTGCGGCTGGAAAAGCATTCGCTCATTCTTTCTTCTTTTGGGCCCTGCTACAGGGTCAAAAATGCTACCATCTCCAGACCTTTTACTCCCCATTCTCGTCTTTTTCTCCCGACCATTCCCGTTCACCATCTGCTCCCTGCTTCATTTCATCTCTCCAGAGTCTACGCAGTCATCCAAAGCTACATCTTTCAGTAAGGATGATAACAAATGATTACTGAACAAAAACATCCATGTAAGCAGGTTTCTTGGATTAAGCCTTGATTATTAAAGCCAAAAAGGAAAACACAATCATTCTCATTTATTTTTAATTCAGTAACTTTATCCTGAAACAAAGTATCATACCAAGTCCCTCACATTTCTTCTTGTTTGCATGAAATGTGTTCATTGATCAGGAGCCCCGCAAACCAGAGGGGAAGGAAATATATGCATTCATAGATGGTTGCCTTGTAGCTCAAGCATTGACTTTAATAGGACATAATTAAGACTGGTATTAGATGAGAGAAAATGAGAATGAAAAAGCCCACTGCTCTTAAAATTTCTGGCTTCTGCACTTTATTAGCAGCAAGGGATAAATATACTGGGAAGAGAAATTTCTGACTTCTTTCTGTTTTTCTGTATTATTGCTCTCTTGGTTTTTAATGTGTTGCAGAATATTGCTACCTTGGTTGAAGCAGTCAGTTATCTCTTGCCTAGGCCTTCCACCCTTGTCCTCTACAGCTCATTCTTAACACAGCAGCCAGAATGATCCCAGGAAGGCACAAGTCAAATCATGGTAACTCCCCTGCCTAGAACACTTCCTTCAGTTGCCATCACATATCAGCCAGTTCTTAACGGTGGCCTTGTAATGCACAGTGGGCTTCCACACCCTGCTCTGGCCCCACTTTGCTACTCTTTCCAGACTGTCACTACTTTCCATCAATCCTGGCCCTCATGTTTCACAACTGAGTAGGGGCCACTCTCACACCAAAGTCTTTGCACTGGCTGTTCCATTTGCCTGGAATGCTTCTCTCCCCCTCCCCCACCCCAGACTCACAGCTTGTTCCCTGATCCCTTCTAGGTCTTTGATCAAACACCCCTTCTTGGTAAGTCCTTCCCAGATCACCTAGTATCTAACTGTAACCCAAGTCCCATCATTCTCTATCCTTTTCCTCTGCTGTATTTTCCCTCAAAAGCATTTGTCAACTTCTAAAATTACTATAAAGCTTCGTTTTAAAAATTGCACTCACCTCTCCAAGAATGTAAGCTCCTTGGGAGGTCAGATGTCTCTGCCTCTTTTGTTTACTCATGCATTCCAAAGGCCTAGCACAGGGCTCAGAACTTAATAAGCGCTCAAAAAATATTTTTTCGGGTGCCTGGGTGGCTCAGTGGGTTAAAGCCTCTGCCTCCGGCTCAGGTCATGATCTCAGGGTCTTGGGATCGAGCCCCGCATCGGGCTCTCTGTTCAGCAGGGGGCCTGCTTCCCTTACTCTCTCTCTCTGCCTGCCTCTCTGCCTACTTGTGATCTCTGTCTGTCAAATAAATAAATAAATAAAATCTTAAAAAATATATATATTTTCATGAATGAATAAGTGAATGGGTGAAGTATGTAGTCACGGCAGACATTACTGATTGACCTGACATCATTTATTCTCTTCTTCCTTGCAGACAACCCTCATTTGTTTGGGGCAACAGTGTGGGCAGCCCAGTGGGGTCATGTTTGCACAAGCCCACCATAGCTGCATGGCTCCCTCTTCCCCAAGATCCTTTGCAGCACGGCATGGGCTGATGTGATATGGAGAAAGTCTGCTGGGCAGCCATGGAGAATACGAAGAAGGCAAGGACACCTCCAGACAAGATTTCATTCCTGCTCACTCTGTTGTGATGAAAACTAAGCTCCAGTTAGTTTGATGGCTAAAACCAGCCCAACAGCTGAAAGAGTCTTGAAAGGAAATCACAGATTTTAGAGAATGCAATGTGAGATTTACCTGTAGATATATTCTGTTACCATTTTTTAAAAACAAATATGTATTTCTTAATATTCAGAACACTGGAGTTATATCACAAGGAAAGAGTCTGGGGTCAATGAAGATTTTTGAATTTGCGCTTCTGCTGTGCTGGTCTTTCCACCTCCCATCCCCCACCCTGGACTCCCACTGCTCTGACCCCTCCCACTGCGAGGCAGTCCTGGCTGGAACCCTGTACCGGATGTTGATGACCAGCCCAGGGGAACAGGAATGGTAGTGGAACTTTCTGTTCATTTTCCTGACACTCTGGATGAGGAGGTCCTATTTGGGGTTTCCTGAGATTTTTTTAGCTTAGCTCTTTAATGGTGTTTAAAAGCTCTGACACTGGGCTCTTCCCTCATGATCAGTGGATATAGGGGAGTGACTGGGACCTTGCAGCTGGCGTGCCTATTTGGGAAAGAGGGGCAGAGGGTACCCATATCCTACGTCTCAACTCCAGCTCCTCTGGCCTGTCCAGGTTCTTCTGAAGGTCACCTAGAGTCGTTGAGTCGGCTGTCTCCCAGATGCATGGACATAGCAGCCAAAAGGGCAGATTCCCAGCCCAGAAACTTGGCCCACTGTTGCTCCCTTGTTGACAGCTGCTGCTGAATCTCTGAGGTAAGGCCCAAAGTGGCCTTCCCCAGGTGGGCAGCAGCCCTCAGGGTGCAGGAGGGCAGGCTGTGCCCAGCAGAGGGAGAGTAGCCCTACCAGCTGGAAGGCGAGGCCTGGGTGACCCAACGGGCAGTAGCAGGTTTGTGTCTGGACTTTCCACCTTTCCCCTGGGCCACCCAGCAGGCTGGAGACCTGGAATGGGGCTGGCAGGATGAGCAGCCATCTGGAGGCTAGGACAGCCTCCCTTCTGCTGGGCTCTGTTCAAGAGATTTCCACTGGCTGCCCTTCCTCCCTCCTGCTGTTTCTGGTATTTTCCGGGGCCAGTCTTGCACAGAGCAGGGTGGGCACCATGGAGCCTCTGTGGGCAAAGGGCCACAGCTTACACTTCAGTTTCCAGGCAAGAGGCCCAGCCACCAGATCAGTGAATCAGGCGAAACCTGAGCCCCCAGAGCCTCCACACTGCCGTTTGAGAGGGTCGGAAAAGGGTGGTGTTTCATCTGTTACCATTTTTAATTAAGAGATTAATTCATTAATTTTGAAACTGCATACGCCTTCCTGTTCTTTACTCCTTGGTGCAAAAGCACATGTCTCTTCCATTCCCAAGAAAGAGGCCAAATACTGGTGACCTCCCAGCGAAAATTATGAGAATTTGTTTGGTCTTCGTGATATTTTGAGTTTTTCAATTTGTGGGCAACATTTGGAAATTGAAAAGTACACATATAAATCTTTCTTTCTTTCTTTCTTTTTAAATAGGAAGATTTGGCAGCTGTAGGTGGGATTCGAGCAGGGGAACAGTTGTCTGCAAGGAAGCGGCAGGTGGTCCATGTAGATGGGTAGCGCCTGTTGGGGCCAGTGTGTTACCTGCCCGGATCTGGCAGATAACTGTGTTTGCAACGTCTTGTGTGAGCACATATCGACAGAGCGACACCCCATGACTTGCCCGGGCAGCCCGGGCAGCCCAGGCATGTGTCTGGTGTAGCACGGTAATTACTGCCAGAGCACACTCTGCTTCCTCCATCCTGTCTCCAAAGTGTGCTTGTGTGTACCATGAATTCTGCGCCCCTCAAAGGTGCTCCAAGCTCTGGGTCCGGCCTTTGAGGGCTGATATGACCATCATTCAAGACTTCGTGCTCACATTAGGTCTCCCTTGACAATTAAGAGTCGGAGTTGGGGATGGTTCAGTTCTTTGTAGCTCTTTGATTCCATCAGAAAGGGGATCATTTCCACTCAGTTCCAGTGAGCTATTCTACTGGTGCTGTCACTATCTTAAAAGTCTTTAGAATAAAGTTATGGTAATTCTCCTATTTATGGTCTCCAGAAGCTACAAATACTTTCCTAAACTTGTCCAAGTGGAGAAAGTTCAAATTTTTTGGCAACCTACCTATCAGGGGTAAATATAACAAAAAACAAAAAAGCACAACATATATCCAGGATTACACCCTTTCTTCAGTCTACTTCTCACCTTCAAGTGCTGGGTCTGGCAAGCACTGCATCAGAATGTGTGTATAGATATCTGTGATCCCATAAATCCCAGGGCTCTAAGGGGATGAAAGACGGATCTCGTCTGCTTTATGCAGACCTGCCGGGGAGGGGACAGGGAAAACTGCTCTGTGAGCAGGCCTAAGAACGAGACGTAGTAAGGATAGTTCATAGCCCTTTCAAAATGTTGACAATTTTATTAACTACTCACTTTCATATTTCAGTAATATTGGTGAATAATTTGGGATTTGAAAAAACACCTTTATATATGTCTTTCACGGCTTTGGTAATATTTTCAGGTACCCCAGAGCCTATTCAAGTCTCAGGCCTGTTGGATTATTTGCAAGAATGATTATTTGTGACGCTACTTAATGTTGCAATTTACTGAGACTTCTTGCCATCACATCCATCTCTGGTTTGACAGGTAAAGTAGGGAAGGTTTTGCAAGATAGTAAAATGGTGAACAATTTATGTTTTTAAACTTGTGTACAAAACTGTTTCATGATTCACCCTCTAGCTCTTCCTGATTGCATGGGGGTGTTTGCACTGTAGTAAGGAGTACCGAGTGCTGTAGGGAGAGGAGAACCATGCTGGGGGAGAGGAGTCCTAGATTCAGCCATGGCCTCAATTCCCGTGATGACCTTGGGTCACAGCTAGGTCGTTTCAGTATCTTCTCTCTTGGCCTTGTATTCAAGGTTTGCAATGACCAGGAAGCAGGGGGTTTTGCCACGGTAACAAAATCTCAGTGCCTTAACACAGATTTTTTTTTTTTTTTTCAAATCAAGTCTGCTCTGGGTGTGGGAACTCTTGGACTGTACCCCCAGTGTAGACTGCTTCCATCTAAGGCACCCCCATCTCAGCACGAGCTTCTCGAGAACCGAGCACTGCCTCTTAGGTGCTTCTGGCTGCAAGTGACGCACACCACCTCCACTCTTCTTTCAATGGCCACCTTGAATCGGAGGGCCAAGCCTGACTTCAAGGGGCCAGGAAAGGAATATACTTACTCTGTATTTTGGTTCCAAGTTTTGTAACATCTGCCACAGGGTGGAAGGACATGAGAGGTTTTCCTGAGTGTACATATGTACACGTGGGCGAAGGTATATTATTTGTATACACACATATGTTCACATAGGTATTCCTAAGTATATATATTTTAAAATAGTTCACTGAAACGATGTTTCACACACATGCATAAACAACTATGAGGAAGGAAACTGGAATGGTTGAGGTTGACACTTTTAACTCTCCTCACCCTTCTATACTTGCAGAGGAACCAAGTTCCAGGATCCCTGGTGGTTCTAAAATGCTGTGATGCGATCCGATAGCCTGGACCTGAACAACTTCATAAGCCACTGGCTTGAAAATAAGACACCAGGACAATGACCAAATTCAGATCTAATCAGAATAATCCATCTCATTGTATCTGTGCATGAGAAAGTCCAGCAACTTATGAGGGAAATTCAAAGAGAGACAGAAAGCCAATCAAGTTAGGGTCTAAATACATATAATTCCAAATGCATGAATTGAATTTGGGTTCCCCAGTTCTAGTACATGTATCCTTAGCTGCAACTGACATCAGTTTGTCATTTATATTAGGAAGCAGCAGGAAAATGTATAACCTAGGTGCTCATTGGGAAAAATACCTTATATGCCTGAACAATGTGGCTTTTAATTAATGAAAAATAGAAAGAAGGACAAAAGAGAGTCAAATAATGTGCTCAGTGAGGAGCTAACTGGAGAGCCAGGAAGACCAAAAAGAAAAGGAAAAAAAAAAAGGGCTAAGATGCTTTGCAAGCCAGGGCCAGAGCTAAGAAACAAATCCTGATGTGTTCAGAGAGAAAAACAATCACACTGAGACTCTCGACTCTGTATTGCTTGGCTATTCTTCAACTCAGGTTAATCATCGCATTCACTGTGTGTATGTCATGGGGCAGGGGTTGCTGCAGGAACTGAGGAAATGGCCAGAAAAAAAATCTAGACAGAAGTGCCTGTCCTGACAGAGCTTACATTTCACTGGGAGAGAGTGGGTAATGAGCTAGCAGAGAAAAAAGATGACTCAGATGGAATTTCTGTCCTTGACTGGGTTATGATGTGAGGGTAGAGGTGGGGGAAGCAGGCCTATGAACAACGTAGCAGGGTACCCAGGGCTGGGGGCCACAGTGCGTGCTTTTTCTATGATCAGTGAACCATGATGGCTGCTGGAGAGGGAGGGGCGCATTTCTCTACAAGAAGGGCAGGGACCTTCTCCCAGGAGAAGGACTGAGTGGAAAGGGGGCCACAGCCACTTTGTCTCAACAGTTACACAGAGCGCTGACACGGGGCTGGTGTGGCAGTTGCCGCACAAGGAGGCCCCTCTTCCAACTGCCCACGTTCCAACAGTGACATCAGACCCCTTCATCTGGCTGCAGCAGGAGCCACAGTCGGGACAAAGAGCAGTGGGTAGCCCTGACGTTGTATGTGTCTTAGATATGAAAGCACATGGAAGACGTTTATCACTCATTCTCCTTCATAAAAATTACTTCCAGACTTATGCTATCTATCCAAGAACTTAAAATTCAGGACCCCAAAACAGGGATCCTGTGACCTAGAAGAATTCACCTTGAGTCCTTCCTCCTAGAGTTCAATCCTATGGAAATAATTCAAATAACGGATAAAAATTTGTGCACAGATTGTTCTCGGCAGTTTTATTTAAAACATGGAAGGTAGAAACAAAATGTCCAATATTTTGTAAATGATCGGCTATCTTCCTACTAAAATATTATCTGCTTAAGTAACCCAGAGTCAGTTACTGTTCATTACTGAAAACCCTGCCTCGTGCACAGAAAGAACAGCACAAACAAAACAACGTACAGCCTAAACGATGAAATATTCTGAAAGAGTGGTTGCCTCTGGATGCTGGTATTTCCAACCCCCACAGCATCTAAAACATTTCTATTTTTTTTTTTTAAAGATTTTATTTATTTATTTGACAGAGAGAGATCACAAGTAGGCAGAGAGGCAGGCAGAGAGAGAGGAGGAAGCAGGCTCCCTGCTGAGCAGAGAGCCCGATGTGGGACTCGATCCCAGGACTCTGAGATCATGACCTGAGCCGAAGGCAGCGGCTTAACCCACTGAGCCACCCAGGCGCCCCATAAAAAAACATTTCTATTTTTTTTTAAAGATTTTATTTATTTAGTTTGAGAGAGAGACACACACACACACACACACACACACACAGAGAGAGAGAGAGAGAGAGATACAATGAGTGTGAGGAGTTGCAGAGGGAGAGGCAGACTCCCCACTGAGCAAGGAACCCAATGCGGGACTCAGTCCCAGAACCCTGGGATCATGACCTGAGCCAAAGGCAGATGCTTAAAAGACTGAGCCACCCAGGTTCCCCTTTATTTTTCCAACAGGTCATAATTCTAAGTAATTTATGAGTATATGAAATTATAGGTAATTACTTTCATAATTAAAACAAATTAAAAGGAAGTGTACTTTTTTCCAGAGAAGTCACAGGAGTAGCTGAGATGAGATGCATGTAAATAATTGTAGAAGCTACAATGTGGCAAGAGCTATGTAGCAGAAGTTCCTGCCACGGGAGGATAGCATAGAAAGACTTACTTTACTAGACGGAGTCCTAAACTGTGCCTGAGATTCATGCTTATCTGAACAGAAACATACGAACTCCCTCATAGTATACCAGAGCTCGGAGCCAGGAACATGCTCTTGAGATCACCGCTGATTCAGTATGAATTTCCTGTGTTCTGGGGATGGTTAGCAGCCTGACAAAACACTCCTGTAAATGAGAAGACTTATTCTGGTCCTTTCACTCAGGAATGAACAAACATTTATTAAACATTGACAGACTTCAAAATCAATCCATGTGCTTTGCACGTGTCCTTTCACCGAATTTACAGCAATCTTGGGAGGCTCATGTCATCATTTCTATTTTTTATGATCACAAGTCCCTTTCTCCCTATGAAGTAAGAGGTTCAAGACGAATGATTTTCATTGTCTACAAATCTGTAAAAAATTCAAGTCTCCACAGATCTTAGCTCACTGTGTGTTCCTTAACCTTTGTCCTATCCTCTTTGTCCCCGGACTTCCAGGACCTGGATCTACCTCCACATTCCTGCTTTTACCGTAGAGTTGTAAGATTTGTAGATTCTTGCTTGCAGTGCTGTGTGACACTTAGCCTCTCCCAAGAAAGACGAAAAGGGAACCACATGGGGGCACTAGGAGATGAAGAGTGCATGTTGGTTTCATTCACTCATTCATTCATTCATTCACTCAGAGTATCTCTGAGTATCACTTGAGTCCACTCCAGCTTACCAGGCTTTTCCTGGATGGATTATAAATGGATCTGAGAATTTAAATCCTTTTGTTTATTTGTTTGCAGGTAGTAGACACAAGCCCATCGATTTTTCACTTTGAGGCACAACTAAGGATTGCTTATTAATAAGGTTTAAAAATTTGGATAACTAAAACTTGGCTTTCATAAATTAAAATTAAGGCATTATTAGAGTTCACTAAAAAACTTACACTGTATATTCTATCAGTAAGTCTGGAAGCCACCTAATGCTTGGCAATTCTGCAAAGCTTCTGCTGAGAACATGCAAGCATGAAGCAGAGGGACTCCCATGGCTTTCTGGAAGGGAGAGCACCTGTGCTGCCGTCAGTTGGTTTGGTTTTGGATTGTTGCTCCTTTTATTGCATTCATTTTGTTGAGAAATTATGTTGGGATTTGCTTTGGTTGATCACCAGGTTGGTGACACGTATTTTCAGGGATTTTACTGTTACGTGCTCGCTTCAATACTTAGCCATCACAGAATTCTTTTGCTTTAGAAAGCTGGCACGCTCTCTGCCTACTTGTGATCTCTGTCTGTCCCATAAATAAATAAAATCTTAAAAAAAAAGAAAAAAAAAAAAGAAAGCTGGCATGCCCAGGATGTGTGGAGGTATATTTTTCACTCTGCTGCAATGAGTCAAGATCTAAAAAGTCGGACAGCCGCTGATGTACGGCCCAACCTGATGTTCTTGATACTTTATTACATGGCCATGTTTCTGTTGGCAGGAGTCTCTCTGTGCTGGCTGTAGATGCTTGGACAGTCACCACATTCCAATCAAGCAAATTGACAGTGCTGCTGGAAATTTATATCATGCCCATCCCTGAAAAAGCATCCTGGGATTAATCAGGCCCACACCACAGGCTTATTCTGTGCCAGGCTGGGGCTTGAAAGAACAGAATGGTGAAGCTCTTACTATTCTGAAACACTCAAGCATAAATCTTGCTGATGATAAGAGTTAGGCCCCTTGCACTGGGCGGTGATATAATTGATGAATACAAAGAGAAATAACCCTGTTCCTGCAAAAAGTATTTCCTGCTTCACTCAGCTCAAGTATCCCTTCATCCAGAAATCTGTTCTGATGTCTACAAGCAACTAGGGCATATGTCACTTTACTTTGAAATTTTATTCTATTGCCCAAATCTGAGGAAAGCCTGAATCGTGTACGCTCAGCAAACAGCCCAGGGGAGGAGTGGGGCTTAATAAACAACTGTTGGACTGAATTCAGCTTAGAAAACAATGAGGCAGATCGAAGAGGCCAGCCTGTGTCTGTCCGGTCATGGGGTGTGCTACTGGAGTGATGGCTTATAGACACAGCCCAACCATCTTTAAGAGTCGTGGTAGACCTCCACACTCCAAATTAAGGTAGAAGGAAGAAACAATGAAGATAATCATACTGACATTTTCTTTATCTGAATGCTTGCCACTGGATAGGCTGTGGGAGAGGGACTATTATTATATCCATCCTTTATTTCCATTAATCCTTCCAACAGCCCTGAAGGGAGACATTTGTAAGTCTACTAGAGGGGAACCAGTGTTGAAGTTCTGAGATGAAGCCTACCCAGCACTAAAGTAGCAGAGCTGGGAATTCAAGCCCAGACCAGTCTGTCTCCAAAAAGAACTTACTACAGGTGAAGACAACGAGAGGCAGTATTTGACAATGTGAAGGGCACACAACATGGGAAGATGTGAAGAGTGGGGGTGTGGGAGGATTATGGTGTAGACTTTGGCAAATACAAGGGACAGGTCTTCCCTAGAAATAGTAGGAAAGAAGAATGATATGGTGGGGATTGGAGTGTGTGCTAGGCTGTGTCACAATCCTCCAGAGATGTCCACATCCTAGCTCTGGAACCTGTGACTATATTACATGGCAAAAGGTGTATGTTTTTTTGCAGATGTATTCAAGTAAGGATCTTGGGATGGAAAATTATCCTGACTTCCTGGGTGACTCAACAGAATCATCAAGGGTCCTTGTAGGAAGGATGCATGGGGTCAGAGAAGGAGTCATGACAAGAGAAGCAGAGAACCAGTGAGGTGGGAGCCCATGCACACGGTGGCTACAAAAGCTGGGGAAGGCAAGGAAACAAATTCTCGCCTTGAGCCTCCAGAAGGAACACAGTCCTTCAAACACTTGATTTCAGCCCAGAGATGGACCCTGGATTTCTGACCTCCAGAACTGTAAGATAGTTATACTTGCACCATTTTAGGCCTGGAGCTTGTGGGAATTTGGCACAGTAGGGAACGGAGATGAATGCAGGGCCGAAGGGGAAGAGGTCTTGAAGCAGAGAAAATGTTTCTGAGGTCAAGTTGGTCTGGGAGTGAGGATGGAGTATGGTGAGGGGCTGAGGCAGTGCCATTCAAGGTGGGCCCAGGACACCCGGAGCACTTGCTCAAATGAACAACCATAGGCCCCACCTTAGAGCTTCAAAGTCCAAATGCTCCTGCAGTGACTCTCACGGGCTCATGTGTGCTGCTGTCAGAAGAGTGATGACCAAGCATAGCCCACATAGATAAATAAATGAACACAGCTGACATGAGAATATGAATGTGCCCTGGCCTTTGTGGAGGGAGCAATTCAGACCAGAGGCAGAATAAACAGGTTGCTTGGTGTCCCCTACCAGCTGTGATCATGGATGTTAATGACTCCCTCATGACATCCTTCTCGAATGGTGACCATGTTCCTACCAGCGTTAAGTGCTGTGGACACATGATGGTGAGCAGTGTAGGCATGCCCATCCTCTCCTAGAACCTACAGTCTAGTGGGAGAAACAGACAAGGCTCACACAGACATGCGAACATATATCATAAATGACAGATGACATAAAGAGAAAGTCCAGGGGACTGTGAGCCTCTAACTGGAGGACCTCACCTGTCCAGAAAGGAAAGTCAAAGAAGCTTCCCTCAGGAAATGATATCTGAAGCATTAGTAAGAGTTGGCTATTGGAAAGGGGTGTATATGGGGAACAGGAGACAAAATGCAGAAAAAGCATATGCAAGAGCCCTGGGGCAAAAGGGACCTAGTGGGATAGAGGTCAGGGGGTGAAGGTGAAATTGGCTGAAGTCAAGTTCCAGGGAAAGCAGTGTCTGGTGCACAGAGTGAAGACTTTCAGTCTCCCCCATAACAAAGAGTCATGTGATCAGGTTTGCATTTGGCTACAGGGTGGAGGGTCATTTGAGTTGGTGGGATGGATGAGCAGACCCCCCGTTAGGAGGCAGTGGCGGTACCCACCAGAGTGCCTGAGACCCAGAGGATACCCCATTCATGTTAGCTCCCATGCTAGTTTGGGAGCTAATTCCACAAGACTGCCATGCTGGTTTGTGTTTTCCAGGAGGTCAGATTTGCAGCTGACTCTACACTTCAGTCTGAGAATAAATAAGTTCATATATTTTTCTCCAAATGTCTGGCAGATCAGCACACTGAGACAGTGTCTGTGAGTGAGAAAAAGCAATATGGCGGTGCCCTGTTCATAGGTGGTTCAAATGCATCCAAACGATTGTGTACAGCCAGCGTGAGAGAGTTGTCCTGTGGGTGACGGCTCTGAGAGCAGCTCGGGCCCAAGTTTTGATTTTAGAGGAGAGAAAGAAGGACTGTCCTCACCCAAACACAATTATCGTCTGTCAGAGCAAAGTACAGAAATCAAAGCAACTGGCAGCAAATGTAATTTTAAACAAACCCATCAGTAGAATCTGTGGTTTTTCTCCACAGTGACAAGGATTCCTAAAGGAACAACTGGAGGAAAATAAAGATGGTAGAAGGTAAAGAAAGAAAGATATTGATGCCATCTGCCATATTTTTACGAGCTAACATGACCAGAACATATTGATTACTGTAAAAGTTCCCTTCAGTCAGGAGGCCTGCTATTAATTTTCATGTCTCATTTACCATAATCTTTTATAGCTTTTTTACAGTAAATCTTCTTTATTTTTGAGCTGGAGTGTGACGATAAAAACGAATTACATGGGATCTGAATTGTTACTTACTCTATTGGGCACCTCCTGGAGGTGTGCCCTTGGGCAGGTTATGTCAACTTTCTTGCCTTTATTTCCTCATCTTTCAGGTGGGAATAATGAGAGTTCTCACCTGAAAGGCTGTTGTGAGGGGAGGAATGATAATGTGATAAAGCCTTGAAAGGAGGGGGCACGTGGTAACTTTGAGGTTGGCTGTTAGAAACTTCTGGGCATCACTCAAAGCGATACCCACACCTACCGTCAGATACACATCTTCCCTTGCTCTTCTGTTTGCTCTTCTGTTCTCTGGCTAGGTACCAAGCTATCGCCTCTCAGCAACAACCCCATCGTCCTCTCTCGGGCCTTTTGATGTTGGGGCTTGAAAAACCAGGGGTCAGCTTCGACAGCTGCCAGTAGGGGTGCTCGAGGGATACCTCAAGGATGGAGGCAGGGACTGGCCCCTTCCTGCAGGCTTCCTGTTGCTAAGACCTGCACTAGCCATGCTTCACTGCGCTGTCAGTTTGGTCCCATGGGGGCGATCAGAGCCAGTTTGCTGTTTTTCCAGCACTTACAGAGGAGCCGTAAGGCGTCCCTCTCAGAGACTCCAGTACCAGCTGACGTCGCCAGGCTCTGAGTTTAATAATGTCATCCTTTCCCTTTGTTCTTGCTGTTCCAGGGAGTTAGCATTTCCTGTCTACCTGATGCCTTACTGCCTTTCTGTTGCCTATTCAGTTATCTGGTTAGCAGTTCTTCTTCTTCTTTTATTTTTTTAATCTAGTTAATAATTCTATATCATTTCATCCTCTTTTTCCAAATAACTGGGGTGGATCATATACCTGATTCAACTCTACCAAAAACACTTGTGTCTTTTGAGGCACACAAGTTCTGACTTTAAATATAATCTGCCTTATCAGAAACTTGCACAAATAAAAAAAGAAAGCAATCCACATGAAAAAGGGGCAAGAGGTCTGAACACCTGCTTCACAAAAGATATCTGAATGCCCAATAAATGTGGGAATGTGTTAGGCTTCCTTAGTAATTTAGGGAAATGCAAATTAAGACTCTAATGAAATAGCTACTAGATGGATTATATTAAATGCACTGAAAATACTGCACGTTGATGGGCATGTGTAGCTTTGGGAACTCTCCACCACTATGGGTATGAGTTAAAATTGATTACCAGTTACTCTGGAAAACTGTTTGGAAGCATATATATGTGTGTGTGTGTGTGTGTGTGTGTGTGTGTGTGTGTGTGTGTGTGTGTATTTATATGGTGACCTTTATATATATATAAAGGTCACCAAAAATAGACCCCATGACTCAGAAATTACAGTTCTAGATGTATTTCCAGGAAAAATGAGTGCAAGAATGCCCATAAAAGCATTTTATGTAATGACTCCAATCTGGAAGCAAGACAAATATCCCACAGTGATAGAACACATAAAGAAACTAAAGGGTATTTAATGGTAGTAAAAATAGATGAGCTCTAGCTACTCCAGAACATGGATAATTATTACAAAAATACTGTTGAATAAAAGAAGCCAGATATAAAACAATAAATAAAACGTGATTTTATCTATATAAATTTCAAGAATTGACAAAACCAGACTGGTGTGGGAAGTCAGGATAGTTTTTATCCTTGGGGACAGGTGTAGCAGATACTGACTGAGGAGGAGGACTGTGCTAGAAATGTTTTACTTTTTTTTTTTTTTTTAAAGAATTTATTTATTTATTTGACAGAGAGAGACACAACAAGAGAGGGAACACAAGCAGGGGGAGTGGAAGACGGAGAAGCAGGCTCCCCACCAAGCAGGGAGCCTGATGCAGGGCTCGATCTCAGGACCCCAGGTCATGGCCTGAGCTGAAGGCAGATGCTTAACAACTTGAGCCACCCAGGCGCCCCAGAAATGTTTTATCTCTTGTCCTGGGTGATGACTCAGGTGATTCCTCCACTCATTGTGTGTGAATTCACTGAGCTGTGCATTTTAATTGAGGTCCATGTGCCATACTTCAAAGATTTAAAATATTTAAAGCCTAAAGTATCCCATCTTCATTGGGCCTTTATTTTAAAAAAGATGGCCAGCATCTATCTCCCTCACTTGACCTTTTTCTTCAGAGCATTATCTCTATCTTTGGTTTCTTGGAATTTCCTATGGATCTAAACACCAAACAAATTTGGTTTGCATTTGGATGACACAATTGGTTATGGCGTCAGATACTGCCTACCAGGAAAATAACTCATGGAAGACAGAATCTGGCTTGGTTTTGAATCAGAGTACATTGTCTGACTCGAGCAAGTGCTCAGTAAATGTCTGCTGAATGAATGCTAGGGGATCTTTGCCTAGGCTGTCTCATTACTACTCTCATTACTCTCAAACAGTACCTTGTATAGAGAAGACACTAAACCATTTTTATTGACTGCATAAAAATGAACTCTGAAAGCATGATTATAGTTTAAAGTACATGGTACCTCCCTGGAAAATTAACTTCCAATTTTCCTAAATTATTCAGTGAAGGGCACCTGGGTGGTTCAGTTGTTAAGCATCTGTGTTCGGCCCAGGTCATGATCCCAGGGTATTGAGCTCCATATCAGGCTCCCTGCTTAGTGGGGAGCCTGCTTCTCCCTCTCCCACTCTCCCTGCTTGTGTTCCCTCTCTTGCTGGCTCTCTCTCTGTCAAATAAATAAATAAAAATCTTTAAAAAAAAATTATTTGCTGAATGTCACCAGTTTCCTAGGGAATGTACATCACCATCCAAAGATACTTTCTGCCCATTTTTTTTTCCTCTGCCAAAGTTTTTGGATACCCAAGAAACCCTTATTTGATTTTCTATTTTGTAGAAGTTAGGAGTCGATATTACAGAGCTAGCATGCTATGACAGAAACAGTAGTGGCTTGCCCTGCTCAACCACAGACCAGCTGGTTTATTTTGGTAACTCTCTAAGCTATGCTTAGATTTTTGGCTACTCATGTTTAAAATGAAACTGTTGGAATTGTTAAGGATAGTATATATGTGTCCTACTAGTGATTATTCTTTCCCTCCACCCATGGTAGACATTGCTAATCATATTATACTTGTCTACCGAGCCCATGACCAGCCTCAGCATGGCATACCAGACCCATACCCATCAACTGTAGCTGGCAACTCTACAAAACCTAGTTGTCAATTCTCAACCAGATGACACAAAAAGTCCCGTTCAAGTCTGGAGTTCTGTGGTCCTATGATCTATAAAATGTAATATTCTCTTCAATGACGCTGAGGCACTACATAATTTTAAAGTGCACTGAGAACGATCAAAGAAAGATTACATTTTATTACTCACAGTTTCAAAGTTAGGAGTATTTTATGGCATTATCAATCTTTGCAAATGAATAATCCATGGATAGTGCTCATTTAACGCAACTCTTCCTACCTGTGCATTTCACTTCTAGAATGAGATTTGAAATGAGCACAGGGACACAGATCCAGTACCCCAACAGAATTCAGATACCCCCAATCTGAAATTGTCCTGTCCCTTAAGTGTTAACAGTAAAATGAATTTTCCTAGAACAATAGTACCTGGCAGGTAAGCATCCCATGCGCTCCTTGGTTCAGAGAGCAAATTAGAGAAATCGGGAATAAAGGTATGAGTAATTGCCCTAGCAAAGCCTAAGGTTTGAAGTAATAGAATAATATTGTCAAATTACTATCAAAATTGAGTTTATCTAATGGCTCTGGATGGACATCTTTACTGTTGAATATATTAAGCTGAATGTCTAGGGACTCACTGACAGCCTGTTGACACACTGTTACTTGGTGGAAGAAAGGGAAGTGAAGCCTGGCTTTCCTAACACTGTGGCTGTTAGGGTATCAGATCGCTGGTGAATAATGATTAATTAAATAATAATAATTAGTGCCTTCCATCTCAGTCGCCTTGAAGAAGTTGTGTCCTCAGCCTACAGGTAAACTGTCTTTTATTTATTCACCAAGAAGTTGGGAATCGAAGCCCATTTTCTTCTCTATCATTGCATATGAATTCTGAGGCACAACTTTCAGACGGACAGGCAAAGGGTAGGGCTGAGACTGAAGCTACACTTCGTGAGGCTTTGAGGGTCTTCACACTAAAGCATCATCGAGGTTTCACAGAGCACGGTGAACGAGCAAGTGCCTGTGAGTTGACAACTGGGGCCAAAATTCTGGGCCCTGCCCCTGGGATGCATCCCTTAACCTCTTCTCCCTGTTGGCATTCGTACATCTCTGGGGATAAATAAGGTTTCTTCCACCTCTAACATTCTAGACGGTGCCCATTAATGTTTCTTATGGAATCAAACCAGTGACAGTATTCACCAAGATTGCAGGCTGCTTTGAGATTCTACTTAATATTTCCAGATATGCATGCCTGTTTGTAGCTAGCGTGAGTTGAGAGCTTGTGTGTCTGTTCTCATATCCCAGCAGGCTCCTCCTTCACCTGCTGACTCAGAATCATGATCAGCTTCCTGGTTTGAGTAGCAAGACCTCAAAATGTGATGTGATGGGTAACTTGCAAGATAGGCTCAAGCAGATTCTAGGACACGGCGATCGACGTTTACTTTGCAATCTTGTTTTCCTTCTGATCATAAGACCTTCTATTACAGCAGAAAGAATACTTCAGGTATATTCTACTTCAGTTTTGGGACAGTTCCTGATCTTTGAGTCTTGGTTTGGTTATCGGAGAAATTTAGTAGGAGGCCTGGGAAACCTCCTAGGTATTCTATTCTATTCTATTCCATGTATCCATTCCGTCGCATGTATCCAAATGCTGCTTGTGGCCTCCAAGTTTCTCAGACCCAGACCACCTATCTTTCTGATTCAGAACCTCATGACAGAGGCTTCTTGCCTCAGAATGTACTTTTATCATTTACACCGAGCATGCCCACTGCAACTGGCTTCACCTCAGTGACATTTGTTATAAGTTATCAATTCAGTTTTTATATTGGTCATCCAGTATAAAATCCAGTGGTATTTCTAGGTGTGTGGAAAAATTAACCTGGCTAAATATGTTTGACTCAATGTATTTATACACACACATATATGTGATATATTTGTAACATTCACACACACATATGATATATATATGATATTCACATATATATGAATGAGTATTTATGTGTATACACACACACACACACACTTTCACTTTTCAAAGAGATTGTTTGGAGATCAGTGTCAAAAAGTCGAAATTCGAGGGTTCTTAAATTGGAATTGTTAAGGACATCAAATATGTACCCAGTCTGAGTCCCAGGCTAAATGACCCTCAAGGATTTGCTTACAGATGACCCTGGTTTGCCCATAAATGCCATGCAAAGGGCCAGGCTTCTGAATATTACCCGTATTATTAGGGTATATTTGGTTTCTACTGCCGCCAACATAAATTACCACAGACTTGGCAGCTTAACCAATATACATTTATTACCTTATAGTTCAAGTCCAAAGCCTGACTCAGGTCTGAAATCAAGGTGTTGGCAGGGCTTCATTCCTTTTCAGAACTTTGGAGAAGAATTTGTTACCTTGTCTTTTGCAGCTTCTAGAGGCTGCACAACTTCCTTGGCTCATGCTCCCTTCCTCCCTTTTTAAAGCCGCCAATGTCCTCTCTGATTCCCCTTCCACAGTCACATCTCTGTCTCTAATCCCAGTCAGGAAAAATTATCATTGAAGACTTGTGATTAGATTGAGTACACCTGGATGAACAGGACAATCTCCCTGTCTCAAGGCCCATAACCTAATCACATCTGCAAAAGCCCCCTTTTTCCATGTAAGATAGCACATTCACAGGTATGGGAATTTAAAACATGAACATCTTTGGGGGAGCCATTATTCTGCTTCCCACAATGTAATCAATGGAGACTTTCGAGAAAGTCTATTTTTTTTTCAACCAAGGATGAGGGATTTCAAAGCTGCAAAGTGATATTAAGTAATATGCACCATTTGAAAAGGGCATTAGAAACCATCTGGCTGAACCTCTCACTTTACAGAAGAGGAAACTGGGGCTCAGGCATTTCCAGGTCACAGGTGGGACTAGCAGAGGAGATTCAAGTGGAATCCAGCCATCCTTGCTCTTAGCCACTCCCTGTGGCCCCACAAGACTGCTCTCTAAACTGAATGAAGAGAAGTGCACACAAAATCTACACAGTGTCAAATTCAAAACTCCCCACAAAGAGGCATTTTGTTTTTATAAAACCCTTGATGGGGGGGTGGTCTCTGTTCCACTTGGAAGAACAGTTTCAATGAGAAGAGAAATTTGTTAAAAGATTTGTAATGAAATGTCAAGATGGTTTGCCATTTTGCAAAAAAATATCACTTTTAATCCCAAGTGACAAAATTATTCTGTTGCCAAAGGGAGATGGTATTTAAATAAAGGTCACACAAAATCAGGGGCAAACGCAACATACGATATATCAGAAATTCAAGGATAAATTCAAAGAATCTTTGGACCTTGGCTATTTTACCTTCGGCTACTCTGAGTCCCTAAGATCTACATATTCATCATTCCTTCCATCATCCCACCCACCTACTGTCCCACACTATATGTTACTTGTTTTGTACCAACCATGTGCCAGGGGCATTGGAATAGAGTGGTGAAGAAAAAGGACTCCCTACATTTACAGGGATGAAAGTAGTAATTTAAGGTGTCCTAGAGTGGGTTCTATGCCTCACCTGATAACCAGATTTCTGACTTCTACACATCCATAGAGGTAGAAGGGGCGGAGCCTAGGACTCTGTAGTTTAGCAAGCTTTGCAGGTGATCTCAATACACATTAAATTTTGAATCCTACTACTATAAATAAAAACAATTCAGTTTGCTAGATCCCCACCTCCATACTTTCTTCATGGTTTACTGGCATCTCTGGTGAGGAATGAGGGAGCTGGAGAAGAAGGAAGAGCCAACCAGAACACATTCTCTCCCCCAAATAAGACTAGGACTTTGCTGTACTATATGCGTTAATTGATCTGCACCCCATTCCCTAAGGGAGGTTCACAGACTTGCAATGAAGTGAACAATGCCCCTTGACAAACTTTCGGAAATGCACAAGATGCTCTCTAAACTGAATGAAGACAAGTGCACACAAAATCTACACAGTGTCAAATTCAAAACCACGTGCAATTCCGCTTTCTATCTTTCCATCATTTCTTCTGCTGGCATTTGAATAGCTTTTACCCATGATAAGAATAGGTGTTTTGGGAAACACTTGGTATTTGTCAGAAGTCAAAGTACAGATGTGTACTAGGATTTAAAGTGAATATTTGATGTGACATGACTAAGTTTATATCCAAGAAAGCAGAGCCCTAGAAGGTTGCGTCCAGTGCCCTGACATCTACAAACTTAGTAAGTTACGATGCTAACTGTGTTGGGGCTTAGATCAATTATTTACATGTCACTTGATAACCCAGTGAAATCTGGGAAACATCAAGATGTGAATTTCCTAGCTGTCCTTTTAGTTGATTGTTGATTCTGAAAGGCACCCATTTACTGCTAAGATCCCAGCCTGAATAAGAGAGCTTTTCATTGCTAATGACCTATCACTGAAGAATGGATACATTCTAGCTGTTTATTGTGGGCAGCACTTCCCTGAGCAGCTTTTCAAAGTATGACAGATATAGATCAGAACCAGTGTGACAGGATTCCTTGAACAATGTTACTTCACCTCAGAGGGATTTTTCTAATTTATACGTGTTCATATAACTTCTTTTTATGTGAGTGTATTTTATTTATGATGTATTTTTAATCCAATGAAACTCAGTTGACAAGTATTTATTGAGTATCTATTATGTGCCAGGAATACTACTAAGTATTGGGCATACGAAGGTGAAAAATACAAAAGCAACCCCTAATCACATGAAACTTATTACATTCTAACAATATTCCTGGAGGAAAGAAGCAAATAAAACAACAAGAAGTTGTAATAAATAATCTGAAGGAAATGATATGGGGTTGAAGTAGGGAAGGATGAGGATGACCTACTTTAGTTTCAGCAAAACATAAAAGTCTTTACAATTGTAAACACTGATCTGATTCTCAAGTTTGTGTGTAAGATTCTGGTAAAAGATTTTGTGTCTATTAAATTTTTAATTGTCCTTCATTTCACACAAATATTTTATAACAAGCATCTAACTAAGATATACTTGCATTCTAATTTAAACTCATTGCCTCAGAATTAATATTTTATTTAATGACTGAAGGTAATGAGAAATCATGTTATTGCTTCCCCCCCCAACATGATGTTCATTTTTCAAAGGGAAATTTAAACCCTGTGCACAAATGTCAGTTTGCCACAAGATGGCGTGGTTGATATTTAAGAGAGTGCCTTGGGCAGGAGGGAATTAGACCTTTGCAGTACTGTTAACAGACTCACACACACAGACAGGCAGGCGCGCACACACACAGACACACACACACTCTGTTTCTACTTAAGGAACAGAGAAATGAAAACAAATGACAAAAGAAGGGCATTTAAAAAAAAAATCCTCAACCAAATTTTTAAAAATGGAAACAATTTCTCTAAACCTGATCTGTGAAAACTAAAGTTGACTGGGTTTGTGGCCCCTCTTGGGTGGTCCGACTCTAGATACTGATGCCAATTTTTGAATTCACCAATTCCTAAAATATATTTGCTGCTAGGATAACCTCATTCCCTCTCACTGAGAGAGAAAGAAAGAAAGATAAAAGCAAACAAGCAAGAGAAAATACCCTCTTGGTTATTTTAAGAGCCCCACTTTTCTGTGTACACTTTTTATGTGTCAGACCCTGGTGACAAATTTCTACATTTTCTACTTCTATACTGGATCAGGGTCACCAGCTCCCTCCCTGCCCTGCCTGCACTGTATTCTGTACACTCTCCTGTTTAAATCATCATTATTTTCATCTTCTGGGTTAAACAAAAGGAAATTCCTGTTCTCCATTATGCAGCTTTTCCCCTTTGTATATACAGCTTTTCTTGTATATTTTTATTTCTGTAAATAGATTTCAAGAACTCCTTGGATTAGCTTTATAATTTAGCGTTTGGATTTTCACATTTTTCTTCAAATTACCCCTTTTCCGTAGTCCTCCCCTTTGTGTGTACAACTCGTGCCCACTCCCTGCTGCATCCCCACCCCAGCAACTAGCTTCATAAAGCTCATCTACCCTAATAATCTTATTTTCTAAAGTTCTCACCTTTGCCTTCAACAGATTTTCATTTCTGCGAAACTGCAAAGATTTCTCATGCCTACTGTTGTTCTGGACACACCTCAGATAAATTTCACTTTCATTCTGCCCCACCATTAAAGCCAGTAACTTTACCCTTACATTTTGCTAACTGATTTTCCTCACAGTGTGGAAACTTAATGAAAATGAGAGCAGGCCAGATTCACCTTATTTTAGTCAACTTTCTTTGTTTTGTGTGAAAACAGCTTGTACGTTTTATTTGACTTGTTGAAGTCCACCAGACTAGCATAAAATCTGGAATCTGGGCAGGTAGTTCTGACAGCTCCACATTAACCACATGACCTTGTGCACGACCTTTTCCGGCCTTAGAGTCCTCTGTAAAATGAGGGCCTTGCAAAATAATCTGAGACTTCTACTTTGAATACTTTTTAATTCTGCAAATCACTGGCTTTGTACTTCACCCAACTTTCTCCAACATGGTGTTTGTTAACTCTTAATTAATGCGCACAAGGCTGACCTGGCTGGGAATGGGGAAGTTGGGGTAGGGGGTTGATAAAAAGGAAGATAGGGTGGATGGACCAAGGGGTAGGACCCTCCACTGTCTCACCTCCAAATCACATCTCCCCTGTGAAAGTATCCTAGGTATAACAGAAAGAGAACTAAAACCTCACCTACTGAAGATGACTGGCTTTTGCAAGTCACCTTAAATCCTATTTGCAGCAATTCAGGGAACAAATATGACAAACACACAATGAGGATAAAACTTACAGAATTATAACCTTCAGAAAACTTACAGGAATTTCCCCTTGACAAGGCATAAGTGAAAGAGTTGCCAGTCCTAAAAAGCATAAACAGGATATCATTCCTAAATTCTCCATAGCATTCCTTAGGCTACTCATTCTCAAACTTTAGCAGTCCATCAACATCATCTTGAGGGTTCACTAAGACACTGATTGCCAAGTCTCACCTCCCTAGAGTTTCTAATTCTGCAGGTCTGAGGGGAAGCTTAAGAATGTTCCCCAGTGTTACTTCAGGAAGCGCACTGAGAACCACACCCCAAGCCAAGCAGATGGCCTAACTGCTCAAAGGTGAGAAATTGAAAGATTTTCCTCTAAGATCAGGAAAAAGACAAGGAGGCCCACTCTGGCCACTTTTATTTAACATAGTATTGAAGTCCTAGCCAGAGCAATTGGGCAAGAAAAAGGAAATAAAGTCATCCAAACAGGAAGAAGTAAAACTGTCATTATTTGATGATGTGATATAATATATAGAAAATCCTAAAGACCTCATCAAAGAACTGTTAGAATTAATAAATGAATTCAGTAAAGTGGCAGGATGCAAAATCAAAACACAAAAATCTGTTGTGTTTCTAAACACTAACAACAAACAAACTATTGGAAAGAGAAATCAAGAAAACAATCCCACCGCAACTGCATGAAAAAGAATAAAGCACCTAGGAAAAAATTTAGCTAAGAGGTGAAAGAACTATATACTGAAAACTGTAAGACATTAAGAAAGAAACTGAATAAAGCACAAATAAATGGAAAGATCTTCCTTCCTCAAGGACTGGAACAATTAATATTGTTAAGGTGTCCATGCTACTCAAAGCAATCTACACATTCAATGCAATCCTTATCAAAATTTCAATGGCTTTTTCACAGAAATAGAACAAACCCCAAATTTTATGAAACCACACACACAGAGCCTCGATTAAGGAAAGCAATCTTGAGAGAAAAGAACCAAGCTGGAGACATCATACTCCTTGATTTCAGACTCGTAAATAGTTATGAAACTATAGTAATCACAACAGTATGGTATTGACAAAAAAATAGACACTTAGATCAAGAGAACAGAATAGACATTCCAGAAGCAAAATCATATATTTATAGCCATTAATTTATATTGAAAGAACCAAGAATATATAAGGGGAAAAGGACCATCTCTTCAAGAAATGGTGTTTGGAAAACTTGACAGCCACATGCAAAAAAATGAAACTAGACCGGTATTTTGCATCATACACAAAAATTAACCAACATAGATTAAACAACTGAACATAAGACCTGAAACAATAAAGCTCCTAGAAGCAAATATAAGAAGTAATCCCCCTGACATTGGTCTTACCGATAATTTTTCTTGCGTCTGACAGCAACAGTAAAAGCAACAAAAGCAAAAATAAACAAGTGGGGCTTCATCAAATAAAAAGGTGCACAGTGAAAGAAACCATCAACAAATTACAAAGGCATTTACCTACTGGATGGGAGAAAATATTTGAAAATTGCATATCTAATAAGGGTTTAATATTAAAAATATATAAAAAACTCATAAAAATATTTTAAAAAACCCAAAGAATCAAATTAAAAAATGGAAAGACCAACGATACAGATGTAGTGAAAAAAAGGGCCATCTGTACCCCAATGTTTATAGCAGCAATGGCCACGGTCGCCAAACTGTGGAAAGAACCAAGATGCCCTTCAACAGACGAATGGATAAGGAAGATGTGTTTATATACACTCTGGAGTATTATGCCTCCATCAGAAAGGATGAATACCCAACTTATGTAGCAACATGGACAGGACTGGAAGACATTATGCTGAGTGAAATAAGTCAAGCAGAGAGAGTCAATTATTATATGGTTTCACTTATTTGTGGAGCATAACAAATAGCATGGAGGACATGGGGAGATGGGGAGGAGAAGGGAATTGTGGGAAATTGGAAGGGGAGGTGAACCATGAGAGACTATGGACTCTGAAAAACAATCTGAGGGTTTTAAAGAGGCGGGGGGTAGGAGGTTGAGGGAACCAGGTGGGTATTAGAGAGGGCACGGATTGCATGGAGCACTGGGTGTGGTGCAAAAACAATGAATACTGTTATGCTGAAAATAAATAAAAAATTAAAAAAAAATGGAAAGATCTAAATAGGCACTTTTCCGAAGAAGACATACAGATGGTCAACAAGTTCATAAAATGACCTTATACACAATTACTTACTAGGGAAATGCAAACTGAAACTATCATGAGATATCATCTCATACCTGCTAGAATGGCAATCATCAAAAAGGCAAGAAATAGCAAGTTTGAGGTTGCGGAAAAAGGAGAATCCTAGTGCACTGTTTGTGGGAATACAGATTGGTGTAGCCATTGTGGAAAACAGTATGGAATTTCCTCAAAATATTAAAACTAGAACTATAATGTAATCTAGCAATTCTATTTACCCCCAAAACAAAATAAAACAACAACAACAAAAACCCAAACCCTAACTTGAAGAGATATATGTACTACCACGTTCACAGCAGCATCATTCACGATAACCAAGGCATGGTAACAACCTAAGTGTCCAATGATGGATGGAGAAATAAAAGAGAGTACATGTACACAATGGAATGTTACTCAGCCATAAAGAAGAAGGGGATCTTGCCATTTGTAGCAACATGGATGGATCCTAAGCATGTTATGCGAAGTGAAATAAGTCTGACAGAGGCTGACACATACCCCATGATCTCTTTCATCTGTGGACTCTAAAACAAACAAACAAACAAAATTAAAAAAAAAAAAACAAAAACAAACAGTCAAGCTCATAGTCACAAAGAATAGATCAGTGGTTGCCAGAAAAGTGAGATGGGGATGTGTGGGAGAAATGAAGGGTGAAGGGGACAAAGGTTTAAAAAAAAAAAAAAAAAAAGAGTCATATGGGAACTGGAAATGATCTAATCTACCTGTTAATTCTGCAGGTAGGGAACATCAAGTTTCCCATTATTAGCATCTTTTAAATAAATAAATAAATAAATAAATAAATAGAGATCACTCGATCTGAAAAACTCTGTAGGTATTTCTCTATAGTCTTCTGGCATCAAGTACTGCAGAAGAAGGCTCATAGACATCCTGTGCTGGTTGTTTTCTGTTGATTTTGTCCGGAACAGGATAAAGCATCTCCATCTACAGATTCAGGAGTATCTCCCATTCCTGGTCCTTCTTCAGGAGCATTCATTTTTTTCATTTAAGTTTCTACCACTTTCCTCCACATGTCCTGCTTCCCTCCCCAGGAATAGTTACTCCATATCCATCCTGCCGATGGCCTCTCATCACTTTGCCCTTTTTGTAACCTCCTATGTTCTGGAAAGGTTCTCAAGTTGTTCTGCACAATGTCAGTTCCACTGTGTCCTTCTGCTACAGGCCCAGTCCCTTTTGCACTGCCAGCTTGCTAATTTTGCGTCTGTCCTATAGGCTTTTTATGTCATTTTTATTATTTTTTATTTTTTTTTACAAGACTTGTCATATCACAGAAACTCTTCTTACATCCTTTCAAAAATGCCAAGTGTTTTCTTCTGTGTCATAGAATTGATCATGTTCTGAAGTATGCTTGTATTCAACAGAATGTCTCTTTTTTGGTTTTGTCATATTTGTTTTGCTTTTTCTTTGTTCGTTCTGGAATGTGGGGGAGCTTGAGTCAGATTGCCCTGCTGTAGACCCTGTTTACCATCTGTCCACGTGTTGGTAGGTTCCCCTTTTTAGATCTGCTCAAGAACACAAGAAGCTGTACAAACTAGGTTCACAGCTCTGAGATCGATGGAACAGAAACCCAAATTCTATGAATCTGCCCCTGTTCTTTCTCTATCATTCTGAACGGATGGAATACATTTGATCTATACTTCCATATTAAACTGTGTGTATTTTCTTTTATTATTGCTTTTGGTCTTGAAAAGTTCTTATTCACAGAGGATTAGTTGCATTCCTTGACTCACTTTGTACCAGGCACTGATCTGAATGCTTTAGGTATCTTAATTATATAAATTCTTGCAATAACCCTGAGAATTAGGCACTGTTGTCCTTATCTTAGAGAAAAGATTGAAGCACAGAGAGGTTAAGGAATTCGCCCCAAGTCACATAGGCAATAAAGGATCGGAGCAGGTTTCATATCCAAGCAGATCTCAGGCACTCTGTCACACGGGGAAATAACTAGAAGCATAGATATTGATCTCTGTTCCCAGTTCTTGAAACAGAGCTCCTAAGACCCTTACAATTGCCTGAGTGATCAGAGTATCTTTTCTTCGAACCAGGTGACTCCTGATAGGCTCCTAGTTAGGGGCTGGTTATCGGAAAGACCAACCCATAATAAGAGGCTTGGAACTTACAGTTCTAACCCTCTGAAGAGAGGAGAGGGGCTGGTAACTGAGTTTTTACATTGATTATGCACACGTGTGGATGCCTCATAAAACCTCCACGTACAGAATTTAGAGACCATGCGCCAGCGGGGTAGCACACCCCACCTCCGTAGGGACACAAGCTCCTGCACTCTGACTTTTTAAGATCTATGTATCTCTCCATCTGGCTGTTCATCTCTAGCCTTTATTATATCCTTTATCATAAACCCATAGTTCTGTGAGCCATTCTAGCAAAGTATGAGCCCAAGGAGGGGGAGGGTTGCAAGAACCCCAATTTGTAGCTGATTGGTCAGAGGTACAGGTGACAAACGGGGACTTATGAGCAGCATGTGGTGGCAGTCATATAACCTCTGGGGTCTTCCTAACTTCAGGTTGACCATATTAGAACTGAACTGAAGTGGAGAACACCCAACCGGTATGGGATGGTTGGTATTGGGAAAAACTGACACTTCAGGTCACAGAAGTTTCTGTGTGAATAGTAGAGAATAAACAAGAGGTTTTTGGGCATGTACCTTGTCTCTCCTATCCATCTTATTTTAATAGATGTGGGAAAATTTACCCATTTTGTAGAAGTGGGGAAAAAGCACAGGCCTGGCATGAGAATGAACTTGGAGTCTATCACTCCTCTCACCATACCAGGCATTTCAGAGTATGTGTTTTCATAAAGACATGCCAACCTTCTGCTCATTGCATGAATGTGTAAGCCTACCTACCCCCAACACCACTCATTCAGCAATGTCTGATTTACAGAATCCACAGAATTAGACATACTGAATATATGTTTTCAAAATCACTCATTATTACATCCCCATCAATAGTACACTTAGGAGGAAATGTATTTGTTGGCATTTAGTGCTTCATAAATTATGTCCATTAAGGACAAATGAGTAAAAGTTTCTAATACATTCTTAATTCTTTCTAGTTCATGAAACACACAAAATTATACTCTGTAACAACGGAGAGCCTGAGGATTTCCCCTACTCCATTTCCAGGGGAAGGTAGAGGCAAGTCTTTGTAACACAAGCTGGAGTCTCATCCAGACAAATCATGATTATCCAGGGTGCAATATTAAAAAACAACATAAATCCGGGGCACCTGGGTGGCTGAGTGGGTTAAGCCGCTGCCTTCGGCTCAGGTCATGATCTCAGTGTCCTGGAATCGAGCCCCACATTGGGCTTTCTGCTCAGCAGGGAGCCTGCTTCCCCTTCTCTCTCTGCCTGACTCTCTGCTTACTTGTGATCTCTCTCACTGTCAAATAAATAAATAAAATTTTAAAAAAAGAAGAAGAAGAAAAAAAAAAACATAAATCCAAATATCTGCAGTCAAAATACTCTCCTACCATGTGGCAAATAAATCTCCCAAATTAGACTCTATGGCCTGCATTTCTCTTTTCTTCCTGTACCACCTTTTGCTTAGGGTCCTAGAATTCTGTGCTATCTAATATGGTAGCCACCTGCCAAGTGTAGCTGTTTGAGTGTAAGTTATCTGAAATCAAATACAATGAAATGTTCATTTCCCAGTAGCACTTGCTGCATCTGAAGTAGTTAACAGTTCCACGTGACTGGTGGCTGCCACAATGGTCAGTGCAGACAGAATGTTTTCACCACCTGACTGAGTTGTTTCTCTAGGCTAGCAAGTACAAACCAGCCATGGGCAATGAGAAGGATTTCTTTTTCTTTCCTTTCCTTTCTTTCTTTCTTTCTTTTTTTTTTTTTAACAATTTGATTCCAAGAATTTTTAGGACTAATTACCTAGTTCCTTCATGGTGATATTAGCAACAGTTGACAGTTAAGCAGCATATGGAAATGTGTTGCTCAATAAATGTTTGCTCAGTGAATGAATGAATGAATGAATGAAGGTTTATGGTGGGTTCATTTACATAGTGTCTCACTGGAACTTTACCAAAATTCTGGTGAGTTGGGCTGATGATTCTATTTTAAAGATAAAGAAACAAAGGATTATACAGTTTGGCTGATATCAACTAGCAAAATTAAGAGATGAAGTTAGACCATGTTTCTTAGTCTAAATTTAGCAAAGAAGTTGAGGTGTAAAACAGAAGTTCTGTTATATTTTTAAGAACCCAGCAGTGCATAGCAGATACAGAACTAGAACCCAGGGCTCCTAAAGGTGGACCCAGGGTCTTTCTACTTCACCTTGACATCATGTAACTTTAGAACATACTTCTTGAGGTGCTTTGGTGGCTGTTGGTTGAGTGCTCTACTTTTAATTTTGGCTTAGGTCGTGGTCTTGGGGTTGTGAGATTCAGCCCCTCTTGAGGGTGCTTGAAAATTCTTTCCCTCTCCCCCCTGCCCATGCACTCAAGCGTGCACTCTCTGTCTCTCTCTCTCTCAACTAAATATTTAAAAAGAACGCACTTCTTATTTCTCTAGAAACATCCCTTCTTTACTATCCTCTTTGATGCTGAATTTGTGTCTTTGGTAATTATCTTCCATAAACTGTCTTCAAACTATGGATATTATATTAATAATAACATTTATAACTAGATCTTATTATATACTGAGGTCTAGTCTTGACACTTTACACTGATAATGCTATTAAATTCTTCTCAGAGCCCTATAAGGTCAATTCTACTATCATCCTGTTTTCAGGGTGGGAAAGCTGAGGCACAGAGGTCTGGTAATTTTCTCATAAGTAGGGACTCCAACTCCTATAGGCTCTCCAGAGCCTGAGGGAGAGAATCCTATGAGACTGGTTGAAGAGAAATATCTCTCTACAGGGCAGTTGGAGATGATGAGAGGGCAATTTCTGAGAAGCAGAAAAAAGTACCCTCCTAGGAAAAAGAAAAAAAAGACTTGAAGAGAAAGAGATGGTTTCAATCAACCTCGTATATAGGTTCTCATTCCAAATTATAGCAGTACCAGCCATGGGAGACTGTGTGTTTTTCACCTGCCTGCCACCCTCTGGTCCTGGACCTAGAAGGATTGATCAGCTAACAAGGACTGGGGAATGGAGAAGTAGTCTGCCGAGCTCTCTTCCCTCTTCGTGGGATTCAGCACAACTAAAAGGCTTAACACAGTACCAGGCTGGGGGCCGAGAAACCCTGCTATCAGGTAAGAATTTGGAGTTTTGATTCTTGCACTGGAATGGAGATTTTACTTCCTCGCTTTGAGATTGTTTGGGGGAATGGAGGGTGATGGGGAGATTTTGTAATTATCTGAGCATGATCCTTGATCAAGGATTCATCCAGGTGATAAATTCAAATGTATACTGGAGTACAGTAGAGTTATCTTGTGCTCGGTCCTGATCTCAGCTGTGTAAGAAAAGAGTCACAGAAGTGAAGTGTATTGCCATCCAGGTTTTAGGACTTTCTAATTTTATCTAGATCTCAACTTAGCTCTTAGACTAGAGGTTGGGCTACTTTAAAAGCCTGAGAGGAAAATTTTTAACAATGATGCTGTTCAACTTCTTCTCAGAATAGTAGTGGGGAAGGGGATTTCTCTCAATGAAAATGCAAGGAGTGAACTCAGGAGGACCTATGCCGATGGCCAGACCCCTGTGAGAAACTTTTCTGTCAGGCAATGCCCAACTCTGAAAATCAGCCAAATACACAAGAAGCAGAAGAAGAGCTCTCCTTCCCCCAGGTATTCTGAGGCTTAGGCCCCTGAGAAAGAAACTTCCCATTCCAGGTCACTTAGAACACTTCCATTGGTCAGGTAACTAAAAGAAAATTATATCAGGCATCAAAAGGGGTAAGTGATGTGAAGCAATAAGAGCTCTTATTTCTGGTGGGGACACAAAATGGGATAGCCCTTTGGAGGCCAGTTTGGTCTGTTTGTTTTGGTTTTGGTTTTTTATTTTTATTTTATTTATTTATTTTTACAAAAAACAAACATTCTCAGGATCTAGCAATCTTATTCCTTGCTATTTACCTAAAGGGGTTAGAACCTCATGTCTACACAAAAACCTGTACCACACAGCAAAGGCAACAGCCAACAAAACCAAAAGACAACCGACAGAATGGGAGAAGATATTTGCAAACGACATATCAGATAAAGGGCTAGTATCCAAAATATATATAGATCTTATCAAACTCAACACCCAAAGAACAAATAAGCCAGTAAAGAAATGGGCAGAAGACATGAACAGACATTTTTGCAAAGAAGACATCCAAATGTCCAACAGACACATTAAAAAGTGCTCCACATCACTCGGCATCAGGGAAATACAAATCAAAACCACAATGAGATACCACCTCACACCAGTCAGAATAGCTAAAATTAAACAGTCAGGAAATGACAGAAGCTGGCAGGGATGTGGAGAAAGGGGAACCCTCCTACACTGTTGGTGGGAATGCAAGCTGGTGCAGCCACTCTGGAAAACAGTGTGGAGGTTCCTCTAAAAGTTGAAAATGGAGCTCCCTACAACCTAGCAATCACTCTACTGGTTATTTACCCTAAAGGTACAAATATAGTGATCCGAAGGGGCACATGCACCCCAATGGTTATAGCAGCAATCCACAATAGCCAAACTATGGAAAGAGCCTAGATGTCCATCAACAGATGAATGGTTAAAGAAGATGTGGTGTGTGTGTGTGTGTGTGTAGTTTTCCATTGTATGTATGTATATGTGTGTGTGTATATGAACTGTGTATACACACACACATGCACGCACATACATATATACATACATATAATGGAAAACTATGCAGCCATCAAAAAATGAATTTTGTCATTTGCAACAACGTGGATGAAACTAGAGGGTATTATGCTAAGTGAAATAAGTCAATCAGAGAAAGACAATTATCATATGATCTCTCTGATATCAGGAATTTGAGAGCCAGGGTGGGGGGTCATGGGGGGAAGGGAGGTAAAAAAATGAAATAAGATGGGACTGGGGAGGGAGGCAAACCGTAAGAGACTCTTAATCTCAGGAAACAAACAGGTTTACTGGAGGAGAAGGGGGTGGGAGGGATGGGGTGGCTGGGTTATAAACACTGGGGAGGGTATGTGCTGTGGTGAATGCTATGAATTATGTAAAACTGATGATTCACAGACTTGTACCCCTAAAGCAAATAATACATTATATGTTAATTAAAAAAAAAAACCTGTGCCAGATGTTCATAGCAGCTTTATAATTGCCATCATTTGGAAGGAACCAAGATATCCTTCAGTAGGTGAATGGATAAATAAACTTTGGAATAAATTCCACACCATCGAATATTATTTATGGCTAAAAAGAAATGACCTACCAAGTCACGAAAAGATGGGGGGGGATACCTCAAGTACCTATTACTAAGCAAAATAAGCCAGTTTGAAAAGGCAATACATTCTATGATTCTAATCATATGATATTCTGGAAAAGGAAAGACTATGTAAGAGTATGACAGTAAGGAGATCAGCTGTTGCCAAGAGTCAGTAGGGCGGGAGGGATGACGATGTAGAGCACAGAGGATTTTTAGGGCAATGAAAATAGTCTTCATGATATTATAAGGTTGGATACATGTCATTATACACTTGTCTAAATTACAGAATGTACATTGTCAAGAGTGAACAGTAGTGTAAACTATGGATTAATGATGAGTCCGTGTAGATTCACTGACTATAACAAATTGGCCACTCTGGTTCTAGACATTGATAGTGGGCGAGGCTGTGTGAGGACAGGGGGGTTACGGGAACCCTCTGTACTTCACACTCCATTTTGCTGAGAACCTAAAATTGCTCTAAGGAATAAAATCTATTAAAAATTAAAAAGCTAAAAAGAAAGAAAGAAACAAACAAAGAGATAAAAGTGGAAAGGGAGGCTCCCAGGACTTTCACTGATCTATCTCTCTGTATCTCTTTCTAAGTTTGACTTTATCTCCTCTTTTGCATCATTTGGTTGTAATGGTAAAATGGAAGCCATCCCTAGCTCTGGCCTGTTGAATGTCTGACTTTGTCCCGAGGATATCCAGAGTCCCTTTCCCACCACAGTGTCCCCAGAGATCCAAAGGAGAAAGTAAACTAATTACAAAATCTAAAGCAGAGGCTGTACACTGGTGGCCTATAGGCCAAATTCTGCCGGCAGATGTGTTTTCTTGGCCAGCAATTAATTTTATTTTTTAATTTGAACTACTCAATACAGTTTAAAGTTATGCTTCATGTAAAAACTTTGATTTTTAGCTTCCCTTTAAGGCAATCAGAGGTAGCAACATAGGGCTTAGAATTCCACAAAGCCGCAGTTGGCGAACCCTCAATGGTTTCATTTGTACTACCTTCTGGTTCTGGAAGCAATGAGGCCTGAGACCCTGGTTGCAAAAGGTTGCATCTATTTAAACAGTTATTTAGGGGTAGATATGCTTCTTTTTTAAACTATAAAATTCATTTAGGATATGGACAGCATAAACCAGGATATTATAGATCTGTTATTTCCTATAGGAAAATTCTGGAATCTTCTAAAAACTAGAAATTTATCAAGGTGTATCAGAGAAGCTTTTCCCAAATGAGGAGACAGTGAATGTACAGGAGGAAGCAGAAAGTTGTTTTGAGAATTGGGGAGGCTGAAACTGCATTTCTAGTTTAGTCTCGAGTCATCTGGGTGATCTCGGAAGAGTCTCTAATTTCCTAGGCTGCAGTTTTACTATTATAACATTAGGGACTGGTGTAGTTAATATTTCTCAAAGAGCATTTCTCAGCATACCCATCCTGAGTCTCTGTTCCATTTCTAAGTAGTTTGGGAAACCTGCATTCTTCATCTGGCCTTGGAAGACAACCTTCTATTATGGCCACATTAAAGAAAGTTCTTATAAGAATAAAACTTCATTAACTTTGTTTAATTTGGTGCATTCTGTAAATTTACCTGACAGAAGATAGTATTTATTCACAGTGCTCAGACCTGCATGTTGTGGCACACATTTTGATGAGTCACTACACTGAGATCCATCCAACCTGTGTGTTCAAGAGCCCCATGAATGGTGTTAAGTACACATTGAGAATTTGTACACGTTGAGAATTTGAGGGATTTGTATTTCAGGATGTTTCTAATTAATTCACTTCACTTTATCCATTTTTTTTTTTTCTGCAGAGAACATTCTGTTTTTCTCCCTTGTTAAGATAACTGTGCAACAAATTAGCAATGGAAAGTATATTCTTTGTATTATCTGAATTTGATTTTCCAAGGTCTTCCTTTTCTAGGTATAATGGATGTTCATCCCTTCCAAAGTGACCATTATGCCGCTAAAATAGTGAAGTCTGGCAAAAGCAGAGCTGTTGTGGAAACATTAAGAAAACATAATTATCGTAGAATGGCACCACCCAATTTGCATATTGTTGAAATGCATATTGATGGGAGAAGGAAACAATTTCAGGAAAATATTTTCTGTGTCATGATTTCCATCCTCTTTGTTTCTCTTATCCACGTGGGGCTGATCAGAATGCTTTATTGCACAAATTTGAAATAAATCAGGATTTAAAAAAATCTATTTCTCATGAACGAGGCAAGCTTAATCCTTTATGGCTCCTCAGGGGTGAATATGGGAGCCCCTAAAAAATATAGCTCCTCCAGGAGCACTAAAAATTCCTTCAAAGAGCTCATGGAAATGCCATTTCCTTCCAGATGATGTTACACCAGCATGCAGGCATGGGGAGGTTAGCCTTTGAGCCAAATGTACCAGATATTAAGCAAGCTATTAAGGGTTATACTGATAAATTTAGCTTTATGTCTTTAAAACACTCCAGATAGGAACATCCACATTCTTCATATAGAGTGCCACATTTTTTTCCCCCATACAAAGGGAGAGATGGCTGCATGTAGTCTTTTCGTTGTTGAACCTCAACATTTTTCATTCCTCTTCCAAAAGCACTCAGTGGTGAGGGACTTGGGGCTGCTGGCATATGAGTTCTTACAGTGCGTTAGTTCACCTTTGGCACATCAGAGGATTATCCTCTGCTTAGCAAGAGACTTGGATCTAGCATAGAAAAGGATTCTGATACTAATAAACTAAAAGTCAAGAGTCACGACATTAAGATAAAATTTGATGGGAATGTGTATATAGTGTTTTCGTAAGTTCAAAAAAGTCACTAATGCATGGTTATGTGGACCATGGAACTTGAATTATCTCTATGCTTATTGTGAGTAGGCAGGTTCTTAGGTTTTAATAATAAAAACACAGTATTTAACATATGCAGAAAGGTTTCTGTCCCACAGAAACCTGTCCTCTACACTGGTCAGTCTGGGTAAACACTACTGCTTTTGATCTCAAATGCCTTATTTTCATAGGAACAGTGATAAATCAGAGTTATGTAGACGAAGCTGACGGGAGGCTGGGGGAGGAGTGTCTGGAAACTCGGACAATTTGGAGACTAAGAACTCTAAAGCAGAGGTTGGGTCTGGATCATGTTTGTATCCCCCAGCAGCTGGCTGCTGGGAACAATTAAGACTGTATAGACCCCAGAAGAAAGGGCTTAAAGGAAAAGTGACAGATGGCTACACTGTGGGGAAAAATGCTGACTTTCTCTCTTTCGGGGAAAGAAATTGGGTTCGTATTTGTAGATTATTGCCATGCAATACTGTAGAATATTATTATGTATAACGTCTGATGTTAGAAGTGAACTCAGGTTAGCTTAAAATTTTCCACTCTTTGCCTTCACTCAATGGTCTACCAAGCACCTGTGCTATTTCTTAAGGCAAAAGGACCTTAAATGGGTTTTCATGAATTGATGCAGATTTATATAATGCTTTTTGTGATTTCCTCCGCCACTTCCTGTTGTTCAGCTAAATGTTTTAGAAGATCTCTGTATTTTCTACATTATATCTCCTCTTTCATCTCCAACAACTCCAATAATAAACAAAAATTGTATTGTAAAATCACAGCAAGCAGAATTAATCTGATATTATAATTCTAGGAAAACCAAAGCATGAGATAGAACCCCTCATTAGATTTTCCCCTCATGGTCCTTTTGCTATGGGATTGTCATAGTGACTGGGGAAAGTGAATTTAAATATCATAACATTTTAGCTTAAAAGTATCTGTGAAAGTTTTTCCTGCCCAACTGGGTTTAGTTTTGAACTTGGCATGATTTCTACTGCATGGGAATACTATGTATTAGTAAAGTCTCTCAGGTTCTTTCTGAATAGTTTCTACCTTGTTTTTAAGTAATCTTGGGTCCAGAAAGGATCACAAGAAAATGACAGTGGCAGGTTGGTGTGTATGTGTATGTGTATGTGTATTTGGGAGTCTACAGCTGCAACACATAAACCAGACAGGAAGAAGCTAATAGTTCTAGGACTTTCAAACAATTAGGTTCATCATTTAAAAGGCTTTATTTATTTATTTATTTATTTGCCAGAGAGAGAGAGAGAGAGAGAGAGCGAGCGCGCACACAAGCAGAGTGAGAGGCAGGCAGAAGGAGAAGCAGTCTTCCTGCCGAAAGCAAGGGACCCAATGCAAGACTCGATCCCAGGACCCCAGAATCATGACCTGAGCCAAAGGCAGATGCCTAACCAACTGAGCCATCCGGGTGTCCTACAACTAGGATCATCTAATGTCACAGTGGTGACCTCTTCACCCTGGGCATCTTCAAACAAGATGCTTAGAAGGCTAGCTGTGACAGGAGACATCATTAAATAAAAAAAAAAAAAAAAAGAAAGAAAGAAAGAAAGAAAAGGACTACTTGACTGTTTGAGTTTCTTATTATTACAAGTCAGTAATAATCAAACAACAATAACAAATAAAGTGTATATGTTCAATTCTACCTGCTACCCAGATAGTAAGCCAATTTTTTAGTCCAATGTCCAACTTGACTTCTCTGTCAAAACCTGAGAGGGACATCCATGATAACATGACCCAGAAAGAAGAAATACCTGTATTGCTTGACTGTGGGGACCAATCACCTTCCATCCTGTAGGGAGCAGGATTTCTGGAACAGTCAGCCAAAATGTTGAGGGCCAGGATGAGATTCAGCAAACACCATTGAGCTTCTATCCTTATCAAGAACATGCTAGACACTTCAGGAGATAGATGAACAGAGTCCCTTCCCTCAAAGACATAACAGACAGACATGGAGGAAGCTGAATTATCTCTAACTCTTCCTTCTTTCCTCTCCCTCCATGAAGCCAACTGCTGAAATCACAGAATCAGTCCCCATAGGATAGCTTTTCTTCCTCTTTGCTCCTTCCTCTTATATCCTGACTAGTTTAGATTTGTACCTCTGGGCCAACTCCCTCTGAAATGGTCTTCAAATCTCTAAACTTGCCATTGCTAATTCTTTTAACACTCTGCCTCTCCAACTTTGATCATGTTACCTGAAAAACTAACTCTTCCAGTGTCCTCCTCAAAAACTATCCAAAACTCTAAGGTTATCATGTAAGTCTTAAATTTTCTGCTCCAAATTACTTTCTGCTATTACCTATAGATGCCCTTTGTGATATTATTCGGACACATGCAAAGCATGGCCATCTCTAGGCCTTTTCTTACTGTTCCCTCTAGCTGGAATATCTCCCTCCGATCACTAAATATTTAAACCTCAGCTGCCTGTATTATCAGTTCAAACTCCCCCTTCTTTATGAAGGTGATCTCAATTACCTCACCTGGAAGTAACCATTCCCTTTTCTTAAGTGACAATAGCACTTCCTTGTCATTCTCTTATGGGCAGTTTCATACTCTCGCTTCAACTATATTTAGCTGGAGAGAGTAAAATAAAAAGAAAAGTGCTTTTGGCAAATGATGAAAGAAGAAACATAAACGATCTATTTTAAGCTCAGATAGAGTAGACTATTTTATACAGCATTCCATCATTCCATTCAATGGGCATTGCCCTAGAATGAGCCCAAGATGGGAGGTAAGAAAAATCTGCTATTCCTGAATTGGTCCCAGCCCCCATGGACTTGCATTCAGGGCATGCTGTAATAGAAATATGTATCTTTCAACACGAGTCCCACAGTTTACTGAGATGTTCACAGAGTAAACCCTGACTATGGAGGTGGGCATATGGCTTAGGCTGGATGGAATATACATCCCAAGACAGACATTAACAGTGAGGTTCATAAAATTTGATTTAATTTTCCTCTTCCTGGGATATCAACTATTCTGTACAATACTCAACCAAAGAACTGGTAGTTTGTTCCAACTCTTGAAATCAACTGGTTGTATTGGACTTACTAAGATATCTTGATCTTCAACGTGGCCCACACCTTTCTTCGGAAGTTCAGGAGGAAAGCTGACTATGGGCATTTTCTGCCTCTCATGCTGGCTTTAGATTCTAGTCTCTGTGCCCTAGGTGACTCCACGATATGTGTTTTATCCCTCCAGCTCAAGTGTGACTCTCGAATTGTGGAACCAGGCCCTTGTCCTCCCAGAACAATACCTAATGTACTTGGTCACTTTTAATGGCTTCTATTAAAGAAGAAAATAAACAAATCCTGAAATGTAAAGATGCTGCCATTAGGTGTGTCCTTTAAACTTTTTCTTTTTTAATTCCGGGAGTAACAATACCTTGAAACTGCTCCATCCTTTCTCTCTCACAAAATCTACCTGGGACATTTACAAAGCGGTTAATATAAGGCAAGGATCAAAGCTATGGCCGCAGAATAGGGTGAGGCTAGGTTCTCTTCTCTTCCCTCACTCTCCTGGGAGCCATAAGCAGTTGTCTTTTTTCTGAGAATAATGTTTTAATGAAAGGGGCTGAGACCGATTTTCTTGACAGACAAACCAGGAGCAGACAGGATAAGTGGCAAAATCCCTAGAGAAGCTGGTGTTCTAATCAAGATGGACTCTCATCTTGGTGTTCTTTTCTCTGCTTTAAGATATATGATGCATCAGGTAAAGCCAGTTCATGGTAACTACTGAGAACATGGCACAGCTGATGGCTGTTTCCTTATTTACCAGCCTCGAGATCAGCCATTTATCATTCACGTATACAAAGTGGGTTGTATTGCAAATGAGATAATATCGCCCAAGCCATATTTCAGTTAAGAATAAGAGATTGTCAACTCATTGAAAATGTGTGAAAATAAATCCACCTGATATATATATTTTTGATCTGTTCCAGCAGGACATGATAAAAATGTCTCTGGGTAAATTTTATTGCTGATGAAAAGCAGAGGATGACAGCCCATGGGGCAGGTTTGCGGAGCACACAGCCCATAGATTATGTTTCCTCTCCAGTGTCAAATGCCTCTCCTTCCCCCCAACCTTTTTATTTTTTTTTTCTACTCCTCAGAACTATCCAGTTGAATCATGAAATGTCAGAGTTGGAAGGGGCTCAATATATCATTTTCTAGGATTATGACTTGAAACACACAAGCTTTTAAAGATGCCGAGCCCCCTAAAACACTTATGTGCATATGCATTTTTGGGGTCCACAGCTTCTGCAAGATTTTTTAAAAGGCTTGTGGCTTCAAAAATAATAACTTAAAAAAAACAAAAATAATAACTTTTAAAGTCAGTTTTGTAAGGAGGTAGATTCTTGATAAGATACAGATCTCGGGCCAGAGCTCAAGGTTCTTGGTTCCTCAGCCAAAGCACTTAGTGACTCACTGCAACCTATCACACAGTGTGAACAATGGTTACTATGGCTCAGGATAATCTGTTTTTCCTATTCTCCTTTTGTAACTAAGACTAAAGAGGTGGGCACATGGCTTAGGCTGGGTCAAACACAGCTCTTACAGCAGAGACTGCACCATAGAGTAACCAAATTCAATTTCATTTTCTTCTTCTTTGACACATAGAAAAATTTCATTATTTTCCAGCCTGGTCTCCTGTTAGGGGGGGCCATGTTACTTGGTGGGAGAGGGATGAAAATGATGTATGTAGCTTCCAAGTATGGCCCAAGTATAAACACATTTGCAAGTATAAAAACACCCCTTATAAACTTCTAGCTTTCTTCCCATGTCTTGGGACCTTGGAGGCCACATTTAGATCACCTGTCAGAAGAAGAGAGCCTAGACCCTTGAGTTCTCTGATAGAGGAGAGCCCCTACTGATAACATACTGCTGTTTGTATGATTAGAAATAAAGTTTGAGATGCTAAACCACAAAGCTTTGGGAGTTATTAGCATACTACAGCCTATGCTACCTTTAGTAATGTCCCTGGACATGTAATTGGTCCAAGGAGGACAATGATACAACGATAAATAAATACAGTCTTTTGGTGGCCTACAGGCAGCTTTGCTGCAACAGCAAACATTCTCAGTATCTTAGCAGAGGCTCAAAACAGTTAACATTTTCTTTTCATTCATGCTACACGTTAGCAGCTTTATGTTGGGTTTCTGCCTCTACGTACATTTTTATTCTAGGGTCCAAGCCAATGAAGCATAAGGGGCATACCTTACCTTGTGAAAGAGGAGAGAAGCAAAGGCTGGTGGAAAACTGTGATGCCTCTTAAAGTTTACATTCAAATACGGCATACACTGTGTTCACTTTCCTTCGGTTGACCAAAGCATGTCACATAGCCAGAATGAAAGTCAATGAGGTGGATGTACACTTGTCCCATAGGAGACTTGGCAAGTCATGTGGCAATGGGTGGGGAGGTACAATCTTTTTATGATGGGGGGATTATTTTGAATAATAATTTATACCTTGGATTAGTGTCTAAATGTCGGGAAGGAGAAACTGTTTTGTCTGGGATTAGCAGCTAGGTCGTTAATATTCATGTTTGCCTTCCTGGGAAGGTGGTCTGTCAACATAATGTTGGAAACGTTAGATCTGATGCTCAAGAGAAGAAGACAAGAATAGAATTTCAGTTGCATAGGGAGAGAGAATTTTACTGACTTGGGGCCTCATTTCCAGTTCTGAAACTCTGGTTCCCATAGCTTGCTTGTTCCTTGGTTCTAGGAGTTATCTACCCTGGTATCCTTCCCAGTATATGAGCTAACAGGGTAGACTATCCTTTCCTTATTTTTCCTTTTATGTTCCACATTTTTGCCTCAGTTAGCTTTAAAATTTCTGTCACTTGTAATCAAGAGACTTCTAACATAATTTGCTATATAATACATATTGTCAAATAATATATATTTTATAATTGACATTTGCCTTGTGGAATTAGCTAGGTTGATAGAATCAAATAGGGTTAGGGTCAAATCCACTCTTTTTTTTTTTCTAGTTATATGACCTGGGGCAACTTGTATTAATTCCATGTCTCAGTTTCCCCTTATGTAAAATGGGGCAGTAATACCTTTCTGATTTAAGTTAATCTACTTCTTACTTAGCCTTTCCCATGTCAGAAAATAGCAGCTCCATTTGTCCAGTTACTCAGGACAATATCCTTAGATATCTGTTTGCCTTCTTTCTTTCTCTTACATACACTCCAATTCAATCCATGAGCAATTATATTGAAAATCCCACTACTTCTCACCACTTTTATTGCCACAGTCCATGCCACATCTCTTGCTAACTCTTGCCTTCTTTCTGTGCTTTGTCATACAACAGTAGGAAGGAACACAGGGAAACACAATTCATATCATGGTACGCTCAAAACTCCCCGTCTCACTCAGGAGAACCAAATTCTTTTTTTTTTTAATTTATTTTTAAAATTTTCTTATCTTTTAAATAATTTTTTTATTGTGTTCATGTTAGTCACCATACAATACATCATTAATTTTTGATGTAGTGTTCCATGATTCACTGTTTGCGTATAACACCCAGTGTTCCGTGAAACCCATGCCCTCCTTAATGCCCATCACCTGGCTCACCCATACCCCCCACCCCTCAGTTTGATTCCCAGAGTCCATAGTCTCTCATGGTTCATCTTCCCCTCTGATTTCCCCCACTTCATTTTCCTTTTCTTTCTCCTAATGTCATCCATGCTATTCCTTATGTTCCCCAAATATGTAAAAGCATGTGGTAATTGTCTTTCTCTGACTTATTTCCCTCAGCATCATCTCCTCCAGTTCCATCCATGTTGATGTAAATGTTGGGGATTCATCCTTTCTGATGGCTGGTGGCCGAGTACAGCCACTCCGGAAAACAGCATGGAGTTTCCTCAAAAAGTTAAAAATAGAGCTACCCCATGACCCAGCAATTGCTCTACTGGGTATTTATCCCAAAGATACAGATGTAGTGAAAGAAGGGCCATATGCACCCCAATGTTCTTGGCAGCAATGTCCACAAAAGCCAGACTGTGGATGGAGTTAAGATGTTATTCAACAGACGAAGGATAAAGAAGATGTGGTCCATAATATATACAAAGGAGAACCAAAATTCTAACCCTAACCAGACCATGCATGACCAGGCTACCCCCTTCCTCCCTGACCTCACCTGTACCACTTAGTCTTCTTTTTCTTCCCTATTTAACTTCATGCTACTCCTGAAAAATAGCCTGCTTCAGGGCCTTTGCACTTACGACCCTTCTGCTTAGACCACTCTTCCCAGTCTTCACTCAGTGTTTCCTTCTCCTTTCCTTTCCTTTTGATCTTTGCTTAAGAGTGACCTAATCAGAGAGGCATTCCCTGTCCCCTTTATATAAGTAACACTCCTCTGCTCTCTGAGTCACATTCTTTATTCGCTGATTATGCTTTACTTATTTTCATCAGAACACTGCCAACCACCTGACATGTTATATATTTAGTATATTTTGGTAAACTTTAGAAGACCTGAGAAGGTTTCATTAACTGCTTTACTCCATTTGGGGGGAACACTGTAGATGCTTAGTAAATGTCTATTGTGTAAATGAATATGTGAATCAATACGATTGATATAGGGATTAACTTAAAGCACAAAATGTCTGTAAAATATGTAGTGAAAGACCAGGCACATAGTAGAAGAGAGAACTGCATTTATTATCTCAAGGTAAACTGAGATAATAACAGAGGGAGAGGCAGGAGAATTGGAGAGTAAGGCCCCTACCTACCTGAAGCCACATGTCATGAACAGCTGTCTGTGTAGTGTGCGAGTCAACCCTGAGCTCCAGACAGCAGGGTTCTAGGGAGAAGATTCCAGCTGTGACACTCTCTTGTCCCCAGGATGCCCAGCCTCAGCCTTCCTTATCAGGACCTCTCCAGCTAACGGTTTAGACGTCAAGTAAGGAAAGGTTCGGGCAAAAACACCCCTGGAAGAGGATTATTGAATTTTAACAAGACAGATGAAAATAGAACCCCCCCCCCCCCCCCCCCCCGCCCCCCCCCCCCAATCTACCTTTTAGAGAAAACAGGCGGCAGCTATAAAGCACAGGTGAGGGAAGAAGGAGAACTGTGGGCAAGTATCACGGTGAGAATAATTCCACGGACTCCGAGGCTGACCGCAGGCCGGGGGTGATGGTGGAGAGGGTCATCATTTTAGAATCCCTATGCCTCAGAAAGACTCATCCTTCCCACCCACCCGCCTTCGGTGCTGTAATTCCGGTGGTCCTCGTTTGAACACATTGTGGGATTTTCATCAGAGCAGCCTACAGAACTAGCAAGCGGGAGAAGCGGGGACCTCATCAGAGAGTCTATTATACACCCTCACACAGAGAGCCTGTTCCACGCTCTCTCACGACCACACAGGGATATTGTTTACACAGAGCGGCTCCGTTCTAGCAGAGATGCCACTGGAGAGCTGGAGGAGCCATTTACTGACCGGCAGCGGCAATCGCACGTGGGGAATCAGAGCCATCCACTCCTGCTCTGCTTTCCGTTCTCTCCCCTTCTCGGGGGGCTGCTTCTTATGGGAGTATGTGTGTCCTCACCTTCCATTTGCCTTCTCTCTCTCTGGTTCCCGTTCCTCTCCCCACACCCCCTTTCCCCTTTTCCTCTGTCTACCTTGCTCATCACCTAGTATGTATACCGCGCCCAGGACCCGCGGGATGCTGGGATGTAAGGAACGTGGCTGGGACGCGCCTCCTCCCCCCACGGAGCTTGTGGTTAATTGCCGAGTACGCATCTTCCAGGGGAAAGAACAGGAAGCCAGAGAGGTAAAATGGGACTTTATGGAGAGGGGCGTGAAGGATGGAATAGACTTGAAGAACTGGGGTCCGAAGAAGCCCGAAGGTGGGCCAGCAGAGAGAAGTGAAATTTATCCTTGCAACAGCTCACATTGCTGGCGAGCGGACTTCATGCCCATCATGGGGCGAAGTCCACGCCACAGACGATCTCATTTAATCCTCATTTAAGCCTCTGATGAATGATCTCTTTTACAGATAGAGATGGATACGAAGAGAAATTGAATAACCTTATCCAAGGTCGCACAGACAGTTGATGGTAGAATTAGAAATGAAATCCAGACCCATAACCCTAGGCTTTCCTATTTTCTGAGGGAGTCGTAAGAAATCTGTTTAAAACTCAGAAGCAAAGGCCAGATGGGGAGGGGTCTAGAATACCAGAAGGACTTTTAAATTTCCTTGGTAAGTAATGATTGGCGATGGGGGGGGGGTCTTCAAAGCGCTGAACAAAGCATTAATAAGCTCTCATTTAATCTTTATGGCAAGCAAACACAAATTAATCTCCCTCACCACGTTTAACGATGTCCCATCCCTTTCATGAGCCTCCAGATCACTCAAGATAAAGGTATTTTTTAATCACAACAGCTTCATTTCTTTCTATTCCGACCCTTCTTCCAAGTGTCTTTGTTACTGTTTGGTATTGTTACAAACGCCTTTTAGTACAGCTAAAATAAGATTCTAGAAATTCATGTTTAATTGATGTTGGTTATTTCAGATTTTGTGGTAGTGGTTTGTTTTCTTTCTAGTGCATTATTTAGTAATGAAGAAACTTTCAGGCTCAGAAATTGTGGGCTAATTATCATTTACATAATTATATGGTAAACACACTCTCAAATTGCGATTTTAAATTTTTTCCAAAGAGTCCCCAGGAATTTCATATTCTTTAAAAATCTGCTTATTACTTATTCATTAAATAGATTTATCCTGAAGTAGATAATATCATCTCTCTTGAGTGTAAGTTTCATTACCTTTCCTTGAGGTTAATAGACGAAGGTCAGATATAAACATGCCAGAGAGCTTTTAACTCTCTTGTAGGGCCATTATCTAGGTGGTTACTGGCTGTATTTTAAAATATTTCACTAGAGTTTTGTTGATTAGGGACTTGAACTTTGAGCTTCTCAGTGTAGCCCCCAAGGCAGAATGTTAAATAAAGGACCACTCTGTCTGTTGGGAATTGGGACTTGCTGTAACAGTTTCACATTTTCGAGAGATTTCTTTACTTGGGAAGAGGAAAAAGGCTTTAGTCTGTTCTTATCAAGACAAGCAGGCAAACATTTCCATTTAAGCTTAAGTCAGTTTAAGATAGAATGAGACCTCCTTATGATGAGCATATAGGAGGAGGAGGAAAGGAAGTATAAAATGAATAAATAAATCCAGGATGATTCTAAAGCAGTAAATAAAAACAAACAAACAAACAAAGGAAGAACACTTGTGCTGTCAAGTGTTTCTGTTTCTGGCAGGACTCAAGCTTCTCTGGAAAAGGCAAAGAACTGGGAATAAACAATCTTGATAATCATATACACATAACCATGACTGCAGTATGAAAAGTCGTTGGTTTTAAGATTTGTGGCACGCACTTCCAAACATTGAGAGACACCCCATGACAGCCTGCCTTGGTCTGTGACGTGTATATACATTTTTCCTCTGCATTAATTCATCTATTGATTCATACTTTTCATCCCCACAAGAACACTGAAAAGGTTCATTTGTCAACGTGACTAGGCTACAGGATGTCCAGATAGCTGGTTAAACAAAACTTGGGGTGTGTCTGTGAGGGTGTTTACACATGAGATTAGCATTTGAATTGGTGCACTGAGTAAACCAGATGGCCCTCCCGGTGGGAGGGCATCATCCAATCTGTTGAGGGCCTGAATAGAACAAAAAGGTGAAAGAAGGTTGAATTCACTCTGCCAGCCTGTTTGAGCTGTAACATTGATGGTCTCCTGCCCTTGATGCTCCCTTGTTCTCAGGCCTCCAAGCCTTGGCTTGGAATATACACAACCGGCTGCACATCTCTCAGGCCTTGGAAAAACACTACCAGCATTTTTGGGTCTCCAGCTTACAGATGGCAGATCATAGGATGCGTCAGCTTCCATAACTGCACGAGCCAATACCTTATAATCTAGCTTCCTTTCTTTCTCTCTCCCTTTCTCTCCTTTCCTTCCTTCCTTCCTCTTTCTCTTTCTCCCTCCTTCCCTGATTCCTTCTTTTTTTCTCTCTCTTTCCTTCCTTCCTTCCTTCCTTCCTTCCTTCCTTCCAGAGAGAGAGAGAAAGCATAAGTGGAGGCAGAGAGAGAGAGGGAGAGAGAGAATCTTAAGCAGACTCCATGCCCAGCATGGAGTCTGACATGGGGCTTGGTCTCAGAACCCTGAGATCATAACCTGAGCCAAAATCAAGAGTCCAGTGCATAAACAATGAATCTTAGAACAATGAAAAAAAAAAAAAAAGAGTCCAGTGCTCAATGGGCTTTGCTACCCAGGCACCCCAATAAATCCCTTTCTAGAGATGTATATTCTAATGATTCTGTTTCTTTGCAGAACTTTAACTAATAAAAACACGAAATAATGGGGAACAATGGGCTAAATTAGGGATTGCCAACTTGAGTGCCTGTATGAGTCTTAGAGAAAAATAAGAGAGTGTTAGAAGGCTCCCTCCCAGTTTCTTTGAAACATGCAGCCCTCTCTTTTTCATTTACCTATTTTTCTCATGTATCTTTTCTCTAGATACATGAAATATTTCACCTTAACTCCATTATAAGAAAAAGACTAGCACAGATATAAAATAGCAACTAGTAGTGTGTGTTCATAGGGACAGTAGGACCTGAGACCACTGAGGCACAGTATAAAGAGGGTGTAGTATAAAAAGAGGCTAAATGTTACCAAGTTTTAGCTGATGGGTGCAGGTGGTGAAGCAATTCTGCAAGATCTTTTTGGCTTTGTTTTTTTTTTTTTTATGACAAGCTAGAAGTTGGGTTAATATAAACAATCTGATTTTGGAACCCAACCACTAATACAAATTTAAAAAATCTCACAGGTGTGGGGACAAACCTGTGTAGAAGCCACTTCTGACTCATGAGTACTGACTTTGAGAAGACTCTGGTTTATGGGGATGTAGGATGCCAAGAATGGTGGAAGTGAGAAAAAACACAGGAAGTACACGATACACTCATCATTCTCCAAACACTAAGAAAGCAGATGCATTCACATGGTTTCCTGTAACAGACAGCGAGAACTTGTCAAATCAGGACCATATTCACCATATTCATTTCAAGGTAGTTACAAAGATTATCATAATGATATGTTGGTAATTTGAATTAATTGCACAGTGATCCATCACAGATTACATTAAGTGAAGGAGAAATCAAAAATAAACACTGAACTGGAACAGATTTTTAGGAGGAGCAGAGAATGACTAATTCCGAGGAAGCGGCAGACAGGGAGTTCCTAATTCCCATTCTCTCAGCATTTACCAAAAATATGAAGATGACATACATATATATGGGCAAAAATAGTTATATTTACTGCTCTTTTTTTTTTAAGGTTTTATTTATTTGAGAGAGAGAACATGAGCAGAGAGAGAGAAGGGCAGTGGGAGAGGGAAAAGCAGACTCCCCAGTGAGCAGGGGGCCCAATGAAGGGCTCAATCCCAGGACCCTGGGACCACAATCTGAGCCAAAGACAGACTGAACTGACTGAGCCCCTCAGGGGCCCCTATTTATGCTCTTCTGTGGATGACTAATTTCAAATTCAGAAGCACCATCCAAGGATCTTCAAAAGGGTTAGCTTTCTTGACTGGGAATTATTTTACTGGCTTATCATAATTTCATATTCCGTTAAAATGTTTTGTGTGATTTATAACCTTGAGACGGGTGACAATTATATTCAGTCTTATTTATTTGGAAAAGGGTGGTGAACTTTATGGCTTCTGAAAGTTGTTCTTTTCAACTCTACTATTTTATGAGATTCTGTAACAAGAGGTGATAGCTGTCCAAGGATAACTGGTACTAGAAAAAGATCATTTACAATGGATACAATTAAAATGGGAACCAAAAATTCATAGGACATAGTGAAATGTTTGATTGGAATGCTATCTTAAAAAATGATATCATATTGCAAAATTTTATTCCAAAGTTAACAATATTTAAGTTTTGAATGCAACATTGCATAAAATGTCAGAACGAGCACAGCTTAAATCAAGCATTGATTATAAAGGGACAAGAATGCTTTTTTTTTCTAATTTGGACAGCAGAGTGATTATAATGTCCTTTCTTGCATGTTTGACTTTTCAGAGTATGATAATTAAAAGGGTCACTTCTGTAAAAGTGTTTGAAGGCTTCATCAATTTTCCCAAGAGCCTGTCTTTATTTTTAATATTTAAATTTTCCTCTTCTAAAGCATATATTTTATAAATATTCTTGTCAGCTTTCTCTGAATTATTTCTCTACTGGATCCTCACGTGTCAATGACTGTGTTCTTTCTCTCTTAGGGCTTTCTAATATCCTGCATTTCAGGGGCAAGAGTTGTTGGATTTGGAGTTTCATTTTGCATTTGTGTTGTGCTGTTGAAGCACAGACGTGACAAATATTCAGTCAATGAGGTACCAGCCAACACAGACAATAGCTTCCGAGTCTGTGGAGAGGGGCTAATTATTAGTTAATATTTTTATTCTTCCAAGATGCCCTGCCTTCAAGTAATTCTAGGATAAATCCCAAACAGTTACACGTTCTTTCCTTCCTTTATAATAGTGAATTTATAGGCTACATGGTTTTTCTCCATTGTAGTGAGTGACACTAGTATTTTTCACCAAACACAGATGAATCTCCTTATAGCAAAACCCTTGACTTTCCCTCTTCCTGGTAATAGAAATCTTTGGTGAACTCATGTTTACTTTATGAAGTTTCTATTTAGAAGAAAGACACCTCATATAACTAGTCTGAAAATACAATTTTTAGGTATGGACCCAGGTTGGTATAACTTCAGCTAGGCCCCCTACATATCTTCAGTAACAGGAATGGAGGCTCAGAGTGCTAATATCACACCTGTTTAACTGCATGTGGTCAAGTACATGTCATCACAGAAAATGTTTTTTCAAGTAAAGTATAGATTTACAAGTAAAAGTGTGCATTAAGCTAATGGATAAAAAATCGTCAATCTGCGATGAAATAGTCCAAACGGCTGGCATAAAAACTATCACCCTCCTTTGATCAGAATCACCCACATGAGTTTCTTTTTTAGAGCTGAAACAATTAAAAAACGGGTAGCAAAATGTCTGTGCATCTAATTATGACAGGACCAGGGTCAAGAATGCTGTTCACTGCCTGTACACTCTCTGAATTAAAAGTTAAAACAGAAGATACTTTATAATTAAATAATTTGTCTAGAACAAGCAGAAAAGTTCAACCAAAGGTCAAAACACCCAAGAATTGCCAACTATAATATGACACATGAATGTGATCAGCTAGGGTCTTGGCCTTTAGGTAAGACAGACAGACAAGCGCAGCACTTGCTGGATCACTTACGCTCAGGATAGAGTGCAGTTTCTCCACCTCAGCACCCTGGACAGGATGGGGTCAACTCCCTCTTGTGGGCCGTCTCACTGTTTTACAACTTTATGGTCTCTATCTACACAATACATGTCAGTTACATCATCCCCACAACCACCCCCCAAACTGCGACAACCGAGATGTGTCCAGACATTGCCAGAGGTCCCCAGGTGGGCAGAAACGCTCCCCGGACACTGGCTGGGACTGTGACTCTTCCATGCAGGCTATTCACCCTTCCACGGTGGCTTCTCTGAGGGCTCCTGTATTGTATTTCGTGGAGAATGTCTTACATCTTGATCATTCTAGTGCCATATTTGTGTTTCTGCTCATCACTGTGTATCTCTCCGAAGAACTTAGAACATTTTCACACCCTATGCTGTTATTTACTAATACTTCTTAAAGCTATCATTTTTTGCACATATATAGAACCATTTTAGATGCCGAGGAGGGCAGCTGATGCACCACGCACAGCAGATAACTCTGTACAGCAGGGCTTGATTCATCTGGAATCCAGGTTGAGAATGTTTGTGTCTAACCTGAAACCTGGCGACCACCTGAGTCCACCCCTCTCCTTCTCTTCTCCATGTGATTGTCCTCTTAACCCTGTTTTTATCCCTGACTTCATACGGCGGGAGGCTCACATGTAGATTGGCTGAGTAACATTCTGTCTGCTTATTTTCCTGGTAGGGATCCCCTTCCTCTCTGATTTCCCCGTATTCTGATTAATTGATTGAGATATAACTGACATATGGCATTGTATTAGTCTTAGGTATATGTCTCAAAGCTATTTTTAATGGAAATAAAGTTATGATAAGTGGAAAAACACTAATTTGAAAAGGAAACTTATATTCTGTTTCCATAAATGGAAGTACAGCAGTGACTAGAAAGCAATTAAAAACACATACTGAATGCAAAAACAGTTATTAAGTTCTAGCTAGGTGGCATGGCCTACAGAAATCTCATCAGGGCCTGGGGTCTGCTCTCCAGGAGATCACAAAGCATTAGAGGAGTTAAAGATATGCTAGCACCTGGCTGAGAGGTTCTCTCTGGAATATACAAAAGGGAGAGAAGTCATTTTTTTCACCGGGTTAATTAATGTTACTTAATGTCATCTATAACTTAAAATTATCTTCAAACAACCGGGGCTGGGGGCACAATCCCACACTCTGGGTGATACTCTATCAGCTTATCTCTGGATTTATCTGGTCTGTGCGGCAGGAGTTAGGTGCCATGCAAAGGAGACTAGGACTGGACCACCTTGCTATGTGAACTAGTGATGGTGGTAATCACCTTATCCCCTCATAAAGCTGTCACTTAAGGCTTATGTGAGATAAGTGAAGTGGTCAGCATGCTTGGAACATCCTTGGCATATGCTTTTGAAAAATGCCTTTTTTTTTTTTTTAAGTGCCAATTCTCAAAAACCAAGCCTGTCTTTCTTTGATGGTACGTGTCTGGGTCAGTTAGTAATCTTCCATGAAAGTGAGATCTCCCCTCTCCTGCTAGTATGGTGTATGATTCTAAATGATTACTGTGTAGAAAACTCAAAAG